>NC_136789.1:4184034-4551534 GCF_951216825.1 Electrona antarctica | reverse complement strand
TGGTCGCTGACTCGCTAGTCTTCCTGGTGTCCACACAGTGGTCGCTGACTCGCTAGTCTTCCTGGTGTCCACACAGTGGTCGCTGACTCGCTAGTCTTCCTGGTGTCCACAAAGTGGTCGCTGACTCGCTAGTCTTCCTGGTGTCCACACAGTGGTCGCTGACTCGCTAGTCTTCCTGGTGTCCACACAGTGGTCGCTGACTCGCTAGTCTTCCTGGTGTCCACACAGTGGTCGCTGACTCGCTAGTCTTCCTGGTGTCCACACAAACATGTATACAATAAAAACAGATAATTTAAATTTAAATCAGACAAGATCTAGTTATCAGCTAAAACTCTGCAGAGACAACAACGACCAATAATAACAAATGCAGTGTTTACACAAAAGAAAAAATACAATAAAGGACCCATCAATTTATGTTTAAGTAATTTTTTAAACCAAGATCTGCTTCTGGTTTGTCTCAGATTTAAAGGGAGCATATTCCTAAGAGCATAAGAGGGGCTAGCGCCCTTCAAAAATCAACAGTAAAATAAGAAACAAAAACAAACAACAACAAAAAGAGACACATCACAATAGAATAGAATACAAGATGCAGCAGCGTTAGCAGCAGACAGTGAATCAAAGCAGAGACCACAGAACTCCTAAACAGGATCAGAAGCCAAGTGGGACAAAAGTGGGACTTAAGGCGAGATTTAAAAGCTTCGACATTGGGGGCAAGTTTGATATGGGAGGAGTCTTATAATATAAAAACCCATGAAAGACTCAAATAAAACTATTTTCAAACACAAAGCATTCTGTAAGTATATAAGAGACTGTGTCCAAAGCTGATTAAAGATTATTGACAGACAGGCTGTGATTAAAATGGGTACTGCAGTAGGAATGTTATTGTTGTTATTGTGAGTTTTCATTTTGGCCAGAGATGCTTTGAGGCAGCGGTCTGATGGGAGTAGCTTAAATTACTCACTGTGACAGGTTCTTTAGAGCCTGACAGGAGAGCTATACCAGCCACCAGGATGAGAGGCCGGTATGGCGGTACACTGCTGTTAATATGTCCTGCCTGACATTAAAACCCTTCAGCGTCCTCAGAAGAAACATGCACTGTTGGGCCATCACATAAAGGCCAGGTGGTGGTCCAAGGTCTTGACTTGACTTGTCCAGCCTGAGTGGTCCAGATAGAGGGTGTGGGTGTCCGGTGCCTGTTTGGCTGGCACTCCTGACAACGCGGTTTGTTGGTCTTACTGATGCTCAGTTCCAGGGAGCTTTCCTTGAGCCAGAGGACATGGCTGCTGTGCTGTTTGATGACAAGAACCAAGTCAGAGATGCAAAGCCCACTTCAGTTCAGGTCAGCAGAGAGTCTCGTCTGGCCAGAGACCCATTCTCATCTGACAGTGTCAGTGTAATTATTCTCATGTATCAGGAATGCTATAAGAAGCTTTGGTTAATAGCTAGGAGCATGTCAGTTCATGGAACAATCAGTCCCTTTCTGACTGTGATTTGAGTTATTAGATACTAGTCCATTCAGGGATATATGAATGGAATAATATGACATATCCAATACCCTAAAATGGATTATATTTTTTTTAATGAAAAGAAATCTGTTGCAAATTATATATTGTCATCCAAACCCTGCATTCTTTTTTTTTTTTAACAATATATTTATTGCATTTTTCTTTTTTTGAACAAACAGACAATACAACAGAACAATACACAATACATAATACAGACAATACAATTACTTAAAAAAAACAAAAACAAAACAAACATACATATAAATACAGTATATTAAAATAAAATAAGGGCACTTAGACTGGTAACAACAACAAGACCAAATAGCTGCATAGAGTACAATTAAACATTTTCAGTTTCCACCATTAAATAAGACAAATCATTAACCGTAATATACTGGATAAACCGTCCCCATATCTTATCAAACATCTCTTGTTTATTTTTCAGAGTATACGTGATTCTTTCCAGAGGAAGACACAATGACAGCTCCCTAAACCAAACCCTGCATTTTAGAAGATACCATTTATTTTGTTAGCTTAGCCTTGACTGCACATGACTTGAATGCTATGATGTAATTTATAATTTGGCATTTAGCAGACACTCTTAATCCAGAGCGATTTACAGTAAGCAGGAACAATACAATGTGCAATGTTGAGTACAGGGCTACAGGCCTACCAAAGTGTGCCTGCATTATTGGTATTGATGGTAATGGTATCTGTTAGCATTAGCCTGATTGAGGCAACATTTATGTGGATGGATAACAGAATACATGTTTTTAAGTGGTGCAACCACTTCCTTAAGTGACTATGTGTGTGGGTGGGTGTGTGGGTGGGTGTGTGGGTGTGTCTGAGCACGAAAACAGCATGGTTGTTTTTCACCACCTGTGCGCAACACACACACAAACACACGCACATATTAACTGTAGGCCTATGGTGATTTCGGATGTGTACAGTACAGTACAGTACAGTACAGTACAGTACAGTACAGTACAGTACAGTACAGTACAGTACAGTACAGTACAGTACAGTACAGTACAGTACAGTACTACTGTCATTTCTTAACCGTTTCGGACGCGGGGCGGCTCGCCGGAATCGGGCCGGCACCCTGGGTGCGTTCCTGTGGGTCTGGAACTCCCCCCCCCCCCCCCCAACATGGAGTTGCACCACTCACTTCACACGGGTGTGATTTTTTATGGTTTATATAAACAAAGAAATCAATCGTTAATATTTAATTATAGTAATCGATTTTCATTTTGGACACTTACACATCCCTAGTGTCTAGGTGAGCATGTTTGTGTGTACTGTATGATACTATAGTATAGTGAGCAGTACATTTGCTTCCATGTTTTTCAGAAAGAGCCGCAGTGAGCGTGACACATGCAGGAACAGTTGTGGCCACAGGCCCTCGTGATGCTCACTGCCTGCCGTGGGGAAAAGGTTACCGTCGGGGATGCATCAGGCACAATGAGCTTTAATACGCTCAGACCTGGAACGCATCTAAGCTTTTAACCTATTTAACCAGTATTTTAAACTTTAGCTGTTGAAAAATAGCAGATCTACAAGCTCAAAGTGTGGCACCGAGTGCCACGCTACGAGCCTTTAGATCTGCTATTTTTGAAAAATTGTGAAAATGTGGCGCAAATCTTTGAATATATATTATTTCACAGCAAACGTTTTTAACTCAAATCTTTGCTTCTGTAAGGTCCCTGGAACAAAATATTTTAGAATGGGGGTCGATCATTTTTGGGGTCCTTGACATGAAATAGTTTTAGCACCACTGATATAGAAACATAGGTTTTTCAGAAAACTGTCGTGATTTAGATCAGAAGACATTTGTAGAATCTGGTCTCAGGTCTCAATGCGTTAATACGCTCATCAGAAAGGTCAGCCTGATACAGTGCCACGAGGCCCTGTCCAGGAGGAAGCCACTAATTACAGGCGTAATGTCTGGAGAGTGACTGGCCCTGTCACACAGCTAGCTCTAGACTGAGGCAGGGAAGATAATGATCCTGCCCAAATAGGACAACCACCTTAGGGCCGCTTTCTCTCTTGTCTTTTCATTTCTCTCTCTCTCGTTGGTTCTGCTTTGATGAAGGTTAGGGAGGTTTTTGTATTAACGCTGCATCCACATGCAGTTTGCTGTCACTTTCATTTTATTCTAGCCGCGCTAAGGTCAAGGACGTAATTCATCATTGTTCCACTAACTGGATTGTTAGTATAAACGTTAATGTTATACTGTAATTTAGGCCTTGCCTTTTTCAGGGTATTATGGAGCATGTGCCATGTGCGTAAATGTGTATATGACGACCCCATATTCAGCTTTATGTGGTTCAAATGGGGTGTCTTGTCATTTGTATCTGCCCATGTGGAGATATGGTCATTCTGTGGAGATGGTTCATGGTGGACAGGGAGTGGTCAGCCCTTGATGATAGTTTTTCTAAGATATTTTGTATGGCTTTTTTGCCTTTATTTGATAGGGTACAGTAATGTGATAGGAAAGGGGGAGAGATGGGGGGAAGTCATGCGGCAAAGCCCGACAGGCTCGGGACTCGAACCCGCGGCACGCCGTGTGGGGTGCTAAAACAGTCATACTGTCTGGAGCACGGAAGCTCTGATCATGAGCAAGCGATGAAGTGGAAGTGAAGCCTCTTCCCCACTTCCGTTTCGTTTTTACAGTCACGCAAATGTACTGTATCCTAATATAAATCGAAATCATTTAAGCACATATAGCTTGCTGCTTAGCAGAAATTGATAATTTTAAAATATTTTTGTGAATGGAAATGCCAGCTTAATATTGAGTTGAACAGCATTGACAGTGTTTTATTGCATTTTAGCTACAGCAGTCAATAAACACAATAACAAAATATACAGTTGCACAACAGTAGCAGCGCTGCTACAAAATAACAAAGAGAGCGGATGTTTGGGTCTGACAAGTCCTGAAAAAGATGTGCTGTGGGGGCGCCCGCTGGCTGAGTGGTCCAGACGCATGCCACATATACTGTAGGCTCTGGCCTGACAGCACGTTGCGTGTTCGAGTCCTGTTCATGACGACCTTTGCTGCATGTCTCTCCCCTTCTCTCTCTCCCTCTTTCCTGTCAATCTTCATTTGAAACTATCAATGAAGGCAGAAAAGCCAAAAACAAATTAAAAAAAATAAAGAAAGATGCGCTGTGATTGGCCAGTAGTCACTTGATTGGCAGCGTAGCGTAGCGTTCTGCCCCAGCGTTGCGCAGCGTTCCACCCAAGCCCAGTAAGGCTATCCTACGTTGAAGATGCCACTACCTACTGGCGAAATGTGGAATTGCAGCAGTTTAATGGAAGTGGACAGACGTTCATGATGTCACGTGCGTAAGCCCGGACCTCAAAATTGAGGTCCAGGGCTAGGCTAGGCTAAACTTCCACTCGCTCAAGCCATTGAGTTATAATTATACTTCTGGAAGTCTTCCGGGTGCTTCAAAACACCACTGAGCAACTTCCACTGAAATGAATAGCGGGGGGGGGGGGGGGGGGGGGGGGGGGGGGGGGGGGGGGGGGCGGCGCTAACGCTCCAGTTCGGTCTCTATCCTTCTTTATACTCTATGGTTCCGCCCCAGAGTGTAAATTGTTCCGCCCTCCCGTCGACACACATGACTCCAACCATTGAGGCATCTATTTTTAATATCTATGTTTTCCTCCGTTTCCATTTCCTGTATTACTCCTTGAGAGGTTTGCATGCGCTAGCTTTCCAGGCTAGCGTGTGACCTGTCGGTGCCTGGGATTAGTGAGACACAGAACACACACGGTAAGTATAATTCACAAGCAGGTGCACAGGTAGGCAGGTGCACTGTATCTTCCTTCGATAACTCTGCCCAGGCTGTCTTCTCTCTCTCTGTCTCACTCGCTCTCCGCGGAGTCTTACGTTGGGCGACGTTTCCCCAGAGAGACACCACATACCCCACCCCTTAAATTTCCGCTAGGGGCGGAAACTTCATACCGTCTGGACAGCGCATCAGCGTGTGGAATGCTCCTCCCCGGCCGATGCTCCACCTTGAACTTGTAGTCCTGGAGCTCCAGGAATCACGTGATCGTCTTTGTTGGTTGACATTCACTTCAAGGGTGCGTGGTCACTGGTTGGTGATGAGCGTGAGCAATCTTCCCCAGAGGTAGTATCAAAGATAAGTATAATTCACAATATCAGATAGAATGGGATGTGAATTAAAGTGTCGTCTCGCGTACCGCCCAACTTTGCTCGCCCTTGTTCCTCCTCCGCCGGAGAGTCGTCTCACAATGAGACGGAGAGAAGTGGCTTTTATAGTGTTTGCTCCAGCGGGGCGGTTCCACACAGGTGTGGCGTAATCAAGCTGATCAAGCAGGTGCACAGGTACGTACCTTCCTTCTATAACTCTGCCCAGGCTGTGACACAGTCTTCTCTCGCTGTCTCACACGCTCTCTGGACGGAGTTTTACCTGTTGGGCGGCGTTTCCCCAGCGACACACCACAAGGTACATAAGAGTAAAACTTATTTTTGTTTGGCTTCCTTCAGACAATGCAGCAGCATAGATAACAACAAACAGCAACAATGGCAAAAGATAGGATAAATAAGTATAGTGTAAAAAAGAGCAAAAAATTAGTATCATCACATGTACATGTGCATATATTTTCCTGTAGAAACAAAGTTAGGTGGATCTTTGTGGACGTCACAGTAGGCTGCTGTAGGGAATAGGGGGGTAGGGAATTTATTTTCCCTGGTGCACTCTGGTTCCTATCAGTTCATTCATTTCACTGATTGTTCGGGGAAAGAAGCTTTTTTTGCAGTCTATTTCCAGTAGCTTTGAGACTCTAAATCATTTTCCGTGCGGCAGCATCTCAAACAGTCTGCGGTTGGGATGTCTTGAATCCTTCATGATTCCGCGAACTTTCTCCACTCCTCACATATGTGGGTGTTTCTACCTCTGAGCCCTAAGCTGGCCACTGGAGGGCATTCCCAGAACATACCGAATGTCAATATAATTAGCCTTTAGCCTATCTGAAGTATAACTATGTATTAGCACAGATAACTTGTGATTCAAGTGCCAAATAACATGGATTTCAATGATTTTAAGTTAAATAAATGGCAATGTTGCTGTAGCGTCCTGTTCAAGCAGTCATGTTCCTCTGTGTCCTCTTCTCGGGTGGTCTCAGAGTTATGAGTCCCCCCCCCCCACACACACACACACACTCCCCTCCACAGTACTTGCTCACAGGCACGTACCCCATGGTAACCAATCTAATGAACTAACCCTAACGCTGAGAGATCTTAAGTGGCTTGTAGAGAATCTATAATCTCACATGGTCATATGTACAGTACCGCACCACTGAGCTTGACACAGACAACCAAACCTTAACCTTGATGTCAAATCACCAATGAACACCTCCATCGGTATAATATTCCCCAGTAGTAGTCTTTAGTTTACTATGTCATCGCTGTCTTCAAAACATTCGCTATGATTCCCTGCTGTATTTTCATCAGGTTCTTTGAAGTCTGTATTTAGCATTTGCTTCCGGTTTGCACTTTTGTTTTCCCTCCAACTTCAATTAGCGATAAAAGCAAAACAAAAATAAATTTGCCGTTTGTTCTGGATGAGAACAATACGGAAAGGATTGAGCACAGCTCATCCGGCCATGTCTGGGAAAGAAACACACACACACACACACACACACACACACACACACACACACACACACACACACACACACACACACACACACACACACATGCACAGGATTGGACCCCCAGCTGTGAGAGGAATGGAGGTCTGGGTCACAATTCACAAAAGAGGAAGGGGGAAGCTGTAGACATTACTTTAACTTGTAATAATGTGAGGCTGAATGAAAGCCGTGTGAGGGCTGAGGGGGTGCTGCTGGCTACAGGATGTATGCTCAACATAGTTCACTTCAGAAGGTTATAGGTTGGAGTGGGCAGTGGCGTGCACAGACATTTAGAGGGGCAGGTGCTCAAGTTAAAAAAGGGCACCTTGTGCAGCGCGTGGAACCGGCCGGTTGCCTTAATCCATTTTGGTCGGGAACCCCTTTTGGTGTTAGCATTATGTTATGCTTTAGCTATTGAAAAATAGCAGATCTACAAGCTCATAGCGCGCCACCGAGTGGCGCGCTATGAACTTGTAGGTCTGCTATTTTTGAAAAAGAAAAAAAAAGAAAGAAAAAAAACGTTTTTTTTCCCTTTTTTTTCAAAGGGGCACATTGCCAAAAGGGCAGGGGGTGCTCTAGCACCCCCTAGTGTCTATCTGTGCACGCCACTGGGAGTGGGCAACACTGAGGTGCTGCTGGCTACAGGATGTATGCTCAACATAGTTCACTTCAGAAGGTTATAGGTTGGAGTGGGCAACACTGAGGTGCTGCTGGCTACAGGATGTATGCTCAACATAGTTCACTTCAGAAGGTTATAGGTTGGAGTGGGCAACACTGAGGTGCTGCTGGCTACAGGATGTATGGTCAACATAGTTCACTTCAGAAGGTCATAGGTTGGAGTGGGCAACACTGAGGTGCTGCTGGCTACAGGATGTATGCTCATCATAGTTCACTTCAGAAGGTTATAGGTTGGAGTGGGCAACACTGAGGTGCTGCTGGCTACAGGATGTATGCTCAACATAGTTCACTTCAGAAGGTTATAGGTTGGAGTGGGCAACACTGAGGTGCTGCTGGCTACAGGATGTATGCTCAACATAGTTCACTTCAGAAGGTTATAGGTTGGAGTGGGCAACACTGAGGTGCTGCTGGCTACAGGATGTATGCTCAACATAGTTCACTTCAGAAGGTTATAGGTTGGAGTGGGCAACACTGAGGTGCTGCTGGCTACAGGATGTATGCTCAACATAGTTCACTTCAGAAGGTTATAGGTTGGAGTGGGCAACACTGAGGTGCTGCTGGCTACAGGATGTATGCTCAACATAGTTCACTTCAGAAGGTTATAGGTTGGAGTGGGCAACACTGAGGTGCTGCTGGCTACAGGATGTATGCTCAACATCAGTGGCGTGCACAGATAGACACTAGGGGGTGTCTATCTGACACCCCCTAGTGTCAGATAGACACATTGCCCTTTTGGCAATGTGCCCTTTTGAAAAAAAAAGAAGAAAAAACTTTTTTTTTTCTACTTTTTTTTTGATTTTTCAAAAATAGCAGACCTGCAAGTTCATAGCGCGCCACTCGGTGGCGCGCTATGAGCTTGTAGATCTGCTATTTTTCAATAGCTAAAGCATAACATAATGCTAACACCAAAAGGGGTTCCCGCCCAAAATGGATTAAGGCAACCGGCCGGTTCCACGCGCTGCACAAGGTGCCCTTTTTTAACTTGAGCACCTGCCCCTCTAAATGTCTGTGCACGCCACTGCTCAACATAGTTCACTTCAGAAGGTTATAGGTTGGAGTGGGCAACACTGAGGTGCTGCTGGCTACAGGATGTATGCTCAACATAGTTCACTTCAGAAGGTTATAGGTTGGAGTGGGCAACACTGAGGTGCTGCTGGCTACAGGATGTATGCTCAACATAGTTCACTTCAGAAGGTTATAGGTTGGAGTGGGCAACACTGAGGTGCTGCTGGCTACAGGATGTATGCTCAACATAGTTCACTTCAGAAGGTTATAGGTTGGAGTGGGCAACACTGAGGTAAAGTACAGTATGACAGATAATCTCTTCCTGCAACAATGACAGTCAAAGGTGGTGAATGTTCAATCACCCCAAACCGTTCCCAACGCCAATATAACCTCACTTCTCTTTAATCGCCACTTTCCTAATCTTTGCGTCTTTCTAACAGGGGAATCTCGTACCGTACCCACCAAAGAGATTAATGATTTTTAATCATCCCCAGGCCTATAGATCTAACCTATTACACCAACAGTGCGTACCATACGTATTTACAGTAAGTGCTCTTTGAGCCCTGACTCTCCACCTTTATCCACCTGGGTGTGGGGAGCGTGAGGGTTGAATGACTGTACAGCACAGCAAAATCCTTAATGTTATCCATATATTTATCCAGTTGTATACAGTGTCAAAATAAAAAAGCAAGTCTTTTGCACACCTACAAAGGCTACAGGTGCGTAGCAGAACCCCAGACAACGTACTAAAAAACACACTCGTCTGAAGTGAGGGGTGCCTTTTCTGCTTTTGTAATTTGTACGCCACGGGGGTCCATAGACTTGGCTGCTAAATGATGAGGTGACAGACGTCACGGGGGTCCATAGACTTGGCTGCTAAATGATGAGGTGACAGACGTCACGGGGGTCCATAGACTTGGCTGCTAAATGATGAGGTGACAGACGTCACGGGGGTCCATAGACTTGGCTGCTAAATGATGAGGTGACAGACGTCACGGGGGTCCATAGACTGTAATTTGTACGTCACGGGGGTCCATAGACTTGGCTGCTAAATGATGAGGTGACAGACGTCACGGGGGTCCATAGACTGTAATTTGTACGTCACGGGGGTCCATAGACTTGGCTGCTAAATGATGAGGTGACAGACAAGAATATGGGATGGGATCTCAGAGTGTACAAATATGTAACCAGAAGGACCCTTACAGGTTATATTTGTATACTCTGAAGAGAGGAAAAAACTACATGCAGAGAGAGTTCCACAAGGATTAATTCTATGGTCACTACTATTCAATATTTACATGATTCAGTAGACTTGACCACTGTAACGGCGTCTTTACAAGTCTCACAAAAAAAAGACTGCAGTTGATATAAAATGCTGCTGCCCGAGTCCTTACTAATACAAAGTCACAGCCCTGTCCCGATACCAATAACGACTGATATGTGGTGCATCCCGATAGGAATTATTAGCATCCATTGTCCATATCTAAAATGTTACATAAAAAAGCAGTTTATGGTTGTTAATATTTTGCCACCTGAATGATCGTACTGACAGGACATTGTAGTGGAGTGCAGCAATACAAAGCTACTGGTGATGTTGGGCCTGTTCAGTCCAGTGTGTTTGAGTGAAGAGGGCTGTACAGCATGTACATATACTGTAGCACTGAATGTGTTTTGTTTGCTGCTGAAAGTTTCCCACTCACTCTCACTCTTAATTAAATCATCAGGGTTATCACAGATCTTATCTGCTTTCCGTATGGCGACAGATCAAAGCAAATGTAGATAAATCAACTCAATGTTCCCCCACTCTCCCTGTTGAAGTACATGATATGAGTGTAATTTTACCCTTCTCTCTCTCACTCTCTCTCTCTCTCTCACTCTGTTTCTGTCTCGAGTCTCTCTCTCTCACTGCCCCCTTCTCTCCCTCTTTCTCCATGGGTCTCTAAAAAGCGAGTGGATAGGTCTTTTGTGCAGAGACACTTCCTGTCGCTTGATGCTGTGTTTGCTTTTCTGAGCCGGCTCCCAGAGAGCTGCTGTTGTCCACTGCTGTTTTAGCATTCATGTCTCTCTCTCTCTCTCTCCGTCTCTCCCTTTTCCCTTTCCCTCTCCCTTCTCCTAACTCCCCTCCTCTTCTCCTCTTCGACCCTCACCCAACCCGAGCAGCTGTGGACGGCACGCACGCACGCACGCACGCACGCACGCACGCACGCACGCACGCACGCACGCACGCACACACACACACACACACACACACACACACACACACACACACACCCCTCTGTTACCCTTTAATCATTTGTCATTGTCCATGTCAGTCTGACATGTCTAGAGTCCAACTGTGTGCGTGCGCGCGCGTCATTCTGTACATGCATCCAGCCCCATCCCAGGGCTGCTGCTGAGCCAGCTATAGAGCGGAGGGGGGGAGTTATGAAAAGAATGTGGTCTGACATGACTGCACATGCAGGTCTGCCTTGCAGTCATAACAAATAGCGCAGCTTGCCAGCCTGCACTGCCTCGAATGCCTGCTTTATACCGTACTTGGAAAATATCCGATCTACAAGCTTACAACGTACCGCGGCACATTTGGTTATGAGATTGTAGTTCAGTCCAGTACCTCTATTTTGCAACTATTTCAGGATGAACATGATGTCTTCTATTTTGTTGTCTTTCCCTTTATCAAATCACTTACTTGTAACACACAGTCTGTCAGTCATGACTCATATCTTCCAGCCACATCTACAAATGTATGTATAAAGTACGTAGCTATGTACAATATACAGTATATCTGTATATGCAGCTGTATGAGCTTGATAAACTTCAGTCGTGACTCGTGTGAGACTGCCTGGTGTCATCTTCCTGTTGCTTGCCTGCAACAGAGAAGTCATTCAATTGAATCATCACTCACCACCCGTAAGGAAAACTTTTAGGTCTTAATTCACGACAATGTCCGCTGTGGCATCGTCGAGATGAAGTAGCTTCTCCTTCAGTCTGTCATCACTACAGTGACACACACACACACACACACACACACACACACACACACACACACACACACACACACAGAGGACGTGCAGTGATGCATGATCTATCTATAATCTACTCTTGCGGTAGAAAGAGGACAAACTGAGAGGGGTGTGGCACTCTGCAGTAATACATCTAGCCTCCAATCATTCCAGCATGATCAAGCTGTCATATTGATTTACTCGTTGCCATGGACACGATGAGGCATGTAACGCAATTACGTGTGTGTGTGTGTGTGTGTGTGTGTGTGTGTGTGTGTGTGTGTGTGTGTGTGTGTGTGTGTGTGTGTGTGTGTGTGTGTGTTGTCGTTGCATGTGCCTATGGCATCTTAGAGGGTCCTTCATGTATCACCTGTAATATTCTGAGCATATTTCTAGATACACGTTTTTTGACTGATGCTATCTGGTATCAGTGCTTGATACTTTTTGAGGCACTTGCCCTTCGGAAATTGCCCAGTCCAGGCACAAAAGTCACTTGTCCGGAGCACGGGCAAAAACACATACCTTTGAAATCAACTAACTGTAAGTTGGTTTTGGTGAATACATGAATATTATCTGAATATTCTCAGTTTACAAGTTAATAGCCCTAGAATGTATTGTTGTTCATGTATTCCAAATACACAGCCAAATCGGTCCTATCCGTTAATTATTGGGTGAGTGCACATGCAGTGCTGCAAGTTTAAATGTTGACGAGGTCAATCTGCTAACTGCGTGGATAGGACAGATCTATGGGAGTGTATTTGGAATACATGAAATGTATGTAAGATCACATACATCAGGGGTGGGCAACTTTGACGATGGAGAGGGCCACTGTATTTCCACTCTCATTCCAGAGGGCCACATTGCATATTTTCAGCTATTTTTTAATTGAAATCCTGAAAAGTAACCTTTTTATTTAATTTCAAATGCATCATTTAGTTATAGTCATGTTAACTTTATGAAATAAATACAAGTACATTGGACATAAAATAGACAACATTTTAGTCATTAAGTCTACATATATAGACTGAACTAATTCAAGCGGGTCATGTGTGCATGTTTGGAATTGTAACAGCTGAAATCAATATATCAGTATTCTGATATTAACCTGCGGGCCGCATTAAGTGATGGTGGGGGCCGCATGTGGCCCCCGGGCCACTTGCCCAGTATCTATATATACAAGTGAGAAGTTGTACCCAACACATGGACAAGGGACCCAAAGTCAACAGCTACGTCATGCCGAGACCACCCTACTCACTACTGCAACGCCGACCTGTTTTCCCATTGGCTACTGTTGCTAATTTGTTGCCACGTCTATGAAAACAAGCCCAGAAAAAATGCCATTCAACACGCTACTTACACAC
Organism: Electrona antarctica; assembly: GCF_951216825.1. Classification (NCBI taxonomy): domain Eukaryota; kingdom Metazoa; phylum Chordata; class Actinopteri; order Myctophiformes; family Myctophidae; genus Electrona; species Electrona antarctica. Next base: position 4,538,322 of record NC_136789.1, on the reverse strand, counting down.
ACTTCCACTCGCTTACAATACGTGGACCTGGCAACACTACACCACCCCCCACCACGTGACCCACAAGTTTTTATGTTACGTTTCTGACTTCCGAATGCACCACCGGAAGTTACACACTACACACACACACACACATTACAAGAACAAGACGAACACTACACACACACACACACACGGGCCACGGACCACTGTTGCCAGGTCTATGAAAACAGGCACAGAAACAAGAAAACAGGCCCAGAAACAAAGCCTTTCACCACGCTACTTACACACACTACAACTCGCTTACAATACGCGAACCTGGCAACATTGTACGCCGTCAGTGGAGTACAGTACAGTGGAGTAAAGTACAGTGGAGTACAGTACAGTACAGTACAGTACAGTGGAGTACAGTACAGTGGGGTACAGTACAGTACAGTACAGTACAGTACAGTACAGTACAGTACAGTACAGTACAGTACAGTACAGTACAGTACAGTACAGTACAGTACAGTACAGTACAGTGGAGCACAGTACAGCACAGTACAGTACAGTGGAGTATAGTACAGTGGAGTACAGCACAGTGGAGTACAGCACAGTGGAGACAGTACAGTACAGTGGAGTACAGTATACTATTCCCGCTAGGTTGCAACATTTACGACATCCAATCAACTTGGTATATAGAAACATTGCCACTTGCCATTCTTACACACTACACACACACACACACATTACAAGAACAAGACGAACACTACACACACACACACACGGGCCACGGACCACTGTTGCCAGGTCTATGAAAACAGGCACAGAAACAAGAAAACAGGCCCAGAAACAAAGCCTTTCACCACGCTACTTACACACACTACAACTCGCTTACAATATGCGAACCTGGCAACATTGTACGCCGTCAGTGGAGTACAGTACAGTGGAGTAAAGTACAGTGGAGTACAGTACAGTACAGTACAGTACAGTACAGTACAGTACAGTGGAGTACAGTACAGTACAGTACAGTGGGGTACAGTAGAGTAGAGTAGAGTAGAGTAGAGTACAGTACAGTACAGTACAGTACAGTACAGTACAGTACAGTACAGTACAGTACAGTACAGTACAGTACAGTACAGTGGAGTATACTGTACAGTACAGTACAGTACAGTACAGTGGAGCACAGTACAGTACAGTGGAGTATAATACAGCACAGTGGAGTACAGCACAGTGGAGTACAGCACAGTGGAGTACAGCACAGTGGAGTACAGCACAGTACAGTGGAGTATAATACAGCACAGTGGAGTACAGCACAGTGGAGTACAGCACAGTGGAGTACAGCACAGTGGAGTACAGCACAGTGGAGACAGTACAGTACAGTGGAGTACAGTATACTATTCCCGCTAGGTTGCCACATTTACGACATCCAAAATAAAAACAAGCAAAACAAACAATAGGGCCACTCAGCCAGGTTGACAAGTTTGCGCTTTCGAAGCAACTGGATATATGAAAACATCATGGTGGCCATGTTTGCTTTTCCAAGTAAAAAAACCAAACAAAAAAACAGTATTGAGTATCGCCCTTCCGCTATTGCCTTCTTCCATTTGCGACGCGTGGCGCTAGGATGAGCGGGCCGAAGGCCCGCGAAATTCTAGTGACATACATTCTAGGCCAACAAGTTAACAGAAGGCCATCGATCGGCATGCATACTTTCTCAATAGGCAATCAAATAAATTATTCAGCAAATAGACCTCTAAGGTCTATTTGCTGAATAATTTATTTGATTTTAAAATGTTTTCATGTAATCATCGAGCCATAAGATTGCTTGCTTGTTTAGCTCACAGAAAGACGTTATGATGGCCAGTAGCCGATTGAAATAAATAAATAAGTGAGTTTTTCCCATTGAAAGTAAAGAAACAAGCCACAGAATAACACAAGGTTAGGTTTTCCTAAAACTGAATGGCGGACAACAATATTGGAAAGGTGATTATTAGGAAAGCCAGACAAAATTGTTGGCTGCTAGGATAGAGCGACACAGAAAAAGTGAAACCAAGAGTCACTTGTCCAACGGACAAGTACATTTTTAATGTTCTTGTCCGGAAAGATCTATTAGTTGTCAACAGGACATTAAGCCCTGCGGTATGTACATGATGCTCACAGTCACGGTCAAAATTACAAATTGCATAGTCATATGCATACGTACCGCATGTGTATGACTGCAAATGGCATGCAATCTTTTCTACTTGTAACTGTAACTATCACTCTTTGCTGCCCTACTCTCTTTGCCTATCCCTTATGTGTGTAATTCTCTCCACAGAATATTGATGTGACCAACTTCAGCAGCAGCTGGAGCGATGGCCTGGCATTCTGCGCTCTGCTCCACACCTACTTACCTGCTCACATTCCCTACCAGGAACTCATCAGTCAAGACAAGGTAACAAATGAAACTCACTTTCTTGTTTTTATTAATGTGTCATCATGCATAACAGGCAGCAGAGCTTTTGTATTGTTGTTAAAGTGTATAGGCTGACCTGATCTCAGTATTACAGCAATATACTGTACTGACACTGTATGGATCACCTACCCAGCTTGAGCCTGTGGCTCAACCACACACACACACACACACACACACACACACACACACACACACACACACACACACACACACACACACACACACACACACACACACACGGTTCAACTCCACACAGTCACTGCATGCACACCCACACACATCCTCTTTCCATAATGCATTTGCATGTATTTTCTTTTAACCACCTAAAGTACTCAGTCTGTCTGTAGCCACAGACAGACAGATTTTGAGTTCAGCCATGTTTCATACACACTTTCTCACGCTTTCTGGCAGTGTCATAGCTACGCATCCCCTTGTGGTGGGACATCTCCCTTGTGGTGTCATGGGTCACTGTGAAATTATAGAGCACGTAATATTGTAAGTCAGACACACATATTACACTGAGGTCAAGACAACACTTTTTCATTACTGTTTATTTAACCCCCTCAAACTATGCATGAAATATGAGGTCATGTTAATAATAAATCGAAGATATGGTCCTAGCTAGCCACACATGTAGACTCATAGTATTGTGTTACACCCTGGTTCAACAAGTTTAATAGTTTTCATCTGTGAAGTTGTATTGTATTGTGTAATAATAAAACCTTCTTCTGGTGCAAGGTAAGGACAAGTTAGACGCATTGTGAGAGAACTATTAAAATGTTAGAGGAACCTCACATTTAACTTTCTTCTTTCATGCATTAGAAGGGAAAGGAACTTTATGGCTGGTATATTATTGTCTCATTAGTCACTGTCGTACAGTTCTCCCAAATAGTGCGTGTTTTGGTTCGCAATAAAATGTGTCTACAAACACAGTGTAGCGTCTCAGGGTGTGTCATTGGATAATAAGGACTTTACAGAATGCCTCACGACATTAAAGTGACACACTCTAACATGTATTGTTTATTGTTGTGTTATTGTCTCCACCAGGCCGAAGGCATGGGGAGAGAGTATGTTTGCATGTGTTATTGAGTTGGGAAATGGGTTACAGCTTTATTGTGATTAATCTTGCATTGTGTTTTATTTATCCTTTGTTGTGTGTAAACTGGTTACAAACTAGGGTACTAATTTGACTCGTTATTGTAATAGATTTTAATAACAGCAAGCCAAGGCCCTTCTGTCATATCTTTAGCTATTTCAGCAGCTACATCAGTGGTCGAGGCAGCACTAATCAGGCTGGCTGCTAGTGTGCATGCTAGTAGTGTATTCCATGACTCCGTGGCTCATGAGATGTGAAGGTTTGTCGTTCAAGATCACTGTTAAGAACACTCTCTGTGGCTCAAGAGGTGTGTCATGGGTTTTATAAACCGAAGGTTTATGATTCAAAACTCCTAAAGAACATTTTCGCTCTACATCCATTATTGTATTGTATATTTGTCTGTCATTAAATGTTTCGATGAATTGAGTATAAAGGACCGCAGTGGAAACAAGCTATAGTGTTTTCTTGGGTCTAAATCCTCTTAACAGACCTTGCATTGAACTGTACTCTCCAGTGCTTGTCTTTGCAGACTGTTAATAAAGTATTCAATCAATCAATCAATCAATCAATCAATCAATCATTCTCAGTAGAAATGGCCCAGGCCTCAAGCTCAAAACCAAGAAAACAAAGGTATTGGCATTTAACACAGAGGACAAAACCATTGCTACTACAGACTCGAGGTAGTCGAGGACTTCAAATATCTTGCTGCCTGGACAGAACAGGATCTGAAGGTCTGGAGGGCCCTTGCCTGGAATGCCCTGCATGGGATGACATGGACGCTCACAGTACAGGCCCTGGATGGCGTCTAGCCGTCTACACAAGAATGCTACAAATGGCACTTGGTGTCACACAGGCAGACCACATCAGAAACTTGGGCCTGGGGCCTCCAACGGTTCACAGACCTGGTTTCATTGTGAACAAGCAGATTACAGTACTACCTGGCCAGGTGAAAACAAACGCCACCCTGGCTATTAGCATTTGAATGCTTGATCTGAGGGATGACCGGCAACCCCCCGCCCCAGGACTGGCCGAGCATGCCCAGGGGCGGGGGGGGAGGTGTTAGGAATGTAGAAAATCCCCTAAAATCATCAAGGGGGCTCGAGCCCCGCCGCCCCTTGATTATACAAAATAGATAGTAAAACACATTCTACTTTCATTTTGCTTTGGAATGTTAAAGTGAACTAGATACCTCTGGATACAGAGGAGAATCTGTAGAAAGGCTCCAGGCTTGCATTTTTCTTGACAAATTCACAAACAATTTAGTCTTTCAAATCCTCCAAACACCATCAAAAGATTCACCATCTCTACAGGTCCCATACTTCCCTACAGTAGTACATGAGCCTGAGACCAGTGCAACATATGTCTTACTGTTGACGGACCTATCATAATGAATATGTAAATACAGCAGTAAACAGGATCAGGCAGAGAAATGGACAAACAACACAGTTCCTATCTCATGTGTAACATTACGCTGATGACAGAGACATTGTGGAGCCCATATCTGTGAATAATTCAGCAGGACCATGTTGGCATAAATAACTCTTTGAGTGACTTTGCTGGGGGAACACTCTGATAGCAAATAATATCTAGCCTGTTCCCAGTATATTCTCTTCAATCCATATTAACCATTGGTGTCATTGTTTTCCCTTACCACTGTAAAGCATGAAATAGCAGGGCTAAAAGAGACAGTTTAATTGTAAGTATTGGCAATGTTCCCTCAAGTAAAGCCATATAGCCATGATTAAATTAATGAGCATTCATATTTTGTTGAAATACAAAAATGTATTAGAGACAGAATACAATGTGACAGAATAAAAACTTGACAAGACGCCAACATGCTGATGCCAACTACGTAGGGACTACTACATACAGTAGGTTAGAGTCTAACCGGGCTAGTCCACACCATACCAGAGCCATAGAGTATAGACAGAGTTGCGACATTGACTGGGGCAGAAAACAGCCCGGTCACGTGGTTCATGTACTCGCACGAGCCCATAGACTCCAATGCATTCCGTAAACTTCCGGTGTCCCTATTCGCCAATAGAAGTCTAATAGAAGCCGCCATTGGACTGGCCCCATGAAGTGAACGGAGTTGTCGTAACTCTGTCTTACTCTATTGCTCTGGCCCACACCAATGCCACTCCTTGCAACTACTTGCAATTGCAACCATTATCCCCAATGGCAGTTGCCAGGGCTGGTCCTGAGCAATCTGGCGCCTCAAGCAAGATTCCCCCCCCCCCCCCCCCCCACATGACACCCAACATGACACCCAAAGCGGCTGCTTCGTCGGCCTGTAGGAAGGGCCGGGCCTGGCAGTTGCAAGGAGTTGCATTAGTGTGGACTGGCCTTAAAATGGTTTTGCTGCAAGGAGTTGTGACTAGTTGCATTGGTGCAGTCTGACCTTTAGACCACACACATTTGTCAGTTTTATCAATTATGTACTCATGAAGATCTATAGCGGTCGAAACGTGTTGGCTTTTTATTTTGACACTGTAATAAAGGCTTTTTATGTTTTTACTTTCTTGTTGACTCTTTGGAGTGCCTGGACTGCTTGTTGTATACCGTCTAATGTTCAGCAATACTATGAATAGCAACAACATCAATTTATACAGAATCTGCTTTCATTTAAAAAATATACTCTCTCTCTCTCTCACTCTCTCTCACTCAGAAAACGTATGTTGTTAATTAAGTATGTTAATTAAGGATACACAGGGGACTTTCATGGTGTCTCCTCAGCACACTGTTTGTTTTCTCTACAGGGACGGAATCTGACCCTGGCTTTCCAGGCTGCTGAGAGCATTGGCATCAAACCCTCTCTGGTGAGACAATACATACATCACACACACACACACACACACACACACACGCACACGCACACGCGCACACACACACACACACACACACACACACACACACACACACACACACACACACACACACACACACACTGACACACACACAATATTTTGTACAATATACAACTCCCCAGATGGCATCATAGAACATTGGGGTGCGCTGGAAGCCATATTTCTGAAAGGGGGCACTGAGATGAAGTTCTGTTGGGGGAGGTCTTGTGCACGCTTAGGCAAATGGAAGTACCTCTATGCAAATTTGTTTTTAATATGCAAGTTTAATTTGATAATGGAAGTCAATGCTGGGAGTTGGTTTCAGGCTGAAACCTAGGTCAAATGTGGAGTCATACATCATACATCCCCTGATGAGGGCCAACTGTGACCGAAACGTCGTACCATGCAATTTGTTGTGTTTTATTATAATTTAAAATAAAACACTTAGGAAAAATGCTGTTGTGCAGACCTTTATTCTTGTGAACTGTCACTTTGTGTCCAGCACCAGCAACTCAATGGATGTGCTCAACCCACTGTTTTGAACAATTAAGATTGGTCATAGATACGTCATGCTGTAGATAATGAACGTCATAGACTGACCACATGCAGTCCCAGATCCACATGGGAGCCATGTTTATGATGTTATTAGCTTTTGTGGTCATTGGGGAGACTCATCTTCTCAGGCCCCCTTGTCCTGTGGTGTCCTTCAGGGCTCAATTCTGGGTCCATTACTGTTTTCAATTTACATGCTTCTCTAGAGGTCACATAACACAACATGCATTTGCATTGTTATGCAGATGACACACAGTTATACATCCCACTCAAGCCCGGTGACGCAGATCCTAGATCCTAGAACTTTACGCACTTAACGATGCAATCAATGTTAAGATCTCATCCTGCCATCTGTGTGTGATGTTTGACTCCGAACTTGTCCTTTTTTGGGAAAGTAACTAAAGTTGTACAATGTTGTACAGAAACTATAATGTTTCTTCCAACTACAAAACATTGCTAAAATTTAGTCATTCTTATCCTTTACAAACCTTGAAAAAATGATTCATGCTTTCATCTCATCACGCCTAAATTACTGCAACTCTTTATACTCTGGGCTCAGTAAAATCTCCTGTCTTCAAATGGTGCAAACCTCTGCAGCAAGGTTGTTAGCAAATTCTAAGAGACATGACCATATTACACCAATCCTAGCTTCCCTTCACTAACTGCCGGTGAGTTTCAGGGTTTATGACCTTTAAAGCCTTTGCAAGGCCTGTCTCCCAACTACGTCTTTGATATGCTGGAACCGTATACGTGGTAATTACAGTATATCCTCAGGTAGAGCTCTCTGGGTAGTTTCCCAGACTCCCCTTGCCACCATGGGTGATTTTGCAGCCTGGGCTCTGGATTGCCCTGCCTGAGGATTCAAGGTTAGCTAAGTCAGTGTTATCTTTTAAATTGCTTCTGAAAACTAAGGCCTTTCCTTAGATTTTTATTACCTTTGCTTTTTTGTTGTCTCAAATATATATTAGTTTTCTTACCTGTGAAGTTTAATTGACTATTGTTGTTTATCCCTACGGATGTTTTTTATCTTGGCATTGTACACTTTTTGAAAAGCGCTTTATAAATAACGTTTATTATTATTATCATTAGACCCTTCATCTAAAATATTTATGTGAGATGTTCAGAAATTCAAGAGTCAAAGAAAACATTATCATCTCTAAATCGTAAAGTGCCGGAGGTGCAGAGGCAAATGATTTAATTGGGTTTAAAGAAACCACGGTTCACTTCTGCTTCTCTTATCAAGTCTCAGTTGGATTCTTGAGGTTACATTGGGACGTCAGGGTTTAATATGGCAAAATGTTTCCCATGACCTTAAGATTTTCATAAAAATTAAATAGCTGTGGCTCTTGACAACGGATGGTAGTACATGTCTGTGGGTGCCAGTCAGGGTAGCCTTTATCTGGCTGTCCTGGTGAAACAGGGTCAGGTTTACAGCACACAGACACACACAGGCTTGTTGAAAGCACATCAGAGCCGAGCATTTGACAGCAGACATGATGACTGTGACTGTCCTGCTCCATTACTGATGTATGGCAGCCCATTGGGACAGGTCTACATAGTAAAATCCTTAGTATCCATTTACGCATGTACAAATGTAACCAAATGGTCCATTTGGTTACATTTGTACATTGTAAACACATTGTAAATGTGTTCTCAGAGTTAGAAATGGATTTGACTGTATACAGAAGGTAGTGGCTGGCTGCTCTGGTTTTTGAATTGTCACTGTTTGTTATGATTGGCTCTGCCGTAATGTTAGGCTACATGAAAGCTTTGCATCAGTGCCTTTTAACAAGAGAAGACTAAATACACATTGGCAGAACATCGCGCCAGTGCAGTCTACACCGAAATATCTGACATGTTAATCTATCTCTGACAGTAAAATAAACACAATGGATGATTTTTTTAAATAGATAACCAGCAGCTTATATTTCTATGTGTTGTGGATGACGTGTGCACATTTTCACCATAATGCTGCTGAGGGTAGAATAAATTCTCTCTCTGCCCACACAGGACATGCAGGAACTGATGCAGACGGACCGCCCTGATTGGCAGAGCGTCATGCAGTATGTCGCGCAGATCTACAAGTACTTTGAGACCTGACCCAGGCTGGCAGAGGGCACTAGGAGGACAACGAAGATTGGAGGCACTGCAGCACTTTCTGCCCGGTCCAATTAACCAAGTACGCCGTTCTCTTGATGCCTCATAGTAAAATACTCAGTGTTCATTTAACTGTGTGTAACAACTGACCTAAATGATTCAATGTTTTTCACTCTCTGAGTTAAATTGACACTGAGGATTTTACTGTGTACCTTTACCCTTTCAGACTTTCTGCCCCCCCCCCACCCCCCAGCCCTTCCTGCATACTACACAACACTCTACAAGTTACCAAGGATCCTTCTGTTCTTTAGAAATGAAATCTCGCTTGGTGTTTCAATTTTCTCAAGTTCCTTTACAAGACTTTATTTCGCTGAGGCTACAGCGAGGACTGGGGAGCAAATTGGCTCCTTTCTGACCTATATCAGTGACTCTAGGGAGTGTCTGATTCACTGATAATACATATTTGCAGAAGAACAAGCCTTGTGGACACACATTACAGAGTTCAAAAAAATACTTGATGATATTTTTTTTAAAGGAGTGTGACACAGGGACCAACTGTTGGTTGAGTTTTAACCCCAAACTACTTCACTTGTAAAGCATTCTTGGTTGGTATTTACTTCACATGGAGAAATAAAAAACTCCAATTCTAATTTAGTTACAAAGCAAACTTGGCATGTTTGCTGGAGATACTGTAAACAGATGCTTCCCTGTGGATCTAATGATTAGATCAGTAACCTGTATGAGCTGTAGTCATGAATAGATTAGATTCTAATCTATTCATGACTACAGCTCATACAGGTTACTGATGATCAACTGGTCACTCAGTGGATCTAATCTATTCATGTTGACTACAGCTCATACAGGTTACTGATGATCAACTGGTCACTCATCTATTGATTCAGCAGCAATGGAATTAGTCTTTTTGGCAATCTTAGTTTTACATGTCGATGGTCACAAACAACTCATTCTATAAACAAACTGCTGTGATATGTTGGTCCACTTAATTGTATTCTCTAGTTTGATTACAGTTGCAGTTGTACATAAACAAATATACTGGTAATCCATCTGACCAACTGTCATTTGCTTTTGGAAACTAAATCGGCCCATTATTATTGCAGTGTCAGTAACTCTCTGTGACTTGTCTATTTTGCATACTTAATATACCGTATGTGCCAATTGTTCAGCCAAAACACAGTTGTCATAAGATTACCTATGCATGATGGCCAACTGACTGGGCATGCAATGTGCACTTTGTGCAGTCTCCATTCATTGCGCATGATTCGTGAATGGCATGCAATAATTTTCTCATTTCAGGTGCACACGTTGTTTGCACACATTGAAACCTTGGATGAATTTGCGCCTTAGTTTTAGAACGATAAAAAAGCTGGGATTTTCTTTGAACTGCAGCTCTGATAGTATTTTCAGAATAACTGCTTTGCGTTTTAACTGAGGCCTTTATATGTTGAATTTTGATTATCTGTACCATGGTTTGTCCAAAATTTGAAATCTGAGAAACTCTTGCTGCCATATGTGATATTACACTAAGAAGATCTAACACTATTGAACTTGCAGAATAGTTTTCTAGAAATATATTTTATGAAAAGGAATGAATTTAGACAGCCTTGCTGTTTCTGTTTTAAACACTAATTACTGATTCAATCAAACCATTGTATCTTGTTTGTGTGTTTTTGTCCTCCCAAGAAATGTTGTGATTTTCCAACAGATTTCTCTCATCTCTATCTATGGTACTCCAATTGGTTTGTAATTCATACAAGAACCTGCTGTATTAAATAATAATGCTGATTGAAATGAATATAATTTACATGTAAGAGCTGAGACATTACATTGTTGGTGGTCATGATTTACATTTATATTTGAAGATGCCCTCATGTTTTGTCACAGAGAGATTAAAGTGTTATTTATTTATTTACGTGTCCTACAAAGTGACAATTAGGACAGAAATGTATGCAGTTTTGTATTTACAGATGTCATCTTTGGAGCCTCTTGGAAGAATATTGATTAATAAAGAATTGTTAAGTTTTTATCCTTTCTATTTCTCAGTAGCACTTACTGTAATTACAAATTCTTAATTACAAATAATCCAAGGTTCATTTGATCATTGTTTACAGTGAAAATATCTCTTGAATGTTTGTTTTTTAGACTAGCACCTATGCAACTGTAACATCATGTTATGGAGTCAGTGGTGTTGAGAATGCTCTGGTACCAGGTTTAATTGGTTTTCCACCATGCCCATTAAAGATCTGTGCCAGGGCAGTAAAACAATACGAGAATAAATTATACTGGAAAAGTAGATTACACATTTGCGTATTTCAGAGACGATCCGTTCCATTAGTTGTACAAAAATAACATTACATTTTAGTTAGTTGCCATGCTGCTAACCATAGTATAGGCTACTATGTAATAAAAATCACACCCGTGTGAACTGAGCGGTACAACTACATGTATACGTACTGCACTGTATTACTCGTACTACTCATACAGTACTAGTCATACTGTACTTATATGTGTACTGTACTGTACTGTACTACTCATACTGTACTGTACACTACTACTCATACTGTACAATACTGCTCGTACTGTTCCGTACTCAAGCGGACATGGAGAGGCTTACCACTTCACCACAATATTTACTCTTTTGTCCATTGATGCTATTCAGTGACAAATTAACACGAACAAGCCACATGCTTTGTTATGAACCAATATGCTTCTATCACCTGCAACACAGTAGCATGGGATATATTGGTTACAAGTAAATCCTCATCTAATCTAATTATCTAATCTAATCATCTGCATCTAACTCCTCATGGGATTTAGGTACAGACTGAATATGTTCCAAACAGTGGCGTTTCACATATGTCCTACACCATAGAGGGACTGAAGGTATTGTTGAAAAGTAAATTCTTAACCTCGTAGGGTTTGGATAAGAAAGAAATGTACTTGGAGAGCTAGACTTCAGCCAGACTATACTTCTGCATGAGTTATTAATGTACTCAGAGAGCTAGACTTCAGCCAGACTATACTTCTGCATGAGTTATTAATGTACTCAGAGAGCTAGACTTCAGCCAGACTATACTTCTGCATGAGTTATTAATGTACTCAGAGAGCTAGACTTCAGCCAGACTATACTTCTGCATGAGTTATTAATGTACTCGGAGAGCTAGACTTCAGCCAGACTATACTTCTGCATGAGTTATTAATGTATACTCAGAGAGCTAGACTTCAGCCAGACTATACTTCTGCATGAGTTATTAATGTACTCTGAGAGCTAGACTTCAGCCAGACTATACTTCTGCATGAGTTATTAATGTACTCTGAGAGCTAGACTTCAGCCAGACTATACTTCTGCATGAGTTATTAATGTACTCGGAGAGCTAGACTTCAGCCAGACTATACTTCTGCATGAGTTATTAATGTACTCTGAGAGCTAGACTTCAGCCAGACTATACTTCTGCATGAGTTATTAATGTACTCGGAGAGCTAGACTTCAGCCAGACTATACTTCTGCATGAGTTATTAATGTATACTCAGAGAGCTAGACTTCAGCCAGACTATACTTCTGCATGAGTTATTAATTAAATGTACTCGGAGAGCTAGACTTCAGCCAGACTATACTTCTGCATGAGTTAATAATGTACTCTGAGAGCTAGACTTCAGCCAGACTATACTTCTGCATGAGTTATTAATGTATACTCAGAGAGCTAGACTTCAGCCAGACTATACTTCTGCATGAGTTATTAAGAATACTTTTCATTGAGTACAGTTTTGTCTACTCTACCCACCCCATGTTCCACAAATATCTGTTGCTTGCATGAAAGAGTATAAAGCTGGGTGCAGTGTCAGCATTTACAGTAACAACAGTTGAAGTAGAGCCTGTGATTATGCAGCTTTGATATAGTATATCTTCTGTGCTACACAGGAATTGGCATTGGTGACAACTAAATATTACATTTAGCTGGATTTGGGTGCCTTGGCTGGAAGTGGTGGCCTTTATCTTTTGTGCCACAACGGAACTGTGATCATGACTACTGAATGTTTAACCATGTTTTTTTCTGAAAGAAGTCTAGTAGGAATTGAACCAATGTATTACTATTTTGTTGTCACAATGACCAGGCACATGCACACATAGACAAGAAAGGGGGCTCAACGAGCCCCTGCCCTTTTATGGATCGGTAAAAATTAAAAAGTGCCCTCTCCAGAACATGGATGCCGCATTTACTATGGAGGAAAAAAACACAAATGCCCCATCTTGATGCCAAACTCGAAGGCAGTATTCAAGAGAATTGCTCCATTACTCTCCTGCATGAACTTGAATGCAGCATTTCATGTTGAAAGAAATCCTCTCTAGTAATCCATGCAATACGCCGCATCTCCAGTAAAAGTTGATTATACTTAATTGAGCTGGCTGGAAGGTCAAATCAAATCCATAGTCAAATACATATCATATAGGCTATAAGAATATTTACAGGGCAAGGTTTGAGTCAGAAAATGACATGAGAGTCTCATGATGAGACTGTCCCTGTTAGGACTGTCCACCAATAGACTGTATAGCCAAGAAGATACAGACCACCCATAATCAGGCCATGGACCACTAGAAACTAATCTACTGTGACCTAGGATGACACATCAATGTAGTCGGTACTGGGAAGTACCAAGCCCAAGTTCAAGCTCAAATTAAGAACTTTCACAGAAAAGGGAGTTACAATCTCAAGAAGGGAAAGTGTACCAGATTGCCAGGTTCATTAGGAAATGTCTGCTCAATGTGTCTACTACATGTTTGCTCACTCATCATACATAAGTTACACATCAGTATATATTAAATTAACATGAGTTTAATGGGGACGGTTGGATAAAGTAGATAACAGAATAAGGGTAACCATGGGATAGGATAGATGAGTGTATGATTCTCAACTTTTTTGAGCTGGTGATGACAATTTAAAGTTTGCTGCGCGTAGTAATTATATCATGCCCTTAACAGTCATTATTTAAGAACATGTGTCATACAGGGAACACATCCACAACAAGTATAGTGTCAAATGTGTCTAAAATGCCCACAAATACGATCAGAGTGAAATGGAGGCATGAAGCTAATGAGAGTGACCTGTAGTTTACCTGTAGCCTGAAGGCAGGTGGGTGGTTTGGTGGTGCAGTGTACAATATGTGTGGTATCTGAGACTATTTGTGACTCTCATATTTGTCTGTCTGCTGCAGATGCTGATCAGTTAGTCCGGTGTCCACTCCAATTTCTTACATTCCATTACTTAGTCACTATCTTGAGAAAATAGACCATTTGATTTTATTTTGTGATATATTATGAAGTGATATGACTATGATTCCAATATCTTTCTTTTACCGCAGTAAGTTAACAAGAAATTATAAGATTCATGGTGGAATTACTGTACCTGTTCATCTGAATGACATTCATTAAAAAATAATACAGTAAAGAAATTTGTGAATGGATTATACAAAATCACCTTACATTGTAGAATTGTTTATCTTTTTTAAATAATTCAAAATTCCCAGTGTTTTCCAATGAAGTGGATGTTGCCCTAACATCAGAATCGCAACAAAGGGCAAGTTATCATTGTTGCCACTGGAGTAAAGAAGTATAGTCGAGTACTATACTTCTTTACTTCTGTACTGTATTTATTGTAGTATGTCTATTTATGCTAGGATATCCACTCCACTGCATTTCAGAGTTGTACTTTCTACTCCTGTGTTGGAAAATCTCAATAAACATAGCCTAAGAAAAACAGTAGGATTTAAAGCAGTCTTCTTTAACTAGTCTAAATATTTCATGCTAGGTTTTTCATGCAGGACGTTTATTTTTACATTTATAATTGCTGCAATTGAGTTAAAGTTTCTTCTACCTCTGACTGATTGTTGCTTTTGACTAATTGACAGATCAGCTTCATAGAGAGTGAGAGTGATGAACACCCGTAGCCTAATTTAAAGCAGAATTCACAGCCCAAATATTTAGGGGTGATGAAAAACAGATGCAGCCATGGGTGTGTTGTCTGGATGATCCTATAATACATCAACCTTAAAGAATTCTGGGGATGCATGCAAGAGTGCAAAGGCTCTTTATTGGCGCGTAATTACGCATTTAACATGGTGACGCTAGTCTGGAAATCATGTTTTCTAATTAAAAGCGTGTGTGCCTGTGTGCGTAATCATCCGCAGACATCACGATCACAGCGCTGAGGCGTGGCGACTGCATTTTTTTCTCTCTTTACTTCAAAACTCGTGTGTTGGGGAAGTTCAGTGACACACAGTCTGCTGCGCGCTGCGCCATATACAGCTGCTGTGCAACCAGGGACGTAGAAACGCAAATAGACCAAACTGGTGCGAAAATAGCGACAGACAATGCACAGATTAAGTAGGGTAAGCCGATTTTTGTATTGATTTAAGATCCTATGATCATTTTCATTTATATGACAAAATGTGCATTCCACATTTGTTTCTAACGTATTTTACTTTACACTTACATGTTCTTTTCTGTTGTTTCCTTTCAGATGGCTGGACTGATATATCACTCATGTGGAATATTTTTGGATTACAGCAAAAATACTTTAACCTTTTGGAATATCTAGAACCGTCTCGCTCATGACAGTTAGGCTACTTCTGAATAGCCCACAGATTTAGTCCAGTTATTTGCTGAGATGAGTACCGGTAACTCACCCGAACCACTTACTCAAATTGTATATATTACAATTGAATTAATAATTGCCATTTTGTCTATATCAGGCAATGTATTGGTTTGCTGGGCTGTCGCCATAAACACCACTTTGAAAAACGCAACCAATTACTTTTTGGTGTCTTTGGCTGTGGCGGATATTTTGGTTGGTTGTCTTGCCATTCCCTTTGCCATAACCATAAGTATTGGCATATGTTTGGACTTCTATGGATGTCTTTTCCTGGCATGCTTTGTCTTAGTACTGACACAAAGCTCAATTTTCAGCCTGCTTGCCATTGCAATTGACCGGTATATGGCTGTCAAAATTCCTCTAAGGTGAGTACCATATAAGAACTTTTAATCTAATGTAAAATAACAACATTCCAATCTTTTTGACTGAGCTCGGAGACAGATTTTTAATAACCGTCCTATAGCTATTTGGTTAACCTGTATTGGCTATTGATTTTTTTTTTGCCATCTCTGAAACTGAAAGGCTTATTTATTGAAGTTCTTTAGCCTATTGACATGTCGTTGGACCAGAACGGATATAGACTAGCCTATTAACTATTTATTTGGACAGAATGAGAGGTAATATGCCCAACAGCCCAATTTACGAGTTATATTTGGTGGAGGCCTATAATTTCTTTATTAAAGGGGAATACCACTCATTTTCAACATTTTACTATATCATTAATATACCTTAGAGCTGTTGTGTGGAAATAATAAAAAAGTCTCCCCCCTTGATGACATCATCAAGATGTGATTCACAATGTTAATGATTTTTTTCATACCTCCAGTTCTAGGAAACACAGAATGGGGGGACTTTATTATTATTATTATTTCCATACAACAGCTCAAAGGTATATTAATGACATAGTAAAATGTTGAAAATGAGTGGTATTCCCCTTTAACTGAATGTAGATAGTTAGTGTAGCCTACTAAACTTTACTTTATACTAAATTCTGACTGACAGTTTGCTTGGTTGTGCTAATAGCCCAATAGCCCTACACCTCAAGGGAATTGGTGACCTGCCCAGTGCCCAGTGAGTCAATGACGAGTTAAAAAAAAGGTTTTTCATCAGTTGCCTATCAGTTTTCTTCACTGTTCGGTTTCAATTAACTCCTGACCATGCAGGCTACTTCTTCATGCTCGACATGCTCGCTGGTTAAGCACCACCACTGACACCCTTGATTTAAAGACCCTTTTAGACCCATATTTTAAGATGAAAACCTATTAGTGTTAGTGTAGAATTTATGTATCCTTAGCCTGATCAATCACTGATAAATGCTGAAGGCACTGTGATCAATGGGCATTAGATGGTTTAACTTGAAACCATGCACTATCCTATTTGTAAACAGGGACATTTTGATATTAGCTCTTTGTGGATTTAATACGGTGCTATGAATTAGACATTAATGTCCACATTGGTTTTCTGTTCCATGACTGCATAGGAATTGTGTTTTTGCAAGCATGGAAGTGAAGGATTATTAGAGCTTGGGGCTATATTGGCTACGATTTACTGTTACTTCAAACACTATAGCTCATGATGTCTCTTTTCCACAAAGTGTAATGATCACACAATCTAGAGAAAATACAGTTACTCACATTCTACCTTCTATATCATTTTTTTTTGTAATTCTCACAACACACAATTCCGGACCCACATCACAGGTGCAGTAATGAGAACATTGTGTGTGCTGAGCTCAAATTACATCACATTTTTGTGCACGTGAGTTCGCTGTGTGTGTGTGTGTCTGTGTGTGTGTGTGTGTGTGTGTGTGTGTGTGTGTGTGTGTGTGTGTGTGTGTGTGTGTGTGTGTGTGTGTGTGTGTGTGTGTGTGTGTGTGAGTCTGTGTGTTTGTGCGTGCATGCGTGTGCGTGTCTGTCTGTCTGTCTGTCTGTGTAATGTAAGTCCAACCAGCTAGTCCAGTCCATTGGGTTTGTGGCTTTCTTGCAGATTGGAGTGTTTTCACAGATGTCTTTAGTGGAAGTCGAAGGCCAGATCCAGATGCTTCAAACCCCATGAGATGGTTGAACTGCACACCCACTTTACAAACTATTGAAGCCCCTTTGTTTCCTTTTGCTCAGTTCCCAGAAATAGAGATTCGAGCTGTTTTTTCTCTGTGCCGTATTTGAGCGCCTATATACGTAAACTTTGGCAAGGTTTATTGCAAAAGGTGACAGACCTTGCAGGATCACACAGACTTTCATTGCCCACATTAATGTTACCTTCTCAGGCCCTATGTTGTAGTCAGAAAGCGTTACAGTCACATCCTGGTTGCTGTGACTACACAGCTTTCATGCTGTTTACTAGGATGGACCTTACACCCTGAGTAACTAACTAATGTAGTAGCCTAGGGGAACCAATGGTTCCTGAGCCATGGTATAGGTCAGGTTCCTGAGCCATGGTAGGTATATCTATCTCCTGTTTCTGTAGTGTGAGGCAGATTGGTGTACAAGTACACCCCCTGGACACAATACCAGTATAGTATGTCACAGGGAGTTACCCCCAATCCAACCCTTGATAATGACTGCCAAGCAGGGAGGCATTGTGATTCTTCAAAATTCTTGTAAGGTCACATGTGGGATAAGGGTTTGATCATGAATCTCCAAATAAGCGTAGCATCCCTGGGGGCGCTAGCCCCCCCTATATTCAGCTATTAGTGTAGATTTCCATCCTACACAAACATTAAATTCCTATTGACAATGAATGGAGAATGTTTCGTCATAGTGTCTGAGCAAATAGGCATAGTGTCTACTTTACGTCATGATGATGTACGAGGATAAGAGGGCCCCTCACTTCACAGTTCACACGGGTGTGATTTTTGTAGAGAATATTTCCAAAAATGTATTAAGTATTACATTTTGCCATATATTAGTATAATACAAATATTTTACCTGGATGGGCTTATTTGCATGCACACATAAAGTTTAACTGAAGTCTGAATCTCGATGTGAATAGCCACCTGATTTGTTGTGTAAGGGGCTAAGCAGGGGATGACTGTGGCCATTTGAATAGAAGCTTTGAGTATTACTGTGTGTAGCCTGGCAGAGGGCTGTGGCCCCCGGCGGAAGCTCAGTGACATTGGGGAGAGGAGGGACCTATGTAGTGCAGAGGAGAAAAGAAAGTGAACGGGGTAAAGAAAAACATGCCAGCGTGCTGTCGTCATGCCAGAACTAATCCATTCAGTCATCCATCCTTTCCTTGGCTCTCACAGAGAAACACTAGCCGCTCTATCAAAGAGAGAGAGATAGGCGGGCAGAAGCAAATAACTGTGATTACGGGCCCTCTGTTGCCCACACATCTGTTCATAGATAGACGAGGAAAGTGTAAATGAAGAATGGCACATATGGAGAAAGATACAGAACGGTTGGATATGCCTGAGGGATCTAGGCTATTTTATGGTTTATTAATGTTGCCTTGGGCAAAGCCTCCCTTCCTGCAGGGGATAGGCCAAGAGAAGTTGAACTCACAGACCTAGATGAACATTCGATTTTTACATCACTGAAGTGAGGTCTAATTTATATACTAATAATTTATGTCTAATATATGACCGACCGTGTCGTTCGCCAAAAGTTATAAATTGGACCTGTTCTATTTTAGCCATTACAAAAGGCATCAACAGCTTCGATTACCAAAAAGCTGAAAAGCCTTTTTGTTTTCACTGGGAAATTCTCCTCCATATGGGTAGAGTTGGTGGCATCAACTGTAAAAAAGAATTCACTCAACCCACAACCCACTTCCTGTCAAATGTGTGCCTATACTGACTCCTCAGGGCACTTTTTGTCAGAAACGTAGCTAATTTGCACTTATTATACTTTATTTAAGGAAGTATGAGATAAAACGAGATTTGACTAAATGAGCTGAAATGGGTTGGTGCCTGCATTTTAGTATGATTCATTATCATGCAGTAGCCCTGAATATATTGAGGAAGAAACTATTTTGCTTCATAAGTGTTCGTGTGATGGATGGTACAAGGAGATGGCGACGATTGTGCAAGTGTGAGTCAGATTAGTTTCCGTTGTTTTATGTGCCTGATCGTAACTACTTAAAATGACTAAAATGAACAGTTAGTGTTAAAATGACACGAAGGAGCAGGAGTTGACGGGTGTGGACTAAACATCAGATTTATTTTAATGTACTGTAGCCCACTTATTTCTGTCCTGCACCCGAGCACCAGTTTGAATGTACAGTGTGTGTTCTACTTTTTTGTGCTTTGGAAAATCACTGTGTTTGGTAAGATGACCCCAGCATAAAACATGAATCAACATGTCTTTTGATATCATTATTTTTTATAGTAATACTGGCTTGTGGATACCAAAACCAGTAGACATCTTCATTACACACATTCATTAGTGTACACATGGGAGGTTATATAATAGAACTTGTTTGATATGTTCAAAACACGATAGCAAGGTTTCTGTACCCAAAATATTCTAAATAGGATAGGTACTGTGTAGACAGGGTGTAATATGCTGGGACATTTACCTTAATTTAGAAAACATATTAAGTAAGTATGTCGGTAAACGTATATACACTATGGATTGTAAAATCAGCATTTTTGTTCACTTGTTGAATTGGCATTATTTATACCATATATATACATATCAGGGTGGGCAACATTTCCTTTATTTAACCATAAAACATGAAACATTAACCAAAATTACTTCCTTTCCAGGTACAAGGAGTTGATGACAGGAAAGAGAGCCAGGAAGATCATTGCTATATTATGGGTCCTGTCTTTTATCATCGGCCTTATCCCCTTCTTGGGCTGGAATAAATCACACTTGGCCTGCAGCACTAAGCCAACCAACAGCACCTCAGGGGAGGAAAACACTACAAAATGTCTTGTGGACGGGATGAGTGGCGAAGGAGACTTTCTAAAGACCTGCAAACTCAAATGTCTCTTTGAAAGTGTGGTGGACATGAGTTACATGGTCTATTTTAATTTCTTTGTCTGTGTCCTGCTTCCGCTCATAATCATGCTGGGCATCTACCTGAAGATCTTCACCGTGGCCAGGAAGCAGCTCAGGCAGATCAAACTCAAGTGTGTGGGCAATGGGGACAGCCATCACCACGGGCTGCTGCAACGGGAGATTCGAGCAGCCAAGTCCCTCTCTATAATCGTGGGCCTGTTTATTCTGTGCTGGCTGCCGGTTCACATCCTCAACTGCCTTACGCTGTTATATAAACTGCATATTCCCACCTCCGTGATGAACATTGCCATCCTTATGTCTCACGCCAACTCGGCCGTCAACCCTATTATTTACGCTTACCGCATTGAGGACTTCAGGAACACCTTCCGCAAGATTCTGTCTCAATATGTCCTGTGTAACAGGGAGGATTTGTACTTGAACTCCAACGGAACCAGGCAGAATAGAGACCAGATTCACATGAATATTGACCCCCAACTCTAGGGGAAGGGGAGACAGGGGTTTCCCAGCTCCTCAAACACTATCTATGTTGATTCTGTTGTTTCATTCTTGAATTCCACGTTCAGTGAGTTTAACAAACGTTTACAAAACAAAAGTATATTATGTGAAGATATAGTGGTGAATTTAAAAAATGCCTTGAATGTGGAAATATTTATGAATTGCGCTGAGTATCAGGGGTCAAGCAGTGAAGT
This sequence comes from Electrona antarctica, assembly GCF_951216825.1. Classification (NCBI taxonomy): domain Eukaryota; kingdom Metazoa; phylum Chordata; class Actinopteri; order Myctophiformes; family Myctophidae; genus Electrona; species Electrona antarctica. Next base: position 4,516,994 of record NC_136789.1, on the reverse strand, counting down.
GCAGAGGACACTTATCTAATTTTTGTATTGTGAAGGATTTGTTATTTAAAATAAATAAATAAGAAAAAAGTTCAAGCTAACTGGATTTGCAGGACTGTGAAAATGTTCCATGTGTGAATATGCTATTATACTATACTATACTATACTATACTATACTATGTTCTGAAATGCTATTCATCATGAATTCAAACATTTTTTTATGCGCTAATTCCAGTAATGTTTTCTGTCAACAGTGTTTCATAATTTATTTATTTCAGTATCATATTTAAGAATGTATGGGTGAGGTGAAATAAGTTTGTATATGCTACATCTGTTTTAAACTGTACCCAGAAGAGGTACAGTATGTAGTCTATTGTATTAGACAGTACATTGATAATGCTGCAGCGGTTTTTAATACATAGAAAAAAAATATTATTTTCTATTCTTGCATTTCATGAAATATCCTAGGTTCAGAATTAGAAGGCAGTATAGCAGTATAACTGTAACATTTGGTGTGCCTCTATAAATTTAACGATACATTTTCTTAAATGACAATTAAGGCTCAGGAAGTAGGAAACAGACAAATAGGGGGGAAGAAACACTCCACATATTTTGACCTGTGACTTGAGGAAAGTCATGAGAAATGATTAAGCTAGACGATTATCATAAAGTATACTATTTAAATCTGATCATAATTTAGTGTATTCCTTGTCATCCAGAAATACATGACTACAAACAAAGCCACTGATTAACTTTAAAATGTTTCTGTGTGAATGTCACGCTGGGCAGCTGACATGATGGAAGGAAGCAGCTCAGGCAGACTGAACTCAAACATTAATGCAGAACACTGTAGGCTACAGTTGTCTTTGATTGAACTGGGACAGAGCAAATGCAGCCATGGGTGATTAACAGTATATTTAGTTGCTGATCTTCAAGCTCAACAAGTGACATATTGTGAGCTTTTAGATCTGCTATTGTGCAGTATATCTACGTAGCCCACAATGTGAGCCATCATTATAGTCGAATGGAAATACAATGCACTGATATTTTAGGCTATTGTTCATTTTGTTTGGTGTGCTTCATTGTATTTGACATTGGACTATGGCGTGTTCCACAAGTGTTCTTGGGAGCAAGTTATGCACTTGCTCCCATTTCTTCAGTATTCTCTGCCATATTTCTAAGGGCTAACATAATCTGTAGGAGTGTGCAAACCTTCCAGTACATTCCAATGGAGACATCTAAACTGTAACTGCTCTGTCATGTTAGTATTGTCTTTGTTCACTGCTAAGTGTGTCAGTATTGTGTGGGGATCGATCTGTCTGTGTATATGTTTTTATTTGGGTTTGTTAACTCCTTTACTGTATGTTTTAACCCTCCATTCCTTTATTATGTGTCCTTGAGATCTGTTTTTTGTTCCATGTTAAAGTTTCTTACACAGTCTAGTGCGATATTATTCACTGGAGGTGTTGACTGGGCAGATGGAGGTGAGGGGTTTGGTCCTGCCACCCACTTTCCATGTTGTCTGGAAGCAGTGTGTCTGCTGTAGTTATGGGACCAATGTGTCTTAAACAGAGTGGTGAAAGCACTTCGGTTGGTCAGGAGGCTAATACTGGCACAGGCCAAGTTGAAGCCTCCTGTAGCCATACCGTAACAGTTCTACCCAAGCTCAGTTGAGCCATGTCAAAGGCCAGTAAAGTTTGTGGCCAGTGCAGTTTGTGGCGACCATGTTCTTTAACCTCTATGATATATGGAGTGATATTTGCTACTTGTTTGTGTTGTGTAGTGATCTTCCCTACTTGCGTGTGCCATGTTACATGCAGTGATTTTCTCTAGGCCTACTCATTTGTCATGACTCATAGTGATTTCCTCGGTTGTGTTTGCATGTGTTATGTAGTGATCTTCAATACTTGGTTGTGTTGTGTATTGATATGCACTACTTAATGTTGTTAATGTTGATATACACTTGTCTGCGTTTTGGTCATGTCGGGCACTAGTTATGTCTCAGGAATTTGTATTGTAAGTGTACGACCCTGTGTAATTTTGTTCGTTTTCTGGGGTTTTACTTTTATATATTTTTTACAAACGGGAGTGAAATTTCACCTTTTCTTAGTTTGTGCTAAATTATTTGGATTCTGTGATGTGCCTTAAAAATGAAATTTGAACACTCACTATTTCTTAAAATGTGTATATTGTGTTATTCTACAACACACTGTTTTATGCCCAATAACATGTCATAGCCTGGCTGGTAATAACCCCTCCTCTCTTCCCCCCCACCAAGTAGAGGAATATTTTCTACTCATCCGTTTTCTAGCACCATACTCTAGAATATCTTTTAGTTTTTGAGTGGTGCTAGCCACTCCTATACACAGCTATGTGTGTCCCTATAAATATACATTATTTCTCAGTGAATCCTATGAAAATTAAGATCACTAGTGCCATTGTGATACCCCCATGACCTTGGTGGTCTCATGGCCATGTTCAAAGATAAGGTTGTATCTGCTGCTATGCTAGACCGATACTGACTAAAAAAGAAAAATAAGCTAAATATAGGCTACTATTTACACCTAATGCTATCACTTGAACCGGTACCAACTTGAAGCATAGTGTAAAACTAGAATATTATACATTCAGCAAGATTCTGTGTGCTAGTAAATAGGCTGAGTATATGTTTATGTAGAGATAGATTATGTGTCTATGGACCGCATTAGTTCAGAGGTGTTAATGTTTTGAGGAAGAAGTAAAAAGGTGTTCAGAATTACATAAATATCTTTTTTTAATTCTTGAAATAAAATCTGGGCTTGGTGGGGCTTGAGGGTCATTGCACCTAATGCGACTGCATATAGTCCCCTTATGCACTGTTTGATCAAACATGATTTCAGAGCAAACATGATTTCTGCTTCTGAAAGTGAACAGAGAACACTTGAAAAAGCTTAATCTGAGTGAGCTAAAGTAAAAAAAAGAAAAACTACAATACATTTTTGAAAAACAGTATAAAATGTAACTTTTAAAGGCCTGTCAACATTGTGTGGGTATCTGCCTGTGTATTTTTTTTTTTTGAATGCGTTTGTACCCTCCAGGGTGCTGACCATCATCTGATCTGGTCATTCGAAACCACACAGAACAGCATACAATGAATTATCTTCTGTATTCAAAAAGGGCTTTAATACTGCAGTCACACTAGACTGTGTACAAATAAACTTGAACATGGAACACAAATCAGATCTCAAGGACTCAAACATTTCAGTTTCTAGATGAGCGTAGTGTAGTCAGGCAACACTTTTGTGTTGGTTAGGTCAGGCAGCAGAGGTGATATCAAGAAAATGATTTATTTGGTTTGTTTTATTTATTTCAGCTGGCTCTGTTTAATACTTTGTTTCCGTTTGAGCACTTTCTTTTGTAAAAAATATGGACTCCTCAATAAAACCGGATTTCTCTCACCAATCTTATGTTGCCTCCCTCCTTCCCCTACCTAAAGATGTAACATTCACTGACATGTTGCCTCCCTCCTTCCCCTACCTAAAGATGTAACATTCACTGACATGTTGCCTCCCTCCTTCCCCTACCTAAAGATGTAACATTCACTGACATGTTGCCTCCCTCCTTCCCCTACCTAAAGATGTAACATTCACTGACATGTTGCCTCCCTCCTTCCCCTACCTAAAGATGTAACATTCACTGACATGTTGCCTCCCTCCTTCCCCTACCTAAAGATGTAACATTCACTGACATGTTGCCTCCCTCCTTCCCCTACCTAAAGATGTAACATTCACTGACATGTTGCCTCCCTCCTTCCCCTACCTAAAGATGTAACATTCACTGACATGTTGCCTCTCTCCTTCCCCTACCTAAAGATGTAAGATTCACTGACATGTTGCCTCCCTCCTTCCCCTACCTAAAGATGTAACATTCACTGACATGTACAATTAGATACTGAAGTATAGATGTTAAGCACATCGTAATTTATGTCAGGGGATTAGATTTTAGAGATACGCAGAAATGTATAGGAAACAAATATTTCTGTCCATCATTTAAAAACATACTTGTCATTGTCAATGTGTTATTACAGGTAGCATTACTAATCAAGAAGGGAAAACTGTTAATGAAGAGGCCAACCAACTGCTACAACTGCTATTTAACATCATACATGTTAAAAATTAAAGACCATTGATACAAATAAACAGTTTTTCCTAAATGTGTTCATTACAAAAAATATGTAGTTAATCTATAAAATGTTATTACCAGTAAGTGTAATGTAGCATAGACAGATATTAGGTAACATACATATTTATTTTCATGTTGAAAAGGAAGAAGAGTCATAGATTTCAGTCTCACAGATATCTTTGGCACTCTACTGGTTTTATCTTCAGATAGAAAATAACCTAAAAATAACATTATTCATTGCACAGTTGTAGATTGTCTGACAACAGATTAGGAATGAACCCACAAGGGAAAAACTAAACAAAACAAATCCCATGGCATCTGTTTGAGAAGGAGGACTTTCCATGTGCGACAACTAGGAATCTCTCCACGTCCAAGAGGCCATACTGCTGCTATGAAGCAGGAGTACTCAACCAATCCACCACTCGGTATGCTCCTCAAGTGTCAAGGGCTGCTGTCCCACAGAGGAGCGTGGACATCTGCTGGTCTGACACAGTCTCCTGCTGAATCACACCCATGGCCTGGCAGAGGTAAGCAGCCAGGATGTGCTTACACTGGCAGACAGGAAGGGGAGATACTGATTAATTGCGATTACATGGAAGCTACTAATTTGTTTATAAGGCTAATTCACTTTTATTCCAAATGAATAATGTCATGTAAACAACAGACTAGACCTAATGAATAGGAAATCCTTTGGGTAAGCTGTTTAATAGGAGAACATTACATTAAATCATATTGAATATCTCTGCTGTCGGGGAGAAACCATCTAACTCCAAAATGTTCATGTGAATACTTTTGTTTAGTTTGTGTTCTGTTCGGCACGTGTCTGTATGAGTCTACTGTATAATTGCACACAGTCTGCAAAAACAAAGTGAAGGAGAGGTGATGAGGACAGATGTTGCAGAATAGTGTTTCCCATCTGCTCTGCACATTGTAGGCTACCAGCTGACTTTAACCATGTGACATGAACCCTAGCGGCCCTATTCTGAGCATGTAATAATGGGCAAACATTCTGTGAAAATAGGATGTTGTACATCCTATGTGATGTACAACAACAGTGTATAGTGTTTAAAGTGGAAAAGCCTAATTTATACTTTTGGTTTGGTCACTCGCTGTAAATAACAGATTTATCAAGCGATAAATGTGACATGTTTATTTATTGGTTATCCGTTTATTTATGGTGAGCGACAGTCTTGTGATTAAGTATAAATTAGAATTTAGGCTCCATAAGAGAGAATGAGAGCTCTCCTTCAACCACTATACGGTATATGTCTGTTGAGTCCTCAGGGGTCTACACTAGGCCCCAACCTTTAGTCCTCAGGGGTCTACACTAGGCCCCAACCTTTAGTCCTCAGGGGTCTACACTAGGCCCCAACCTTTAGTCCTCAGGGGTCTACACTAGGCCCCAACCTGTTGTCTGTTGAGTCCTCAGGGGTCTACACTAGGCCCCAACCTGTTGTCTGTTGAGTCCTCAGGGGTCTACACTAGGCCCCAACCTGTTGAGTCCTCAGGGGTCTACACTAGGCCACTATACTCTGTTGTCTGTTGAGTCCTCAGGGGTCTACACTAGGCCCCAACCTGTTGTCTGTTGAGTCCTCAGGGGTCTACACTAGGCCCCAACCTGTTGAGTCCTCAGGGGTCTACACTAGGCCACTATACTCTGTTGTCTGTTGAGTCCTCAGGGGTCTACACTAGGCCCCAACCTGTTGAGTCCTCAGGGGTCTACACTAGGCCCCAACCTGTTGAGTCCTCAGGGGTCTACACTAGGCCAATATACTCTGTTGTCTGTTGAGTCCTCAGGGGTCTACACTAGGCCCCAACCTTTAGTCCTCAGGGGTCTACACTAGGCCCCAACCTGAGTCCTCAGGGGTCTACACTAGGCCCCAACCTTTTCCCCCTTTAGCACCACATTTTGCACCAAATCTCTTCACTGAAAATAGCCAATCTACAGCTTATAGACAGGCTATTTTTGCAAAGTATTCATTGTGAAATAGGGACATGGTCTGCAAGGGTTCATGCGGTTAACATAACTAGGGTGTGAGTGACCTACATTATATCTAAAGGGACAGTCTGTCTTCATCACGATGTGCCCACCCACAGCACCCATACATCAACAGGACAGTCCTCTAAGCGTCTAAGCACCACGTGGTCAAACTCACTGTGCTGCATAAATAAATCCCTCAAGGCGCCCAGAGAATGGCATTTTTTGGTTGGGTCGACATTAGGATTGTGTTCAAGGTGTTTAAAAAGTGTCACAAAGTGACAAAAGACCTGTTCTGCTGGGCTGGGTGCTGGATCAAAAAGTTCAACAGTGAAACAATAATAATAAAATCCACAGACTGCAGCATAATGGTAAATGGTGTGCAGATTTAGTTATTATTTTTTCACCGTGTTCAAAGCTGACATGTTGTAAACTCAGGCAACACATGCTTGATTAGTACAATAAGACAATCCAATATTCATGTTTGTGTCTTGAGAGCTGGCAGTGGTTGACATTGTTCTAGCCATAAAAGTGAGTTGAGTGTCTGATGGACTCCTGGGTGTTTTGGTTTATCTCCTTTCATTTCATGGGGAATGGCATCGGTACTGTATGTTCATGGGCAGTCTTCATGGTCTGCTACAAGCAGTTTCTCAGACTGAATTTAGCTGCACCCTCGAGGGGCCTGACAGTCAGGGTAGGGAGACATCAGAGGTTGTTCATGGCAGATATTTAGAGCTGCAGTTCAAACAGTCGATCAAAATGGAGACGCCCTCATGGACCAGACAAAAACATGACCTGGACTCAATACATCTGTTATTTTTTACAACATGTGCTTCTTCTGAACTTTGACTCTGTCATATTTCAGAGCCTGACAAGGGAGAAAGGGTGTGAAACTGGCCAGCTGTGTGTGTGTGTGTGTGTGTGTGTGTGTGTGTGTGTGTGTGTGTGTGTGTGATAGTGTGTGTGAGAGAGAGAGAGAGAGAGAGAGAGAGAGAGAGAGAGAGAGAGAGAGAGAGAGAGAGAGAGAAGTTAGTGCTCAAGTAGATTCATGTTTGTATGTTTGCGTATGACCGTGTGAAAGAGTTGAAGCCTCACCAGTAGGCCTTCATTTCTGCGGAGCACGCTATAGGTGAATGCCGGACAAGGGCAGTAGTGGCACGAGATGAAGCAGGTGTAGAGACGCCCTGACCCTCCTACCACCTGCAACAAGTCAAAACAAACCATCACCAAGTGATGAACATAGATTAGTTAGTTTGTGTGCAGTGCATTCAGGCATAGATGCATGCAAAGTATATGGAAATAAATACTAACGATCCTGACAAAAACATGGACAGTAGGGTTTTGTGGCACTTTTTCGGACAAAGAAAGGAGTGGCTACAGGTGTGGTACTTTCGTAGGCAAGCACCACATCCTACATGATATACTCGAGGGGCACCGGAGGCAGTCACAAGCACAGCATGAACAGGAATTTGGAAAAACTAGCTGGCTATGTACCCATTCCATCCCTACTGTCCCTCAGCTTGTCTCAACACATGCCAGGAACCATAGATAGAAAAACCTAGATGCCTCATTGGCCGCTGCAGTTCATTGGAGCGGCGGTGTATCACACTGTAAGGCAGACGTCAAGCAGAAGTGCAGAAGGCACGTTGTGTTGCTGCCACTCAAGTGACTACTGGCCAATCACATCGCGTCTTTTCCGGGACTTATCAATTCAATCCAAAGGAGCTTTATTGTCATGAGAAAACAAACGTTTACATTGGTCTATCGAACGTCCCCTTCTGTGATGCACTATGCTTCGGTGTGCATCACAAAAGCTTGCCTCCTCTCGAGATGCCCCAGAGCTGAAGGAGGCATCTACCTTTCTATGTCTATGCCAGCAACCTTTAACTATGCAGGAAGGAACACCCCACCTACCTTTCCTCTTAAATATTTCACAGATCTGAGAGAATTAGGCTGCGTTGAAGGTTAGGCCGATGTCACCTTTCTCATCATTTCAGATTATTTATCACCCAGAAAGCGAAGACAGGGGAGGGTGCATTTGTAAACAATTCTGACATGTTGTCTAATGGACTTGGTTGACAGAATATGTGGTCCGTGTGTATGCTGGTTCATTCTGTACTCAGGACAGTCTTTCAAGGGAAGTCCTTGTACATGGCACAAGAAGACATTAAATCACTAGATCAGCTTGATGTCCCACTTCAATTAATGTCTCTCAAGATGGCAGAACAGGCTTCATTATTCTCTAGCCTTGCTAAATTACCTTTCCCTGTGATCTACTAAAGTAAATGCACCCCATTTTTAAAATGTGACTCTTCCTTATAAATAAGTCTCAGCAGGAACAATGATACCGGCATGCAAAGCAATGAGGCACCATACATCGCAGGGTAGAGCGGGGAACAGGAACAGGAATGATAATAGCTGACTTTAAGCAGGGTGACATACTGTATTAACATTAGTTACAAGCAACAGCTTTATAAATCCTTTAAAACATGGATTTCAAGATAGCTTCATACATTCGTGACATGGTTTGGTAGCAATAGGAGATAGGACCCAGGAGAGACAAACTCTTGGAGTACCAAGCAGACTTTACTTGAACGCAAAGGACTTAGAAGGTAAACTGACTGTACTTCAAGTTTGGGGACTACTCTAAAATAGCGGTTGGATTGTAAACTAAACAGTGAACAAGCACCGACAGAGACAGACAGACAGACAGCCAGAGACCAGAAGGCACAGATGGCACAGCCTGTGTGTGTGCGTGTGTGTATACACGTGTGTGCGTGCGTTCATGCGTGGTGTGTTTTACTCTGTTTTGACAATGATGGATTACATCTAGAAATCCAAACATGAAACAACACCAGCGCTAACCATTTTTTGTCTCCACCAGGCCGAAGGCATGGGGAGAGAGTATGTTTTGCACTCCGTCCGTCCGTCCGTCCGTGTGTGTGTGTGTGTGTGTGTCCGTCCGTCCGTCCGTCCGTCCTTCCGTCTGTGAACAGCTAATCTCCGGCACCGTTAACCCGGTCGATGCCACAATTTGCACACACACTCCCTGGATGCCAACGATGAACCTCTGCCCCACATTTTCCAGAACGGCCTGTTATAGCGCCACCAGGAGTCCGCTTTGTGCAAAACAAGTTTTTGGACAGTACACCTACAGATTTTGTCCAAACATCACGCAAATTGGTACACAGTCTCTCTAGAGCCATTCAACGAAACGGGTCTTTCAGATTTGTCAGACTCCATCCTGATTGGCTAAGATTGGCTTCCAAAGTTCGCAGGAGTTCTCAGTTTCAAACAAAAGGCTGCAAATCATGAACACATCGTGTGATTTCCGTGAAATTGTGCACGCACATTCCCACTAGGCCGAGGAGGAAATGCCACATGAACATTTTCAACTCAGCCTCATGGTGGCGCTATAACTGGCCGAAAAGTGTTTTTACCTCTAACTGCACGGATCTGTGGATAACTTTTTATGCCAACTCCCTAGAGGCCAAGGAAAAACCTTTGCCTGGAATTTCTCACATCTGCTCTTTATAGCGCCACCAGGAGGCCGACAAAACACATTTTCAAATATTACTCCTTAAGATTTTATCCAAATTTCACGCAAATCGGTACACATGCTCTTCATAGTCATGTGTTCAAGACGGGTTGGTTTGATTTCTCATAATCCACCCTCATTGGCTACGATTTCAGGAGTAGCCCGCTTTGTACCCGCTTTGTACAAATCGCCACAACTACTCAACGCAGCGTCTGATTGTGGTGAAACTGCATACATATTCCCACTAGGCTTTGGAAGAAATGCCACTTGACACATTTTGCCAAACATCACACACACACTCCTATCCTCCTGGTGGAGACCTGTGCCCAGATGGGCACTTTTTCTAGTTTAAATATAATTTTCTATCCCACGATTTTTGCAACCCATTTTTTCACCCAGTGTCAATTATCTAATGTAATCCTGGGTGCTACACTTCCTCTGCCAACCTGGGGGGGCAGCGGACTGACCTCATGCTTCCTTCTATGCATGAGGAGTCCAAGCTGCTTCTTTTCACCTGACAGGGGAGAGTTTCCCCGGCTGGACGTAGCGAGTGGAAGGAACACGTTATTCCGACCAGTTCCTTTCCCCTCCATCAGGCGCCCTGGCTGGCCAGGCTGAGGCAGTTTAGAGACCAGGATTACTGCATGTTTTTTGTGAGGGTACCTACCCTAGGGGACACGGGGAGAACATGCAAACTCCACACAGAAAGGCCCTTTCGCCAACCCCACCTCGGGTATGGGCACTGATGACGCAGAGGAGAGAACAAGCCCCCAGCACCCACAGCGTCCCCAGCGGGAATCGAACCCAGGACCTTCTAGCTGTGAGGAGACAGCACTACCGACTGTAACTGATTGCTGAATATATAATTGTTTTAACGGATTGTTGTAACTAACTAATTGTTGTTGTATTACTGTTTTTTATTGTTTGTATGTAATCTCGGCATCATTGTAAATGAGGGGTTCCCTCAATGGTCTCTCCGAGAATTTAAATAATTGACCGTTCCACCGTGCTCTCCACTAGCGCTAACCTTTAAAGGGATAGTTCAGATTTTTTTTTACTTAAGCTGTATGAAATACTTGCCATTAATATAGTGGTTGCAACTGTATTAATTGATTGCCTGAGTCCCGTGGTGGGAGTTCTGCTCTGGTTTTGGTGAAATATGAAGTCGTTCCGGTCATTTTGTGGATAAAGTGACTAAGGTGACTAATATGGGAAAAGGAAGTTCCCGACTCCAGATAAGAGGTTGAAGGATGGAATATGGGCTGCCTCTTTAATATAAAGTATTTCTTCTGACCAGGCAGAAGGAACTGTCTATCACTGAACTGATACAGTGCTACAAAAATGAGTGTGTGCGACTGTACAGTGTACACTCATAGCCACAATGCAATAATGAAGCTGCTAATACGCTGAAGAAGACTTATCATGTTGAAACATTGGGAGCTTTATTTAATAAATTACTTTTGCACCGTGGCTACAAGTGTGGCTTCCTTCACACTTGTACATTCATTGTGGTCAGCTCTCCGACACTGTTGTGTTCTCCTCCTCTGAACCCAGACAAGACTGAGCTTTTGTTCTTCCCAGCTAAGTCCTGCCCTATGCGGGAGCTAACTATCTCCGTAGACAACGCCCTGGTAAAGTCTGTCCCGACAGCCAGGAACCTTGGTGTTGTCCTGGACAGTCAGCTCTCGTTCAAAACACACATCACAGCTGTCACTCGATCCTGTAGGTTTACACTCTACAACATACGAGATACGACGAATTAGACCGTTCCTCACCCAGGAGTCAACCCAGCTCCTAATCCAGACAACAGTCTTGTCAAAACTTGACTATTGTAACTCCCTCCTTACTGGCCTACCGGCATGTGCACTTAAGCCCCTCCAACTGATCCAAAATGCCGCAGCCCGCTTGGTCTTCAACCAGCCAAAATTCTCACACGTCTCCCCCCTTCTCCCTCCATTGGTTCCCGGTCGCTGCCCGCACAGAATACAAAACTCTGATGCTGGCATTCAAAGCAACCAAAGGCATGGCTCCCCCATATCTCACAAGTATGATCGTACCCTACAAACCCTCCCGCGCACTCAGATCAGCCAACGCAGGGAAGCTGGAGGTACCTTCACTAAAAACGCCGGGACAACGCTCCACACGTCCCAAACTCTTCTCCCTTCTGGCTCCAAAACTATGGAATGCACTTCCCATCACAGTCAGAACTGCAGCCTCACTCCCAATCTTCTGCCGTAGTCTGAAAACCCACCTCTTCAGACTCCACCATGGCCCGTAGCACTTGCCCTAGCCTAGCCCCTTAGATAGCACATTATGTAGACTTAGATAGTATTTTAAACAGACTTATAGCTTGTTACGTAGACAGCTCTAGAATTGCATTTTATGTAGTCATAGCACTTTATAGTACACATGTATAATATATTATATAGTATAGTATGTATAGTTTACATAGATACTCCACTGTTACGTTCTTAGTTTACGCATGATTCATGATAACTACTTTTTATATATGTGATGTATGCCATGCTTTTGTTATTGCTTAATGTAAGTAGCTCTGGATTAAGAGCGTCAGCTAAATGCCTAAATTGTAAATTGTAAACCCTGGCATCCCTATTTTGGGTATGTCAATATAGGAAAACAACAATACCGGTATTCCAATATTTGCTAAAATAGTAGATCTACAAGCACCCAACACATTACGATGCAATGCTTTGTGAGCTTGTAGATCTGCCGTTTTCACTATTCATACTCCAGTTTTAGGTGATAAAGTGACTACTGAAATGGTGGGTTAGTAAAAACAGAGAGATGTGTTTGGGTGTGCGGTGAAGCACTTTACTGTACCACGGTGGCATGACGTCATGTTGTAGTTTTCGGTGGTCATCTTATCAGTATGAAGGGCTTAACATGTAACAGTACATGCATCAAATAGGTCTAGTTTTTCCAATGTAGTGTACACATATGGTAGACTGACTTTAGTTTTTTTTATATTGCTTGTTCTCAGGGTTACTGTAGATAGGTCACAATGAAAAAGGGTATAACAACTCAAAATATAGTATATTAATAATTTCCAATATATCCTTCCGGACCACAAAGGCCAAAGCTCCTGGAGGTTTAAGAAGTGAAACAATTCAGATGACAGGAGTTATGTGTTCAAACAGAGGGAGGAATCATGTCTGTATTTAGCCTCATTGTATTCTAGTGTTTCTTTTGGAGAACTATTTTCACAGAGGCATGAAGGAGTTTACAGGAAACTTGGGTCACAGTGACCACAACCTCAGTGGACCAGCCTAGGTTCAGAACTTTTTATTATTGAGGTTACATTGTGATGTCAAGACTAAACATAACGTCAGCTCTCTTGGTGTGTGTCAAATAAAGGCTAAGGCCTTATTATTGTAACATGACCATAACAAACTATTCAGTACATCAGATAAAATGAGTATTGCACATTGATGGGGAGTGTATTCCCGACTTGCATCGTTCTTGACTTGCCTGGCCCCAAAAAGGCAGGCGCTGGTCTAGAAATAATAATAATAATAACAATAATGATCATTTCAAAGAGGTCAAAGAGCTCAAGAACCTGATGTTGGATAGGAAATTGTGGAGGGCAGCGATCCAGGAATTCCGAGTTGGTGTTGGCTACTAATGATAATTTAGTTAGTGTTTTGAATTTGATAAATGTTAATGATAAAATTGGAGACCAACATGCACTCGGCTGGTTAATGTGATAATGAATGCATTGATGCTGTTGATTTTAGCTTATTATTGATGATTATAATAGTCTATATAGAAACAATATTATATATCTACAATACAAAAGCAAAGAGCAAATTCACTTTTATGTTTACTTTGGCCTTTCTTGGAGTTTGTACATGATGCATTTTGTCAGCAAGCACCAGTCTGGCACGTCCTTAATGTTTATGCTACCAACATGATTAATATTTTCTGAAATCAAGATTGGTGTTTTGCTGTAAACACATACATGGAGGATAACAGCTAAAAACCAGGAAGTCTTGCAGTTCATTTCACATTAACATTCTGTGCCCCCGGAAACACCACTGGGATATATTTTTCAGCACAATTTCAGCAGCAATGAGGGACACATACAGTAGACCAGGGGTTCCCAAACTGTGGTGTGTGCACCTTGTGGTGCGCGAACGCCCTCTAGGGGGTGCGTGAAATGAAAAAGGTAATGGCGGTTTTATGGTGTTATTTAACACAAATAGCAAAATCCGGTAAACCACTGTTGTAAGGAGATGTATCGAGCAGCTGCTGTAGTATACAGCTGTAGTATACAGCTGCTGTAGTGTACAACAGCTGCATGTCTCTCAGTGCAGTGACATTCTGTGATATTTGCCATAATCATATTAAAAAATTTATAATGTTTGGCCAAATGCAACACGGGTGCGTCAGCTAGGTCAGGAGGTAACAAAGGGTACACAGCCAAAACGTTTGGGGACCGCTGCAGTAGACTGTTTAGTTGCGACTGCAGGTAGCATTTACTAGGAAAACGTGCAATTCCCATCACTCAAAATCCCCATACATGGGAAAGCCCTCATATATGGTGCCCAGGTCTCCCTGATGTCATCAATATTGGCCAGCAACTCGACATCTGACCTCAAACCTTTAGATCTCCATATATGGATATATGTCAGAACCTGTTCTGACATATATCCATATATGTACATTCCATATGTTGATCCTTCCTTTCTCTTCGATGTCTCCCTTTTGACTGATACCTGTCCATTTAAACTGGGGCCTGCCCCAAAGTCATTAGTGCAGCCGCGGCCGGCAGCCGAAGACAACTAGAGTTCTCAACAGGCCCGAAACAATAAGGCCCGGTCCTCATCAAACCCTGCACACTCAAGAGAATGTCCCCGCTACCACCCTTAGATCTCCATATATGGAGCTGACCTGTTCTGACAATCCATATGTTGATCTGACCTCATCAAACCCTGTACACTCAAGACATGCTCCTTATATGGCCGGTACAGAATTCATTCCATGTTCATCTGACCCCCCCATGCCAAAGTGCCAGCGCTAACCCAGCAGTCTGCCGTCAACGAGGCGGATGCGTGCACGCCGAATGGAACATTATCTCTCTTGGAATGGAACATTACAACAAATAGAACAAATCTGAAAATTATAGTTTTCCTTTAATGGTACTGGCAACAAGTAGCCAACATTTCTTTTGGAAGAACACTGACAACTGAAGCATAGCAAACCTGAAAGGCTTTGCGACCGCTGGGAGATGACACACAAGTCACAGCGCACTGGTCCACCAGGTCCAATGCCTGCAGAGCACATGACCCAAAGACAAACCTCAACCTGGAAGAGAGGGACATTAGAAAGACATACAAACATAATAAACTGGGGTGTTCATGGATAATAACAATAATAATTATTTTTCAAGACTCATTTGTGGAAAAAGAACATTGAATGTCAAATAGTCTAGTCCCCTATTATAATACGACCCCGTTTTTTTAGGATATTTCCATTTGAAGAAACGAAGTCTCATATTCAGCACAGTAAGGTAGTTTTTATTGTGTTTTTCCCTAATGGGACTGATCGAGGGTAGCTACTGGGACGTAAGTCGGGACTTGATCACCCCGGCTGGGTCACCTGAGTGAGGGGTATGATGTTGCGAGACCCGAAACCCCGATGACCTTAGGATACATCACTGAGGATACGTCCCAGGTGCATCCATGTATGTATGTATTTTGTTTAGTTATTCTATTTATAGTGACTCATAGGAATAGACTACGTGACAACCAGGAATAGTCTGGTGACCACCGGAGAGACGGGTGGCAGCCGGAAATTAGACGGCACCCGGGAGCAGTATGGGTTGGCGCCCCAGCCTGTGTCTTCCGTGAGGAAGAAGCCCAACAAACCCATGGTGAGGCCTTTAGGAGGGCCATTCAAGCCTCAAGCGGAGCCTGTGGCACCACCAAGGGCAAGGTGGAGCCTGCGGAACTGTTGCGGCTCGAGAATCCACCATTCCTGAATAAAGTGCCTGGTGCTGGGAGTCTGGTGCAACGCACAGGGCCTGACCTGGTGAGAGCAGGAGTGGACCTGGTGAGACTTAGGAGGGGCCCGGACAGGAGTCAACCCACAGAGCCTAGTCCTTCCACGCGCCAGAATGGTACCTCCCAGTCCCGGCAGAGTAGTTCAGGGAGAACGGATTGTGTGGCCCTGGTTTTTCCCTAATGGGACTGATCGAGGGTAGCTACTGGGACGTAAGTCGGGACTTGATCACCCCGGCTGGGTCACCTGAGTGAGGGGTATGATGTTGCGAGACCCGAAACCCCGATGACCTTAGGATACATCACTGAGGATACGTCCCAGGTGCATCCATGTATGTATGTATTTTGTTTAGTTATATTAAGATTTATATAGGATACTTTCAGACCAAAATACTTTAGATAGTAATGGTTACCAGTAAGACGCCTGAGGGTGAGAATCTTGCATGCATCCACCTGGGTTACAGCAGACTGCTGGGCGAGTGCTGGTGCTTTGGCATGGGTCAGATCAACATATGGAATGAATTCTGTACTAGCCATATATGGAGCGTGTCTTGAGTGTACAGGGTTTGATGTGGTCAGATCAACATATGGAATGTCAGAACAGGTCAGCTCCATATATGGAGGTCTAAGGGTCTTGAGGGTACATGGTTTGAGGAGGGCCCAGGTAGGGCCGGGCCTTAATTTCCGGGCCTGTTGATAACTCTAGTTTTCGCCGGCTTCCAGGCTAGTTTTCGCCGGCTGCCAGGCGCGGTTGCACTAATAACTTTTGGGCAGGCCCGTCTAGAGTTTAAACGGACAGGTATCAGTCAAAAGGGAGACATCGAAGAGGAAGGATGGATGGGGAAGGATCAATGTCAGGAATGTCAGAACAGGTCAGCTCCATATATGGAGATCTAAGGGTGGCAGCAGGGGGCAGTGTACAGGGGGCAGTGTACAGGGTTTGATGAGGGCCTTTGATGATCTCCATCCCTGATGATGACACATGATATCACGAGGCATGACCATATATGGTCATGCCTCGGTTGTAGCCTCAGTTGTAGCCTCAGTTTCTATAGGCATATTTCTTGCAGAAATTAGTGCAAATTGCCCCTGCCAATATGGCGGCAACAATGACGTACAAGCCAGTGGCCAAACGGCCTGCCATAGACGCCTGTCGTTTGTGCAAGGAAACTCCTTGCTGTCAGATGAAAAGCAGCTGTTGTGTATCAGACAACTTGAGACAAGGCATATGATTGTCTCTACACCCTCCCCAGGACAACAGTGTGTGGTGTGCACTAGTCTTGCTTATCCACAATCTCTGAAAGTTGTGGGAGGCAACAGTCTGGCTCGCAAGCACAGACAGGGACCACATTAAACAGGGAATTGGCAATTAATAAATCGGGAGTCGGGACAAAATGGGGGAAAACACTTATGCTGTTGTGCAATTACACATCAATATAGCACATCAGCATAGAAAAATCAATATTTACATAAGATAATATTGTTGTTACCCATATTGGTGGATTACAGTATGTTGGTGGTGGGGGGATTCAAGTATTTCAGCTACCAGTAGGCTACAATGTCTCTCCAGAACTAGCTAACCTTCCAGACAGTGGTGTTCCGCAAAAATAGGACAGAAATAAAACAACAGCAACGTTATTAATAACACTCCAAAAGGCAACTGTAGGTCTAAGTGAGGATGACCAAAGAAAGAAACAGGACCACAGGCAGGATGTGGCCATGATGACCCATGTGAGGTGCAACCCTCTAATGCAAGTCACATACACTACCGGGAAATATAAAGGCTAGGGAAATTCAGATTGTAAAAGTGCATGCTATTGCCCACTCATTTTCAGAGACATGCAAAGTGCCTGTCTGAAACTGGCGTCAGCACTTGTGTTTATAAAAATCACACCCGTGTGAACTGAGTGGTGCAACTACGTCACATACTAACCATAGCAACCATGCTCGTTTTTTTGGTTGCTAACCATAGCAACCATGCTCGTTTTTTGGTACGAACCAACACGGGTACACAGGTACAAAGCCAGTTGTTGGAGTGGTTTGCACCACTCAAAAATGCAAATTAATGATGGGTGGTATATTTTCGAGAGTAACCACTGTCTGATGAATGATAGTGTAACAAGATCGACATGACACTTACGCTATGAGTAGATCATCAGGGACTGCAAAAAGGAAAAAAAGGAGACAAAGGATTACAACAACACTATTCAGCTAATGTACTACTACATGTCAGAGAGAGGCTACAAATATATGGCTAGTCAGAATGTTAGAAGTATGTGGCTATAGAGGCAATCTTGTAACAAGAAGATGAAGCTTCATATTTCCCTACTCATCAGAAGATTAAAGGGCTATTTCACTTTCAAATAAAATAAACATTAAAACCATATATAAAACAATAAATTAAAAACTACTATCCCTGAGCAAGGCAATCTGCTACAAAGACACTGTGAAATTAAGGCTTGTGATATAGTTATTATAGGCTATACCATTGCTGTACATGAGATTGTGTAAATGAAAATAATAATACAAAAAAAACATCCTATGCTATTTTACCAAACACTGTGGTGGGAGAGCAAATAAACAGTGCCAATTCGAAATACAGTCGAAATGTGTCTGCTAAAGTTATCAAACTTGGTAATATAGGCTATTGAGGCAACAGTGCCATCTACACACGAAAAATAAAACTACATTTAACGAAAAAATAGTCGTAGTCGTAGCGGACGTATTATTCAGTATTCATTCAGTATACAATCTGTCCAGTATCCAGGCTTTTATTTTCGTTCGCGTTCATCTAGCCCTGAAACATGACATGCCATGATAATCATCATGATTATTATGATCATCATCATGATTATTATTATGATGATTATCATGGCAGTCATGTTTCAGGGCTAGCGTTCATCTATCTATGTTAAATGATAAACCTTTTGTAACGAATGTCACAGGGACTTTTGTCATGTTGAACTTGTCTAGCAAGACTGTGCAAGCCACTCCCCCTTGTCTGATATTCCATAGACAGAGATTGATTGCCATGTATTATAAGTAGGCTATAGTATGCAATGAATGGACTAATACTTGGTCTTACTTTGTGCATTTTCTTCATATGTTTCCTTGATGTCTGTGAAAAGCTGTTTTGCTACTGCAGGTAAAATATAGCGCATCGCGCCCGCGGACTCTTTTGTAGACTATATTTTTTGTATAAATAACGTTATGCACAGACAGCAGCCAGGATCTTGGTGGTCGTTGTCTTGTCGTTCGAAAACAGTGTGAACAATGAAGCATGATTTCAGTGAAACGAACACTTCCTGGAATACTAGACAGGCTCCCCCCTATGGGCTCCCCGCGCAACTTTTCTCTGGCAGATTCGTCAGTGTTGAGCATAGAGTAATAAGCCTCAGCAGAGCCTCATATATCAGTAAGTTACTTACCCATACATACTTGTCAATGTTCAGAATGCGGGCATTGCAGCCTTATACAGGATAGGTGGGCAGTGGGCACCGTCCGTGGGCAGACTGGGTGGGCACTGCCTGGGCTCTATAGGGCCAATTCGATGTCTTTTGTCCAAAATGAAAATAACTTTATTTGCTGGTCCCTTCCGACGTGCACTCTTTATAATTGTATTGATGTATCATGTTACATGTATCTACCTACGAATACGGTATCCTAGTATTCAATCATACTAAAGAGCACAGTCTAGCCTGGAAACCTGACGAAATTGCCAAAGCGAATACCGCCCAGTCAGAAACGTAATTTAGTTCTCTCAAATCAAAACTATTTATCGATTTTGACAGGAATTCTAACAAAAAAAACATCACACCGTGTGATGTTAAATTGTCATATGTGATGTTGGTAAAGCGTTACCAACATCACATAACAATTTAACATCACAAAATAGTTTATAAGAATCGTGGTCCTTTATTGGCCGAGGTTTTCCTCCGACATGCAAATGCCGATTTGCTCAGTGAGACAAAATAAATAATTAATGGAAAATGGAGGACCCTGTAAACAAGTCCTGAGGCTGTGCTAGTACGTTTTTATATTGACTGAAAACATTCTACAATGTAAGGGCTCTGGTCATAAAGCTAATTGCGACGTGAATAAAGTTGACAGACTTCAGTTCCTGGACATCACTCCCCGCATGCATTATAGCCCAAGGCTAGCTATATGCTTGAACAGAAAATGATTGTATAAACCTTACCCCTACAAGATCCATGGAATACAAGTACATGTTGATAAGACAACATATTTTTAAGGTGAGAAGGTACATGGCATCACAATAGGGTACCGTCTGTTCCCATGCATAGACGGCACCTAAATACATTTGCTGATCCTTTCCTATTTAGAACAGTTATTGAATTAACTTAAAATGCATCTGCTAAATGCTATAGTTGACAAATTAGTTCAGAAATGTCCCAAGTTTAGTTAATTAGCTATACAAGTGACAGGTATGCCATTTTTAAATACATAAGTATGAGTATGCTGCTGTCAAAACCGACATTACTATGAATTCAGCTTTGTGCTATAAGTTTAATGGCCACAGGTATAGGCTTATAACAAGTGCTATTATTGGCCATTTGTGGCAGAACTACAAGATTGACTAGAGTGTGCCTAGAGAGGAACCAACACCACCTGAACAGCATAACAAGAAAGTCTAGCTATTCCAGTAACAAACCCAGCCATGTCAATATACAATACATGCCTGACATTCCTCCACTTAATCCATGTAAAATAAAGAGTAAGTGTTTTAAAAAGCACACAAGTAGTAAACTTTAAATTCTTTATTGTGAGTCGTGCATACATGGGTCTTATGCCAATATTTGGTAAAAAAAAAAAACAATTCAAAATATGTGGAATAATTTTACTGCCCTCCCCAACAAGATAGAGGATGGTCTCTTTGTTTGGAATGATTGACTCTACTGTCCTCCCCTCAGACGCAGCACCAGGTGGAGAGTGGATTCTTTCTGGATGTTGTAGTCAGACAGGGTGCGGCCATCTTCCAGTTGCTTGCCGGCAAAGATCAGCCTCTGCTGGTCAGGGGGGATGCCTTCCTTGTCCTGGATTTTGGCCTTCACGTTCTCAATAGTGTCACTTGGCTCAACCTCAAGGGTGATGGTTTTGCCGGTGAGGGTTTTGACAAAGATCTGCATGCCTCCCCTCAGACGCAGCACCAGGTGGAGGGTAGATTCTTTCTGGATGTTGTAGTCAGACAGGGTGCGACCATCTTCCAGTTGCTTGCCGGCAAAGATCAGCCTCTGCTGGTCTGGGGGGATGCCTTCCTTGTCCTGGATTTTGGCCTTCACGTTCTCAATAGTGTCACTTGGCTCAACCTCAAGGGTGATGGTTTTGCCGGTGAGGGTTTTGACAAAGATCTGCATGCCTCCCCTCAGACGCAGCACCAGGTGGAGGGTAGATTCTTTCTGGATGTTGTAGTCAGACAGGGTGCGGCCATCTTCCAGTTGCTTGCCGGCAAAGATCAGCCTCTGCTGGTCTGGGGGGATGCCTTCCTTGTCCTGGATTTTGGCCTTCACGTTCTCAATAGTGTCACTTGGCTCAACCTCAAGGGTGATGGTTTTGCCGGTGAGGGTTTTGACAAAGATCTGCATGCCTCCCCTCAGACGCAGCACCAGGTGGAGGGTAGATTCTTTCTGGATGTTGTAGTCAGACAGGGTGCGGCCATCTTCCAGTTGCTTGCCGGCAAAGATCAGCCTCTGCTGGTCTGGGGGGATGCCTTCCTTGTCCTGGATTTTGGCCTTCACGTTCTCAATAGTGTCACTTGGCTCAACCTCAAGGGTGATGGTTTTGCCGGTGAGGGTTTTGACAAAGATCTGCATGCCTCCCCTCAGACGCAGCACCAGGTGGAGGGTAGATTCTTTCTGGATGTTGTAGTCAGACAGGGTGCGGCCATCTTCCAGTTGCTTGCCGGCAAAGATCAGCCTCTGCTGGTCTGGGGGGATGCCTTCCTTGTCCTGGATTTTGGCCTTCACGTTCTCAATAGTGTCACTTGGCTCAACCTCAAGGGTGATGGTTTTGCCGGTGAGGGTTTTGACAAAGATCTGCATGCCTCCCCTCAGACGCAGCACCAGGTGGAGGGTAGATTCTTTCTGGATGTTGTAGTCAGACAGGGTGCGACCATCTTCCAGTTGCTTGCCGGCAAAGATCAGCCTCTGCTGGTCTGGGGGGATGCCTTCCTTGTCCTGGATTTTGGCCTTCACGTTCTCAATAGTGTCACTTGGCTCAACCTCAAGGGTGATGGTTTTGCCGGTGAGGGTTTTGACAAAGATCTGCATGCCTCCCCTCAGACGCAGCACCAGGTGGAGGGTA
This sequence comes from Electrona antarctica, assembly GCF_951216825.1. Taxonomy (NCBI): domain Eukaryota; kingdom Metazoa; phylum Chordata; class Actinopteri; order Myctophiformes; family Myctophidae; genus Electrona; species Electrona antarctica. The sequence goes on along the minus strand of NC_136789.1, from coordinate 4,494,997 downwards.
GATTCTTTCTGGATGTTGTAGTCAGACAGGGTGCGGCCATCTTCCAGTTGCTTGCCGGCAAAGATCAGCCTCTGCTGGTCTGGGGGGATGCCTTCCTTGTCCTGGATTTTGGCCTTCACGTTCTCAATAGTGTCACTTGGCTCAACCTCAAGGGTGATGGTTTTGCCGGTGAGGGTTTTGACAAAGATCTGCATGCCTCCCCTCAGACGCAGCACCAGGTGGAGGGTAGATTCTTTCTGGATGTTGTAGTCAGACAGGGTGCGACCATCTTCCAGTTGCTTGCCGGCAAAGATCAGCCTCTGCTGGTCTGGGGGGATGCCTTCCTTGTCCTGGATTTTGGCCTTCACGTTCTCAATAGTGTCACTTGGCTCAACCTCAAGGGTGATGGTTTTGCCGGTGAGGGTTTTGACAAAGATCTGCATGCCTCCCCTCAGACGCAGGACCAGGTGGAGGGTAGATTCTTTCTGGATGTTGTAGTCAGACAGGGTGCGGCCATCTTCCAGTTGCTTGCCGGCAAAGATCAGCCTCTGCTGGTCTGGGGGGATGCCTTCCTTGTCCTGGATTTTGGCCTTCACGTTTTCAATAGTGTCACTTGGCTCAACCTCAAGGGTGATGGTTTTGCCGGTGAGGGTTTTGACAAAGATCTGCATGCCTCCCCTCAGACGCAGCACCAGGTGGAGGGTAGATTCTTTCTGGATGTTGTAGTCAGACAGGGTGCGACCATCTTCCAGTTGCTTGCCGGCAAAGATCAGCCTCTGCTGGTCTGGGGGGATGCCTTCCTTGTCCTGGATTTTGGCCTTCACGTTCTCAATAGTGTCACTTGGCTCAACCTCAAGGGTGATGGTTTTGCCGGTGAGGGTTTTGACAAAGATCTGCATGCCTCCCCTCAGACGCAGCACCAGGTGGAGGGTAGATTCTTTCTGGATGTTGTAGTCAGACAGGGTGCGGCCATCTTCCAGTTGCTTGCCGGCAAAGATCAGCCTCTGCTGGTCTGGGGGGATGCCTTCCTTGTCCTGGATTTTGGCCTTCACGTTCTCGATGGTGTCGCTTGGCTCAACCTCGAGGGTGATGGTCTTGCCGGTGAGGGTCTTGACAAAGATCTGCATATTTGCACCTGTATGGAAGAGGAGAAAATGTTTGAAAACTATAAAACATTGTAACATGAAGTGACAAATGTCATTCAATTAAGCAATATTACACGAGAGGGTGTGGGTTAACGTGATTATTGCCACGACAGGGATGCGGTGAGGAACGAGACGAAGTCGAGTTCCGCAAGCATCACTGAAGTGGCAATAATCACGTTAACCCACACCCTCTCGTGTAATATTGCAATTATACAACAGTTACCCTTAAAACTAAGAAAATCGCTGAAAGAATATATTTTTTTAATGACAGATGTAGTCACTAAGACCACAAATGTCCCAAGAAACTAGCTAGCCTAGCCACCGAGTTTGCTAGCGCTCTGGGAGAACAGAGCAGCTGAATTCTTTGTTTTGATTAGGTGGTAAAATGGTGCTGGTTTAACCCACGGCTAGAAGGCTGTTTCAACCAATCAGATTGCTTCCTCGAAACGACCTGTGGTATAATGTGCAATAATATTGACATTATATCAGCCAGCCAAGATAATAAAGAATGTTTCAAAATCAAAATATTAAATTTGAAAAGTTATATATATATATATACACACACACACACACACACACACACACACACGTTTAAAATATTTCCCAATAAGTCGTAGATAATGACAACTACACGCAAGCGGTTAGTACAGCTAGAGCTAGTCGCCATTAGAGTACCAGCGCCATTTTATAGTTCGACGTAGACCTCCCTTTTGTTCTACCGGACGGTAATGGCAGATACTGGAAACGCTTAGTCATTGCTAACAACATTAGCAACACTAGCAAGTTTTTCTTCGACGGTTGAGTCGAAACGGAAAATACGCACACATTACACAATTATCACAGCACTCGCATAATAGTTTGTTTTAACAAAGGCGGGCTTTTTAGCCCGGAGATAGCCGATTCTATAAACTACTCGTTCTAGTTGCCGACATTAGCTTAGATGAGTCTTAATTAAAATGCTACATCACGAACAAATTCGTTTTTTATGTAGACATTTAGAAATGTCGTTTTACTCGAACTTAACATGTCCCACTTGTAACCGTAGCCAAGTTAACGACAAAACACTCGAAATAAAACTAGTTAACCTACGGTTGGTTAGTATGCCTATTCACCGACTACGTTTTAAAAGAGAAGCACTAACAGTAACAAATGGGGGAACACGTATCATGATAGAATAGAATACTTACAATTCGAGTGGCTTCTACAGCAGTCAGAAATAGTCTCTCTCTCTCTCTCTCTCTTGTTTTCTGCAGGAAGTTGGGAACTATAAAACAGGGGTCCGCAACATTGGTATTTATACGTGGTGGTGGTGATGTGTCAGTGTCCTTCCGCGTTCGAGTATAGTCCCACTGTTCCAAAGTAAATGATTCACTCACTGCGGATTGATATTTGTACACTCTTGGTAGAACTTCCCAGAACCTACTAGAACAACAGCAACTGGGACCTTCCCACCAAGCCTCTGATTGGATGGTGGTATTGTTTATTTCATCAATGATTGGTTACTTTATGATCATCAGCCTCGCCTTCCTTTCTTTACATTTCACATAGCGTATCCGGTAATCCGGGTGTAACGTTTCATAACTTTCATTTCATACACTTTACTTAGCCCACAACAGCTGGCGAAAATCATAAAAACAGTAAAAGACTAGCCTCAGTCCCAGCCTTACTCATCTGCGAAGACCGTCAGGATGCATGGGCTGACTTGTGTTTTTATTGCGTAGGAAACATGCCAGCTAGCACTGATGGAAATGTGTTTTCTTAATATGTTCTAACAGCTGTTGTGACATCAGTTATCGTCAGGTAAAGCTGACACCGATACTACTACTGGCGAAATCCGAAATGCATGTCACTCGATCATCATAATGCAAAATTCTGCCAGCCTAGAATTGAAGTAATGAAGACCATATGTTGACCATAAAATAACAGCGATATTTGAAATAAAAAAATAACTAGCCCTGGTCGCACTGGACAAAGGCCGGGCTAACAATGGGCTACGTCTTGTCGTATTCTGTAGGCTAGCTTTAGCCATGGACCAGACCTAGGCTAGCTTGTGCATAAAAAGTTTAAAACTACTGTCTTGAGTAGAGCAATCTTCTCGACCTGAATATTGATTGATTGATTAACAGTTTGAAGAATTACAGTACATGTCAAGTACAACTCCAACAACTGTTAACTGTGAGTGGACGACACCATAAAGCATTAGACTTGTTTACAATATAAAAGTGTTATAATTTTCTTGAGCTTGTTTGTCATCAGATTAAATATGGGGGAAGATACTACAACAGACCACCACACCTGTCTAATTTTGTTTAATGATCCGTTGAGTTATGATGTCCTTAATCTTATAATCAGAAAACAAACCGGTAATTGTTTTTCAAAGATAGTGTTTTTTGGTTTGCAGCCTATCCTAAAGGAAATTAAAAAGGTCCAGGTCGTACAATCTGGAAATAAGTTCATGTTGTGATATTGTTTAATGTTAACTGCAAATTGGTCCTATTAAAAAAAACTATATTCGCAGCTCCTTGCAACAAAACCGTTTTAATATAAGGCCAGTCCACCCCAGCAACTGCATGCCAGCATTGGGAAATGGTTGCAAGGAGTTGCATTGGTTGGGACTGTGGACTCAGACTTGTAGGCCTATGTCTAAATGTTGATACTGGCAACTTGTCACTGACACACCTTGGAAAACAGACAAAAGTAGGTTATAAAATAAATACAAGCAATGTAACTATGAATACATTCATAACCATCGTTCTCTCTCTCTCTCTCTCTCTCTCTCTCTCTCTCTCTCTCTCTCTCTCTCTCTCTCTCTCATATATAGGAGTAGCTCAGATATTGGACTTTCACGCGGGAGGCCCAAGTTCGAATCCTGGGCGTTACATTGGTGCCGTGACCTGGACCGGTTTCCCCGTGGGAGGAGGTCAAAAGGGGGGTGAGTATAGCAGAGTGGCTCAGGGCCTCAGCCTGATGATGGCCTCAAACGTCTAATATCTCCCCCAGTCCATAGGGATGTCCCTTTGGTCTAGTGGTTATATGTGTTATATATAAGGATTTCTTTTGAATTATTGTTTGTGTGTTTCACTGTTACCAACCATGGATGTATACACATAATTTACAGTGCATTAAGACAAGTGACTCAACAAGCAAGCATATTGAAGACAAGGAGTGGCTTGGATTTAGGTCACATCATTCCCTCCAGGCAGGCAGTCTGTCACCCGACACCCAACGCGTGATAGCTACGTCAGTGTGCTCAAGGCAGAACAGCCTGGTCCTGGCCTGCCTCGCTAAACTGGTTTAGCTTCACTGGAATGTGTTTGTGCAAATGTGCAAGCCTCCTGTACTTTGCCCTAGTAAAGGATTGTTTACAAAACAGAAACTAGATCTATTCATTAATACGAAATGTCTTAAAAGAAATTGCAAGTCTTGAGGAGCCAGGCATTGGCATTAAAGCATTTTATTCGTTGATACAATCTATCAATGAAAAACGAATTGGCATGGCACGAATTAGCATGTAACGTGTGAGGTTAATGGCTTATCAGTGGTTGGACTTTGTTTTGGTGTATGCCAACGTTGACTTGGGAACCATTGACTTTGAACTTGGCCCCACATACCCATAGAAGACGAACCACGCACGTCAGCAATTTCCACAATAACAGGTCACACTTGTTTATGGATCTTACTAGCAATGCCCCTGTTTACGGGCTCGTTCACGATTCATTTTTCTTGTGTTTCCAATTTACACTGAAAACGTTGCGTAAATAAATGAGCAGTAATTCTGATCTATTGGTTTGTTTACAGGATGGATCTTGTGAAACATACTGGTGGCTGTCACTGTGGGGCTGTCAGATTTGAAGTCTGGAGTTCTCCTGACCTCCTTGTTTTCCATTGCAAGTAAGGATGACCCAAATAGGAAAAGGCACGCACGCACGCACGCACGCACGCACAGGTATACTGTACATCAGGTCTTTTTTAACTGATTGTAAACCAGGGACCACCACCCTGACTAAGAATCAACCAGGGGACCACTGTTGTGTTGGGTGGGTATATGGGCTAAGATTTCTTTCTTTCTTTCCTTTTTGACAGTTATTATGCATCCATCCCACTGTTTCTCAACCAATAATCTGCTGAATACAGGTGCTTCTCAAAAAAATATTGTGGAAAAGTTCAGTGAAACTTTTATTATTCTAATCTAGATTAATTGCGCATAAAGTGAAATATTCAATTTTTTTGTTTTAATCTCGATGGTTTTGGCATACAGCTCATGAAAATATAAAAATCCTATCTCAAATTATTAGAATATTTTATGAGACCACTAAAAAACATTTTTATAATACAGATATGTCACCCATCTGAAAACTATACACTGACACCACGCTAGACAGGAATGCCCAAAAACGTCACATACGGTTTTAGCCTGGGGTAAGAATTTTCTATATCCTTAATCACATACGGACAAACATCTATGCCGATGCTATCTAACTTGCGGAGGTAGCGTGCCTTGTCCACGGGCAACAGATCTTTCAACGTATGGCATTGCAAATACGTTTGATAATCGCTACTCTGCTCAATATTGTTTTGAAAATGCCGCAAATTGCATTGCAGTGAACGAGCGCAAATCACAACTTCCCCCGGTGGTGGGCGGAGACACAGTTTGAGGCGCTGTTTACGCGCCGTGGTGTCAGTGTATGTAAATGTATGCACTCAATGCGTAGTCTGGGCTACTTTTAAACAAATGATTTCATCAATGGGGCGTGGCATGGAGGTGATAAGCCTGTGGAGCTGTTGAGGTGTTATGGAAGCCCAGGTTTGCTTTGATAGCAGCTTTAAACTCATTTCATTTCTATTGTTGAATCTAGTGTCTCACACCTTCCTCTTGACAATGAAACAGATTCTCTGTGGGGTTCAGGTCAGGCCAGTTGGCTGGTCAGTTAACACAGCCAACCAGGATATTTTAGAGCACTTTGTGCTTCAGTATGTTGACCAGCTTTATGAAGATGCTGATTTTCCTTTCCAGCTAGTAAAACTACTAATAATTTGTGTACTGACCATGGTATTACTGTGCTTAACTGACCAGACAACTGGCCTGACCTGAACCCCACAGAGAATCTAGGTTGCATTGTCAAGAGGAAGGTGTGAGACACTACAATACAAATTAGTTTAAAGCTGCTATCAAAGCAAATCTGGGCTTCCAAAACACCTCAACAGTGGATTTATTTTATTTTCATGAGCTGTATGCCATAATCAAGACTAAAAACAAAAAAAGGTTTTAAATATTTCACTTTATGCGCAATGAATCTAGAATTTATTAAAGTTTCACTTTTTGAATTATATTACGGAAGAAAATGAACTTTTCCACGATAGCACCTTAGTGGACCACCTTAGTGGTCCATGGTACACTTAGGTCTGCAGGTGGTCCATGGGAAAATGTTTTAAAATGTAAATAAATAAAATTTGTTAAATGTATTAAAATATTTAAATAATTTCCATAGTCCATAAAAAACACATTTGAATTAATAGGCGTTTTGTAGAGGGAAAGGCTTGACCAACCTTCCATATTAAACTCATGTTCTATTAACTGATACTGATTGTAAGAGCGTCGAGCACACACACACACACACAATATATATTTCCTAATTATTATGACTGAACCAGGCTGGGTACACTTAACGCTTCCCCTTCTTGAGATTCAAACTCCCTTTTTTTCTGTGGAATTTCTTCACCTCCAACTTCCAAGTATATTATATTACAACATTGATGCCTCATCATAGGTGACCAGGTCATTTAGTTTCTCAACTAGTGGGAAAAAAAAAAAAAGACAGTTTTCACGTTCCTATGTTTCTAAATGCATGATCAGGGACCACATTCAATTCCTTCAGACCACCAGTGGTCCATGGACCACCAGTTGAAAACCCCTGCTGTACTGTTATGGAAATAATATATTTCCATCCGGGTGAATGTATATCTTAGAAGTTTATTCAGAAGAACAGCAACAAGCAAACAACATCTACTAGTCTAGCAGGTTTAGCCTGCATCACTCCAACTACATACAGACGCCCTGACTACTATACAGACGCCCTGACTGTCGCCCCCCTCCTGAGACAGGGACTACCTATAGTGATACCTATTCAGGCCCATGCAGCAGGGTCTCATAACAAACAATAGGTGTGACATGGTCTTTTACATACAGCTTGATCAAAGGGTTGATTGGATTAAGACAGGCTTTCAGGCGGTGTCGTTGCTCACAGACACGACCAGACAGACTATCATGGAACAATATACTATACTGATTTGAATCTTCATATTTCCCACAACATTCCCCCATTTCGACAATCTTGTCAATATAGAAATATATTTTGACAATTTGTCAGAAATATGAAATAAAACAAGTTACATATACAGGCATTAAGATTACATACAAACAAATGCATGCCTAAAATCTAAATTTAAACATATACAGTGTCTTTCCACAGTATGAAAATATGATACAGAGTTCACGAGAATACATAATTGAATATGGACAAAATAAAAAATAAATTAACATTCATTTTCTAAAGGGAAAATATCAAATACTGGCCACACATTTGACTGTCAAAAACCCTGAAATCAATGCATGTCATAATAATAATACAACAGTTCAACAATTTGCGATAAGAAATAAATAAATAAATGCAACATTAATTAATTAATTCTTAATCTCACAATAGTTATGGAAAGATTCACCTGAAAAACATAATTACTCTATTAAATGTACCCTTACATTTTATCACCCATGTGAATACATACAACATTAGCGTCTGACCAAGTAGAACATGTAACATATATGATAGGCAATTTAGGCATCCCCGCAGGTTTATTTTTGTATTGGAATATCCCATATATAACTAATCACAAAAATAACAGACACTGATTCTTAAATGGCTTGAAAGTCCACAATTCCATACACCTCTATTAGATGTCTAATAATTTAACCAAGCCAGGCTGCAAAAGTCCACAATTCCTCACACCTCTATAGGTTATAATTTTTAAAAGCAGCCATTTCCCATGTCTATGCATTAAACACATTGTCCTTGTACTGCGACTCCAAGTTACCTCATCATATATTCTCATTTCTAAATATACAATGGCCATATACTGTATATTCATAAAACATGGATCCTTTGACATAAAGAATAGAGACATAAATCAACCCTAAAAATACGTCAACCAAAACGATCAAATCAACACCACTCAAACCTAAATGCCTTAAAAAGTCAAGTCAGTATCACTTAACATAACAATCATCCAATATGCTACTCTATTAAATATTCAAAAATGCTAAATAAAATCAATTCCCTTCAAAACGTCACAAACCTACAGTATGTGCACAAGAAAAGGTTCTGGACATGATAAATGAACATCTGCAGTTTGTTCATTCAACATGGTCCAGAAAATCCACTCATGTGAAACACAAATTATTTATTATCTACCTTACAATTTCAATTTCATTTTATTCTCTGTTCCCCCCACTCTCACTTACATACACAAGTGTGTGAGTGAGAGTATATTTCCAACATAGCAAAAATAGCAGATCATATATTGAGATTTTAACTTGCTCACTGGTAAGTTTGAAAAACACTGATCCAGCAGGATAAGATCTTAGTATTTTTTACATTGCTTACTATTAACTAGTACCTATATTTGAAAACTGGGACTGGGACAATGTAACTGGGTTGTTTCACTTTGTCGTTATTCTAATTCCTTCACCCTACTATGACATAAAATGGGTGTCACATGGATCCCAACCGCAAACGGTTTTGGTGGAGTGACAATGGTCTGATTTGAATCTCTATAGCTTACTTACCCTACACTACAGGTTTAAGCCCAGTCCTTTGAAATACAGCCTGGTCAAAAGACCACATAGCCACAGGTGAGACCCCCCTCAAGGTGCCAGTTTTTGCTTTTGTTTTGTAGGGAAAAAAATGCTGCTTGATAAATGATATGCCTACACAAATATTTTGAATGTTTTGGCTTCACAAGAAAGATTTTGATATTGCTTAATAAAGGCTTGAATCCGTGGCACTCACATCCTTTGTGAGGTTGAGTCAAAGTGTTCTTGCACATTGGCAAAAAATAAATGTTTCGTCTCAGAGTCCAGCTAAATAACTTTAGTGACAGAAGTACGTTACTGGTTGGAAAAACGGGAGGTTGAATCAGCAGGATCTCATTGTCCTCTGACCCTTACTAAACAAATGCAGCAGGGTCTCATAACAAACAATAGGTGTGACATGGTCTTTTACATACAGCTTGATCAAAGGGTTGATTGGATTAAGACAGGCTTTCAGGCGGTGTCGTTGCTCACAGACACGACCAGACAGACTATCATGGAACAATATACTATACTGATTTGAATCTTCATATTTCCCACAACAGTACATGAACAAACCAATAGACATGCTTACTTTACTAATTTATTGTTTCTTTCTTAAGTTGTAGCATTTGCACCAAGAAGCAAAATCATCATTTTATTGTGCCAAAAAAGCACTTCACGCTTTTACAGGTGAGAATAACTTAAAGTAATAATTAGCCTTTAAACATGATGAAGGTTCTTCTGCTTCATAAGTTCAAGTGATATTATCAATGATTTTAGAATATCAGGTTTTGCTCATCTCTTCCCAGGGGTCTGAAAATCTGACAATCTACACATTTAACACACATGTTGCCAAGCACAGTTTCTGTACAACCTGTGGAGTCCAGAGTTTCTACACTCCTCGCTCTAACCCTGATGGATATGGTAAGTATGTCTGTTAAGCGAGACAGTCATATTTGTCAACCAAACATGAGATGGGGACAAAGCATAACATGAACATGAAAGCAAAACACCAATCAAGCCTTTAGCCTGTTTTTTCTCTCCCTAGGAGTTTCTCCCCACTGTCTGGATCCAGGTACTGTGCGCAGTGTCACAGTTGATAACTTCTGTGGCGAGAAGTGGGAAGAAAGCATGCTAGCGCACAAGAAAATAAGAGACATGTCTAAAATACAGGCCTAGAATAAAACAGCGGTGATGTCACAGGGTCAATTTACAATTACAATTTACAGTTCAGGCATTTAGCAGACGCTCTTAATCCAGAACGATTTACAGAAAGCAAGAACACATGGTACTACATCAAACATAAAAAATAGTCATCAAGAATCATACGTACGCTAAGAACCTCACATCCGTCTGACAGTGGAATATCTATATAATGAAACAATGCGTATGCACTATAGAGTGCCATGTCTACATCTACATGTAAATTACATAAGTTAAGTCTTTGCATACGCCTGTAAGGTCGTCGAGGCTAGGGCAAGGGTCATCATAAATTAATAAAATATAATTTGACATTGTGAAAAATTCCAAGTTAAACGTAGGATAAGTGATATTCCTTTGGTTAAATACATGTTTAATAACTACATATTCTGATAGTAATCATTGCCATAGTGTTTGTTTGTGGCCTTTCCGCATGTCAGACCGTTACAATATTACAATATTAAAGTCACATACAAATGCATTGCATTTCAACAATTTTATTTCATCAATGGTCTCAATGGTATCAATGGTCTTTTGTCAGGTGTGCTGTGAACAAAACACAAATAACTCAGTCATTTAATATTACCAAATGTAATCAGATGTGCAAGGATTTTCTATCTGCTACTTACAGTTAAAGCTACAGTACATCTCTCTTTCATTTACATTACAATAACAGTCATTTATGGCTCAGCCCACATTAAACTAGAGTTCATAGCTGTTGGTGCTCAGACAGCTACTGTCAGTGCTAAGGAGGTGGAAATAGCGTCATTCCAAAAAGTGAAGAAAAGCATGACCTTAAGTCGAATGCACATTTTTTATTCATGCTACATCAGCCTGACACAGCATAAATAAATCAAAATCATCTGAATCAATGTCTTGAGTTGACCCACTTCCTTACAGCTCTGACAGCTCACGCTCAAAAGTAACAACTAACAAAATACAGATTCATTCTAACCAGGAGTAATCAGGTGATGTCACTCAAAAATAGAAGCAAAGAAGAAAATAGAAATATGATACCACAGATGTCATTTATTCAAAATACTTTCCATTATAATGAAATTAAATATGCTATTTTGTTAATCAAACAAGCCCAAAAGAACATTTTATTCAAATCTTGTCAGACACAGTATCAATACAGTGTTTGAAAACAGTTGAAAATAAATAAGCAGTTCAGAATTGCAGAGAAAGTATAAAGAAGCAGCACAGCTCTTAGGTCAGATCTGTAAACCTAATATTTGTAGATTATATTTTAGATGTTAGGCAGCAAGCTCACTATTTTCTGTTTTTCTCCACATAACCAGCTCACTCTTTAAGAGTCAATCAGTGCATTCCTCCCTATGTGCTTCAAACAGGCTCTTAATATATTTTTAGGTTCTTTGGTCCTTGTGGGATCATCTGGAATGTGTTGACAATCATGTAACGTGAAAAAAAGATATAGAGATAACGAAACCACAGAAGTTGAGTGCGATGACAAAGCATGGCCTCCTGAGAGAAAAAAACAAGGAAACATGTTTCAGACATTGATTATTTCAAGTTAAAGTTAAAGTGAACATTACATTTATTCTATGTACATATATTGTATGATGAAGAATCTAATGCTTTGGTTCCACAATTAAGATATAGCCTGTTAACATGTGTGACATACAAAATGAACCAGATTCGCAGCAAACAAACTGTTCATTTGGAGCCTCACCCTGGCTTGTCTGTAGCCCTTTAAGCCTATGACACAGCAGAGACCGGATGGCAAATGCCAGCTTAGAGGGAGCTCCAGATAGGAGAGATATTTCCTGAGGACGCCAACAGTCTCCAAAGACAGCATACAGCAGTCTGGCAGAACAGACAGAGACAGTTAGCGGCTCATGCCATTTAGGGTTCACATTAAACAAATAGCTAAGTAGGCCTGTAAACAAAGTTCTCTCCATGGACCACATTCATGGAGTAGTTGTTTATGTCCAGTATTCTGCAGCTTACAGAAAATGTAGGTCATTGGCTAAAAGTGGATTGGTAGCTGTTGGAAATGATATGAACAAGATATTGATATTATTACCAACATCTTTATATCTAATAAAAAGGTGTCAAAGAGGCCCTTTGGTTCCATTAAATCCTCTTTGACAAACCTTGTTTGACACAGGAGCACAGCAAAATCCAGCAAGGGCGAAATCCATTTGACCGACGCGGCGGCGGACTAACGACCGACCGTCGGACTTACTGACCAACCGTCGGACTTACTTGGTAAGTCCGGTCGGGTCTTCTTCTACTTCTATGGCTGAGGTCACAAGTTTAGCTATGTGAATGTCTATCCAGTGGGTCAGATGAACTACAAAGTTGCTGTAGTTAAAAGTGTTCAGTGCTTGTCTAAAAGTGTGTTGGGTATGAGCCAAACACCCAAATGATGATGTCCTAAATAGACTGCATCATGTACTAGTCTCAACACCCAAATTATGTGATGTGTGCTCCCAAGGGGCGGAAGTGGCTCAGTGGTATGTGGAACAGCTGGATGGGAACCGTGACCGTGAGGTTACCAGTTCAATCCTGGGCTCCCCCAGACTTAGTTTTGAAGTGTCCTTGAGCTTGACGCGGCCGAACCCCTAATTGCTCCTGATGTGCAGGTTGGTGCCTTGCATGGTTTCCTCCACCATCGGTGTATGAATGACAGTGCCTTGGATAAAGGCGCTATATAAATGCACCGTTTACCATTTATGTCATATATATGAGGCCAGGACTTGTGACGTGGAGATGTCTTCTTGTCATTGGACAGGAGGGTGTAACAGTATTGACTGTATATATGATCTACTGTAAATATGATATACAGTTTATATCTATGTATATAATTCGCGACCATTTTTTAAGCTTTCTGTAAAATATTAGATTTTTAAAATTATATGTCTAAATTTGAATACAGCAATGATTTGATTGATGCAAAAGTACTTTGTACTTTTGAATACTTAGTATTTTAAAAAGCAAAAACTAGTACTTTAAATCAAGTACAAATTCGACAGAGCAACTTTCACTTTTAATTATATTTAACCAGGAGTATCTACACTACAGTATACTTTGACTTAAGTACTGGGGTTGAGTACTTTATCCACTACTTTCCATTACTTTTCAGGAAATCGATCCAATGTAGTTATTATTTAGTCAAACTCTTAGTTAACCACTTTCATTTCAAAACTACCAAGAAATAACACATTTACAATCTGTCATGCATTAGGATTATTCAAGTGACTATTTGATCCAGTCTATTTTGTTGCATTCACTCACGGAAAGCTTGCAATAAATTACTTTAGCAAAGCTCTGTGTGCGCACAGCACCCTTTTCTAAATAAAAGTAAAACTAAATTAATGAAACAATAACATAACTTCTCTCTGTCTTACACCACTGTTTGTTGTCAAAACTCGAAAGCACATACTGCCACCATGAGACTAAACAAAATGTAGATGTAAAGCAAGGAATCACAGGAATCATTTGAACAGTAGAGGGTGCTCTAAAGTAATGAAACAGCTTGAAGCCGTTTTATTTTGTCTCTCATCATAAATTATATAAATACTTGTGTGTACAAGTAAGTAATGTAATATTGCTGTGTTAGATGCTGTGTTTTTGCCATTTATTCAGAGATCTTCTCCAGCTCAACCATGCATTACCCAATTCACATGCTGTTACCAATATCCACACCTTGGGAGCAGTCCAGTACAACATTCTTCTACTGTCAGTCACTGAGAACCTTTACTAGGGCGCATTGGATGTCTCATTAGTACTGAAATGCTCAATAGCAGTGTTCGATGGAGCTATTACTTATCGGTTCAGGAGGTATTGTATATCAGAAGTTCTGAGTTCTATTTGAAAAGTGTGTCTTTACTCTTCACAGAAAGTGGGGTCCTTCAACTTACCATTGCGTACTTGGCCAGTGGAGGCAAGGTGACTGCGGTTAGAGAAAAGAAGAATATTACAGGGTCATAATCTTACATGATCTATATCTATATATTCTGCAGTTGCAAAAAGGAATAAAGTCTCTTATAACATATAATTCAAGCTGACAATATAGTATACAGTACAAGGCATTGTGCATTTAGTTAAACTATATTTGTTATTGGGAAAAGGTTTCAGGATTAGGGTAGAAGAGAAAGTCGAGAGTAAACAATGTGGTAAATTGAAAAATGACGCAATACAAAGTAACAGGAATCATAAGATCTGATTTGGAGAGCACAGTTCTTAAAAGCAAATGATGACTGGAGACTGCCTGGAAGCCGAGAGAGGGGGTGCCCACTGCTCAGTTATGAAAAAGCAGTCAGTTTGAAGCATCCACATTTGTATGGGATTTTCTACAATATACTCATCACCACACAATACTCCAAACCAGTTTTTTCCCCCTTCGTCTGATGCAACTATGCTGGCGGGCCTATCCAAACCACAGCTGTCCTCCCACCTCAGGGACATGATTTACTAGCACTCTTTAAAGCCTTGTTTATACTATGTGCACAACATGCACAACATATCAGTAGCTTGGAAATCTGTTATTTTCAGCGAGAAACACCATCATGTGACAAAAAATAAATGAGGCTTAATAGCAGTACTATGTGATTCTCCAGTGGAGATTCTGTGTGTTTGGATGACCTCTCTGCTATGTAACAGATGAATTATGGAGGACTGCGAGTGTTTATGTGTTTTCTTCTCTGTGGGGGAGAGAGGAGTGTTGATGTGTGCCTGGATATTTTGCATTTGTTAGTGCTGTGCACTGTGCATGCTTTATAATTGTCTAAGGCTGGATCCTAAAGGTTTATAGTTTCAGGGTGTACATGCACACTATACAGTAGATAGGCTTTAGGGCCAGGCTTACAGTATACGGTACTATGTGTAAGGAGGATACCAAGTGTTTTATGTAAAGGATGTTAACTTAAGTCAAGTTTCTTCTGATTTAAAAAGCTTAATGTTAAGTTGGTACCTGACTGCTTTGTGGATGGCTATGTGATTGGCATGACCACTCACTCCGCTTTCATCGAAGGTCAGCACCTGAAATGGCAAAATACCCGATTGTACCAGTGAGAATGCAGAATACAGAGAGCTAAATGTGAATTTGAATAAACATAAGCAAAAGGAGTAAGAGATTTGTCTTGGGTTAATGGAAGGGTTTCAGTAAGTCTGACAGTAGAGCTGCTTGGCCACAGACAACTGATATTTAAAAGCCTTCTTTCTGCCTGCATGCTTGCACACTAGAGGAAGAAACTAAAAATCAGGTCAAAGGGAAAGAAAAAGTGCTTGTCTGCGTTTGTAGGTTCATTCTTTCTTATTATACATGATGTTGCCTCTAAAACCAAACATGAAGGGGGGATACCTTCAGCCAACAATCATTTTATGTGACCTATGACCTTTTTTGTGTCAAAATGGGAGAATCCCTTGAGACCTTTCATTCTTGCTGGACTGGTCTAGGTATGGGAAACCAAAATCCAGTTGAAACATTAACAAACAGAGTGAGACCCACATTTCTGTAGAAGGCTGGGATCCTGCCAAACCAAGCAAACAATGCTATTTGAAGCTTGTCCTCAAGACCAGGAAAAGGTAGGTCGGAGCAAACCACTCTTCACGTTTCTAGTTAAATACATAATCCTTTAGTTGAATATCCAATAAGAGTGAAGTAAAACCATCCACAAAAAGTCAAATTCATACTTTGTTGCACAACCCTTTCAATAATGGTGGGCAATACTGTTGAAAATACATATTTTTTGACAGTATATATTAACTTAAGTATAAATGAGCCTTTGGCGTGTGAATGTTTCAGGAAACACTGGTGAGCCTTGGCATCTTTGCTGGTGAGCCTTGGCAGGATGGGAGGAAATAATGTTTATAACTGGGTTTGATAACAGCAGTAAAGTCCAATTTATGCTTCGTAGCATGTTGGTGTTGCATGCCGAAAATAGCCGATCTACAAGCTCACAATGCATTATGGATGCAACGCGCTGTGAGCTGGTTGATCAGATATTTTCGGCATGCGACACCGTTGTACCATGAAGTCTAAATCAGGCTTAACTAGGACAGATAGAAACATCAAACTATTTAGTCTGAGGGGAGCTGCATGCATCCTCCTACTACTGTATGTTCCATTTAATACTTTTTTCAAGTGTTGTGTACAACTTTGGCTGCCAAAGTTAATTCGTTTTTCAGTTTTTAAGTCAACTATTTTTGTCCTGGCTGAGAGAGACCAGAAGAGACATTGTTTTTATATAAATGTGCCACATTCCTCTGAGCTAATAGTGTGGACAATTATGAGGGACTGATACGAATCTGAATAAACACTCAAACATGTCTGTTGTAGCGAAAGACATAACTAAGACATAACTTGGACTATACAAAAGACAAAGACGAGGCTGCCCTATAAGTACAATGCTGTGGATGCATTGTTCACTCCATTGTACAGTGGATGTACACACATGGAACTATTATGCAATAGGGCACAATACTAACATGAGAAAACAGAAAAAGATTTTATTTATTTATTGTTTTGAAAGTATAAATACCATGTTGAATGAATGCGCTCTGATGTGCTTGAGGATTACAGAAGAGGCCAAGGAGATGCTCCATTCTGCATTGGGGTCATCAGGAAGTTTTCTGAAAGAGATCAAAATGGCTAAAGTAATTTGCACAACAGTGTTGCCGACAAGAAGAGAATTTCATCAGTTCTCGTCAGCAAGTTCCTGACCATCTATATCCAACGTAAGGTACTGTACATAAGAGCAGCATAGATTTTTGCCAGGTGCTTGAAAAGCACCTTTACTACATTTGCTACTTCTACTAGCGACCGCAAAGACTACCTTAGTAGACACTTTTTCATAATTGGCTGCCTCTAAGCCAATGGGAGACTTACCCATAAAACCCAGTCTGAACGGCTGCTGTTGGGTAAGAGGTTTGTATGAGAACGCAAGTGGCAACAGAAGCTAATGATATGAGCTAACAGAGCTTGCTGCACCTGGCAGTTATGACTTGTTTTTGGTGCTTTTTAGGCTTTTTATTAGCTTGCAGAGCTGATCTACATTTACTAACGACCGTATAAAGATGACCGTAGTGGACACTTTTTCATGACTGGCTGCCTCTAAGCCAATGGGAGACTTACCCATAAAACCCATACTCTGAAGTGATGGAGGCTGTTTTGTGAACTTGTGAATCAATATTGCCCCCATCTGGCGGAGTCAGTTAAGTCAATTTATCACCTGGACAGATCGACTCATTGTATTACTCAAATACCATCTCTATGCTATTGCTGGACTCCGGTTTATTCTGGTTGATCGGGGGGAAACAAACTTGATGCAAGCTGATATCATATAACTTCAGTCATTGTTTTCCAGAAGCACACTTGTAAACGGTGCTGATTTAGCCAACCTTTGAAAGGGATCTCTTTTGGAATGGGACCATCAGGGAGTGCTGGGAAGTTCTGAGGTTAGGGGTCGAAGGGCCGTAGCATCCTGTTCATCTGAACAGTCAAGGGACATCACACACACTACCCCAACTAATCCATTCTCTATTCCTCTAAAAACTATGTAACTCTAATTAGTAAAATAAAGTTTTCTTTCTTTCCCTATGGTTTTGGTTTTCAGTTTCCCTAACTCATCAGGCTATACTCCCTCACCTCAGAGACATCAGACAACTGAAATAAAAAAAGAGAAGCAGACAGTGACACAAACGCATACTGAGAGCGATTCAGACCCCTCGGGTCAAGGTAGTTCAACTAAAAACAAAGTCCTGGGAGCTTATTATACTTTAAAACACGTACACTACTAATTTGAATGGCTACTCTAGCTAGTTTTTAAGTTGCTTGATTCACTAGTTTACTCTATATTAATTTGATCAAACAAAAACCTTCCAATTCAAACCCACTGAGCTTAAAACTACATTTTAACCATGTTAGGGCCGATTCATACTCCTATTTTAGAGCCGAATACAATGTGACGTCATTTGAGGTTCGGGGGGGCGGGTACCGTCCTAAAGTTGGCTCTTCGGTGCTACTGAAAATTTCTGACGAGCCGAAATCATTTCGGCACTACAGCGCCGAAACAGCGGTAAAATAGGAGTATGAATCGGCCCTTAGAGTAGACTTATTGGAAAATCTTTGCCCTTCTGTTCTTATGCGTATTCTTTCAGTTACTTTTTGTCTCCGCTAGACCGAAAGGCATGGCCGAGATTATGTTTTGCACACCCGTTACACGTCCGCCCGTCCGTTTGTGTCCGTCCTTCAATCAATCAATCAAGCCCTCCTCCCTGGCTTGTGTGTGTCTGTGTCTGTGTGTTAGGCTGTGCAACAGTGACACTTTGTGGTGAACAAACGCTATAACGCTTTTTCCGTGCTTGGACAGACAGACAGACCCAGGGACCCACATAGCTGTCTATAGGAGTGGTTGCACCACTCAAAAAACACCACCATGTATTAGCAAAGGAAAATCTTGATGTCCCTATTTTGGGCATGCCATAGGCGAAACATTAAAGAAGATAGATCAGTTTAAGAAACAAGAAACTCTTAAAAACAGCAGATCAATGTTACACATTGATCTGATGTCTTGCGCATTTGGGAAAATGGTGGCGTGTTTGTTTGCGTGTGTTAAGGGTGAAAACATGACTAAAGACAAAAAACTCCCATATCTGCTGGGCGAAGTACAACAATGTGCAAACAAAGCAGCAAGATTTGTGAGCTGCTGTGATAGGAGAATGATGGAACACAACAATCAAATGGAACACAACCACCCTGATCATTGTGTGTATTCTGCATCGAGTGATTTTGGTACATAGGAATTGATTTATTGGAGATTCTGATTTCTTTCAATTGTGAAGTTTCAATTGTACATAAAGTTTGTTTTGATTGTATTAGTCCAGTTTTTGCTTTGGCAATGTAAACGTATGTTTTCCCATGCCAATAAAGCCCTTTGAATTGAATTGAGGATTTCCAAACTCCCACTTTCTTACTTCCCAACAATGAGCCAGGAGTCAGGACAGTAGGTCACAAATCTAATGGCCATCAGTGGTGTGAGGTTCAGGCATTAGGGGGTGGGTGGAGGGTGCATGGTGCAGGGCTGTGTCACGGGGGTGGGGGCATTGGGGAACTATGGCTGACATCAGGGTTGAATGCACTGCCCCATGACATGTTGATAACTGCAACCTATCTTGTTCATGGAGTATTTATTTTAGTTTTTATCTCAGTTAAAATGGAATTTAAAAAAATATATATATGTTCAATTAAAATGATTCAAAGTCACAATCTGATTTCCCTAGGCCACAATGGCCGATTAATGTCCATTTGGTTAACTTTAGGTTATAATGATTCACAGCTTGGTTAAAGACCTAGGTCCTAGGCTATTCAAGAGCTATTATTACATCATTTTCATAAGTACAATGTTCTGAACGATCATGTTTTAATTTATTTAATTACAATTTGTCTTAAGGCCTAGCAACCGTTGTTAAGAAAAAGTGAACACAGAGAGTACAAAATAAAAATGGACACCTGACCTTTCTCAAGCAGGATACAGGCTGAGTATCTGCTTCACTATGGCAACAGTACAAAACGTCCTAGAGTAACCTCCCCAGCCCCCTTTGTGGCTTTGCATGTGGACGTCTAATTGCTTGCAGGCATCTGTATGCAGTTGTTGAACTTTGGCCCAGTAAAGTGATTGGGTGAGTGTGTCAGAGAGGCATGATTTGGGATCGCACTGGAATGCTTGGAACGCCACGCCCCCCGATGTGCTGCTAGAGTGTAAACCGCGCCCACAGACAGTCTCCAACTGGCTGGCTGTTTCCAGAATGTATAGGCCTAATAATAACAATAACATGCAGCCATTAAAATGCTTTATAAATAAGAGTTTATAAATAGATGGATAGAGCCAGCCAATTGGAGACGGTCTGGGCGCGGTATACACTCTAGCAGCGCCTCGGGGGGGGGCGTGGCGTGCCAACCATTCAAGTGCGATCCCAAATCACGCGTCAGAGAGGGCTTGTTTAGTCTGGTCACATGACACACAGGCTTAAACTGCCAGAGTCAGATTATATGTCGTAGTGCGATTGGCTGAGATGCTATCCCATCATAATGAGGCAGTTGTATTTATAATAGCATCATTGTAGACACAACCTTGTCTATTTTGTACAATAGACCTCTACAACTACTTACTTTATAGGCTACAAACTGTGGAGTTGGCTAGCCAGAGAAAAACATAGCCAGTGGTGGGGTGACTTCACAGTGATTCGATTTGATTATGATTTATCAATAAATATCTATTATAATCTATTTTTAGATGCCGTTGAATTGCCACCTTAAACACTTAAACTCTCCTGCGTGCTCTATAAGCTCCACTCCGGTTTTCACTCTACACTAAGTGTAGAGTGAATTTTTTTTTGAAACTCAAGCTTGTAGATCAGCTATTTTGGCCGAATGTCCCCCCCAGAAGAGGGATGCTTGAGTTCATGTGGTTAATATTGATGCATTTTACACCCCTAGTGAAAAGCTATTTTCACACCTACAAAATGCAATATACTACTGCTGTACACCAGACATAGTAACATCCTGAGTGCTACTGCTAATTGCTTAGTGCTAATGTATACTGAGGTTTGGACAAAATCTGTAGTATTAACAAAATATGTGTTTAGCAAAAATCTGTCTCAAGGTGGCGCTATGACAGGCTGATTTGAAAAACAATTGGGTGGAGATTAGCTGGTCACACAGTCAGACTGACACACACGGATAAGACTGACACACACTCAGCCAAGCCTTCGGCCTGGCTGAGACAAAAGCTTATACATTATGATAGATTTCCCAGCACAAGTCAGTAGCTGCATCGTCATAAAATCATCCCAGGGCTACAGTTATACATTTTACATGGGAGACAAAGAGAGACTGATTTGAGACATGACAAAAATAATAAATAGATATGGAGAGAGTAATTAAGAGGTAGAATAGGATGAACGTGTGCAGTGAACATATCTAATGGGGGCAGAGCGTAGAGTCGTAGACAGAGGTCGAGCCAGGGCAAGAGCAGAGGCAGCAAAGCGTGCTCATATCAGGCTTGATCACAAAGGCCCCAACATGCACTGGGGCCCCGATACTGTCAACACAGCTGTCCTATTCAGCTGGCATTAAAGGGAAAATCCACGTTAAAACAGAATTCCCATGTTATCCCTGTGATCTTGGACAGCTAACTCTCGAAGTTTTGTGAGCATTCACATGTCTCATCTATAGCCGTTATCCAGAAACAGATGGACCCAATGATGACTTTGTCAATACTGAGAATAAAGATGATTTTAATAATGATATAAAAGGCCTATCAGAAATGAAACTCAATCTACAAAAATGCTTGTCAAAGGAGCAATTCTGGCTGTAGGAATTACTAATATTTTCTTTTTATTTGTTATGACATTGTCTAAGAAGATGCACAGGCTGCAAATAAACTTTATACACGATATTGAATAATAATTAATATGACAGACGGTCATATTCCATTATGAACCAAACAACAAAACAACAATAGAGGTTGAATCGTCTAGATAATGCATGCCTCAAGCAATTTTTTCTGTTAAGTGTGGCAGGTGTAAATGCCGAATCCATCTAGAAATGCTCTCTCCTATCCTCTTGCATTCAGTGCTAATTAATTATGGGAACTATATCACAAAGAAGATAAAGTTATAGTCGAACCTGTAAAAAAACATAACCTATTGGCATTTTGAGGGAGCTAAACCTAATAGATGTTTCTCTCTGTGAGATCATATATTATATGATAAGGAATGTTTTTATGCCATTGCTTAGCAGGAGTCTAGTCATCTATATTGTTATTTTTTATACTTTTAAAAAATATATTTAACTTTAATTTTATAATGGAAGTCAAAGGGGCTCCGATTGGGCTGAAACCTTGCAAAATTGTTTATTCATAAATTATAATTTAGATCTGCCATAGATGACTGACGTCCCAGACTGGCCCCATGAAGTCCAAAATCCATATTGAAGGAACACAATTACATTATTTTATGAGTAAAATTAAATTAAAGAGAAGATAATAGAAGAAGGGTCAAGCAAAGGATGTACATCTGGACAATCTTGGCAAGGGAAGTAATGCATTAAGAAATAGCAGTGGCCAACCAACAGACACAAAAAGGAAAACAGATCAGAATGACCTACATTGGAGTGCTCAGAGCAGAGCCAAAATGTATCCCACAGTCCTTGGCCATTGGCTTCAGCAGACAGAAAGAAAAGGAGGGGGGAGAGATAGAGGAGCGAGTGAGGGAGGTGGAGTGATTCGGGTGAGAGTTCTCCAAGAGCAGTTTAGGCGTGTGTATTTGGGCAAACACCGAAAACACAGGAGGGGAAAATGGGCTGCACTCCAGACAGTGCTTAGATCAAAGTTCAGCTATGTTCTGTGTGCACAAGATGATAAAATGGTATGGTGTATGGTGTGTGTGTGTGTGTGTGTAATGTTCTCTGGGGCAGACAATCTGGGCACCATGCCATTTTATAATATAACTGAGACGAGTTACAGGTTAGTACCAGAGTTCATGCTGCATTCTTGTTGAGCCAACCTGTATTTAACTAACAAGAAACAACATTTTCTGGTAAAGCTGCAAAGCTCATCCACACACAATTCAGCCTGAGTTTCACCTTTTGCCATTACTTTCACTGTAACATGGCCATGCCAACATGCCAACCGTAGACATCTTTAAAACTCAGCTCAAGACCTATTTTCTTTTGCCTATTTCGCTGCGTTTTAATTTTTTTTAATGCTATTATTGCTTTATTTGTTCTGTAAAACACTTATTAACAGTAAACCTCCCTGCTGGATCAACAAGACAAGAAATCAAAATACAACATCATTATCATTATTGTATATTTGTTCTCGTATTACTTTGGGTATGAAATGACAATGGTTATGAGATTCTATATATATATATTTTGATGTAGGCCTATTTGATGTCATATCAAATTATTATTAATTACAAATAGTGCATGGATTTCAAGTCAAATGACAAAAATACTTTGCCAAAGGAATACATTTGATGAACGTTTTTGTTATTTGTTGTAAACATTTTAATGTCTCTCAATCTGTTGAAGATGTTTTGTTTAATCCACTAATACTTGTTTAACAAATTCGGTAGGGAGAGAAACAAAACGAAGCAGTGAAGCATGCTGCTTCACTGCTTCGCAGTATTCTTCATCACCAACATACAAACAGTTCTTAGAGATAAGAAAAAGGTTAAATTGGCACTTTGCTATGCTGAGCCAACAAGTGAAAAAGAAACAAACTGTGAAATGTTAGTTATCTCCAGAAGCAAACAAGCTACAGTATTGTGTCCGTTTAGCTCAGTCAATAGAGCTCTCGCCTTTGGACAAGGTCATGTGTTTGATCCCGGGCACCGCCAACACAGCTTGCGGTAAGTACTGGGAGCTGATGGTAGGTGTGGCGCTCCACCTCAGCAATATCGATCCCTCAGGGGTCTAGTAGTGCATTGTAACCGCTACAAACTAACGCGGCTGATACCGACAATAAGCCTCTCCCGACCTACTTGCAATAATAGTACTAAGTAGTAACAGTATTGATAAATGTGGGGCTACATCTCAGGGGAGATGGAATTTAAATACACAGCAGTATGGGTAAGTTCAATAATAATATCAATGTGTGGATTATAATGTTACTTGTTTACTTTACATGAAGAAATATAATGTTGTGTGGTAGTCTACGTCCCATGAGACAAACCTCTAAATGCCATTGAGGTCTGATCATTTTTCCCTCCATTGACACAGACTCAGGGCTAATACATCAGGCCCTGTTGACTAGGCTGTAAGAATGGAAGAGTTTGATCTGTGGTCAAGTCACTTTTTGTTCCGAGAAAGTAACTGTGGGTTACCGTTGGGGGAAGGGCTTGACACGCTCTAACAGGCAGGCATGCTGGGTTCCAACAGATCATTTATACATTGTTGCACACATTGTGTTTTTTATCATTTGTTTTCAGTGAGCAATGTGGTCATAAAGACAAAGTATAAATTAGGCAAGTCCTATTTGTTAATGACAAGAATACTAGTCATCAAAATAATAAACTTAAGTATTTTTTCTATTTACACTGATTTTGTGAATTAATGAGATCATATATATATATATATATATTATCTATAATAATAATAATTATTATATTACAATATATTCAACACGATTATTTGAATTATTATTATATTACAATATATTCAACACGATTATTTGAATATCTAAATTGTCTTCCATTATTGCATACTGTAGTCTTCTTACTTATAGAGATGTACCGATATACATTTTCCCTTAGTTCCCAATACCGATTCTGGTACCCATACCCTTAATTTACGTAGGGCCTATTGGTCGATACTGAATATCGATCATATACCAGTGAGTGTGTAATAATTAAATCAATAATATAGGACAGTGGTTCTCAAAGTGAGGTCCAGGGATCCAAATGGACCCTTATAGGTCCGTAACTCTGAGAGTGTAGAAATGGAACCAAATGGACCCGTTTGTACACACTCAGACTCAGAGTTATGGGGGTTCATGGAAAAGAAAAGGTTTTGGTATTACAACAACTCTACTTACTTATGGTCTGCTATGCTAACTCTGGAAGCTGGTATCCCCAACATTGCACAGCTTTTCATAAGTTCCTCTTTACGCTGAGCTCCTTGGTTGTAGAAATTTCCTGTATACATTTGGGGCAAAGATCAGTTTTTTTCTTTTTTAATGAAACATAGACATTGTCAGCATTATCTGTTTCACAATAATCCGTAGAGAATAATGTTTTTAAATTATATTTTCAGCCATCTAATCATTCATGATCTATGCAGATAATGCAGCTCATTGAATAAAGACCTACTAGTATAATTGGAGGCAGTATTAATAAGAAATACTCATAACTTAAAAATGTAGTGTTTCCAATTCACATTTTTAATTATTTTTCAATGATTAGTAAAAGCAGTACAAATGGTATAGGAGACTACCTATAGGCTGCCTTGTTAACCATACAATGGGACATTTTGAGATAACACAAGTGGTAAAAAAAAAATCAAAAATACCAAATATAACTAAATAATGTAATTTGAGTTGTTCAGTGTTTAAAAATTCTGATACCGTTAAAATGATAAAAAAGTATAATTATTCTGATACCTTGAGATAAACATAGTAAATGAACATGGGCCTTGAACTCGACGAGTCTTAAAATAGTCGGCGCGAAGAACATGCATTCATCATCTGGATGTGCAGTTACAATCAGTGCTCTGATTTCACGGTTGTCTGTAACAGATACAGGAACCTGCTCGTCTCTACTTGACGAAAAACTCATTAAACGTTTAAAAGACGTGGCACTGTTTAGTTGATGTCGATAGTAAATCCATTTTATCCAAACAAGGTACGCTATAACCGAGAAGAGAACAAGGAAAAGAACCATTGTTTTTGACCGTCGCCGTAAACAATCCGTGTCAAAACAAAGCCTCAAACGCCACGAGTTCCACATTTGACTTTTGCATTGCAGTCTGACTGGAGTCATTTATTATTATTAATCTTCTAATGATCATAGTGAATGTGGCAAATGCCGTAAATAACAGCTGTTGCCTGTTACATACCTCAACAACAGAATATGAAATGTCTGATATTGAAATGTGGGATGAGGGATCTCTAGAGGAGAGATATATGAGACATATTAGAATTGACCATAAAATCTCGGTTAGTGTTAATAATTTATATTAAAAAAATACACTTAAAGATATCATTTTAATAAATCGAGCAAGTATTGTTTCTTTTTTCTTTCTTTTTATTTATATATTTTTTAGACCACAGCCCACGGGAACATTACTTTGCTGGTAGGAAAGATTTAACTGTCACACCACCTGATCCTTACAGGTGTAAAATAAATATTTACTTACAAACATGTAGGTATTTATCAAGATATTTATGTAGTGTGACTTAAAATTTAGGGAAAAAAACAGGAACAAATGGTGATAGAGTATAGGCGTTTCCCAACGTGTATTGCTCTTTATCATATAGGAAAATACATGATGTCCTTCCAGGACGTCGACAGACAAATGCGGCGCAGCCTACAGCTTGCCCAGTCGTCCACAGTCCGTTAACCCGCGGATTTACAATCAACGATTTCTACAACATTCTAATAGGGATAAGTTTCGCTTCATTGGCTGTTATTTCTAAATATGAGGTGAGTGTAAATGGCCTGTCTGTACCAAAGTTACTTGTTTTGTTTGAACTGTTAAAACGTCATTTCAGCGCTCAGTCTACGCTGAAAATCTGCCTTGCAAGATGGCGACGTGGTTGAGAATTCAAAGGTGAAATACTGCTAAGTTAGCCAGCTAGCAACAACAGCAACAACATCCCAGATGTGTGATCAATAAACCGAAGTCCTAACATAAAATGTATTTTAATTTAAAGTTGGCCATTATGCATGTTTAGTAAGTTTCTGGATAAGGTCATCGCTTGCGGAAATGGACCCATCCCCCAATTCAAGCAAGAAATTCAATTGCGTTTATGACAGTATGGTAAAAGGCAACAATAACATTTACCAAACAGGGTTCTCCTGCCCATATATGTAACCATAACAAACAGTCAGCAAATGCTCTTGCTAGGTGGATTCTAAATCAGATTTGGAACAGAATGTAACTTAAAAACCACAGGTTATTTACACATAATTTAATGTAATGGGGGAAAAAAAACATGGCACCATTGATAATTCACATATAAAGTTAAGATACAAAAGTCAAGGTTGAGATATTGAAGGTTGAAGACCGTAAGGGAATTGTATTTGTTCTAATCTAGATAGACTGTATTTATAGCCAACTCTACTTATACAAGATACTTGACAAATCTTCAGAGTTTGTGGATACTGTAAAACATCATGACATGGTCAATAAATGACTTGCATTAGCAATTAGTGAACGTTGTCTGGAAACATGAAAACAAGCAAAAACTGTACCCTTCTAGCCAGTTCAGTATTTGTCACCCAACAATTTGGGTTATTGTCTCCACCAGGCCGAAGGCATGGGGACTGGGGAGAGAGTATGTTTTGCACTCGTGTGTGTGTGTGTGTCCGTCCGTCTGTGTACAGCTAATCTCCAGCACCGCTACCCCGGTCGATGCCAAATTTTGCACACACACTCCCTGGATGCCAACGATGAACCACATTTTCCAGAACGGCCTGTTATAGCGCCACCAGGAGGCTGACTTTTGAAAAACACATTTTTTGATATTACTCCTCCAGATTCTGTCCAAAAAGCCTGCAAATCGTTACATATCGTTACTCTATAGTCATGTGTTCAAGATGGCCTGTTATTGGCCTGTTATAGTGCCACCAACAGGTGGATTTTTGCAAAACACATTTTTGGAACAAATCATCAAATCATCCAATTGCCATCCAAGGCGTAACAAGAAATGGCACCCTTTTCACATTGGCCTATTATAGCGCCACCAGGAGGCCACAACCTGCCCTGCCAGCCAGTAGGCGGAGATTATGTTTTTGCCCCAGTCCATGTGCCAACTATTCCCGGACCCAGACACCACTTGAATGATAACCTCGCGTCACCAGGCTTTCCACCTCAGAGGAAAGCCTGGTCTGTGTTACAAAATTGCTGTGTGAACCGGTCTGGAGCGGATGATATCGTTACGTCATGTTGTAGTCATTGTTTTATCAGGCAGGACAATCATCCGGAACTTTCCAAACCGGAAGAATAACAATAAAAGCTCTCTTAGCCTGCTGCTTTTTTTTTTTTTTTTAGAAAAATCGGTTTGAGGGAAAAGGAAGTTCCAGATTAATGGTTCCTGCCTACTGACTACAACATGACGTAGCGATATCATCCGCTTCCAACCGGATCATAAACCCGAAAAGGAATGCTGCCCAGGCTACTTGAATGATGTGTCAAATTAGCCCTTCACTAAGTCCCTCACCAACACGTTAGCAGTGAGGAGACAGGGCAAGCTGTCCTTCTCACCCATAGAGATGCATGTTAAATGATGAGATTTCTCCATATAAATAATCAATCATTTCACTAGCAAGAGCATCAAAAGGCCTGCAGTAGGCTATGCACTGGACAAATGTGCATGACATTATTTAAATAAACTCGAAATACGAGGACATCAAATGGGAAATGGGAGAAATCAGCTTGGGTGGGTCAGTCGTGTAACTTTCCCAACGTTAAGCCGTGTATATGTTCAACAACACAGCCATGCAAAATAACATTGACAGCTATGAGGTGGCGAAAGCTTGACCTGCGTAGCAGCAGTTGCTAAACTATTTAGGTTGGCATTAGACAATCGCTTTTTGGGGTGGGATTTAGCGAAGGGCTAATTCTAAGTGGGAGACTCTCTTTGGCAGAGCCTGGGAGTCAATGGTAGCTGAGGGGGCGCTTGTTTTACATGTCAGGGTTAAGGTTAGGTTTAGACATAGTTTTTGTGAGGTTAGGGTTAGGTTTAGGTATAGTTTTTGTGAGGTTATATAACCCCGCCCTACTAGTAGTAGCAGGCACTGTAAAACAAGCGTCCCATCAGCGCCCATCGAAACCCAGGCTCTGCAAAATAGAGACCCCCAAATCCCACAGTAGGCCAAGGAAAGAAGACTCCACGTACATTTTTTCAAATCAGCCTCATGGATCAGATCAGATTATTGTGTCAGATGTACTGGTTTGGTACATACATGTGAAAACGTAACACTCGGAAGCTCCAATACGGTGGTGGCAGTGTTAGGCCTATTTTGGTTTTGGCCTATACAACTCTTGAACTGTAGACACTACCGGTAATTTAATTACAACTAGATAAAGTGAAAAATAGCAGATCTACAAGCTAATAGCGCGGCACCGAGTGCAGCTTGTAGATCTGCTATTTTTGTTTTTAACTAAAATCTTTGCTTCTGGGAGGTCGCTGGAACTACATATGTTCAGATGGGGGTCCGTGGCCAAATACAGACAATTCTGGGGGTCCTTGACATGAAAAAGGTTGAGCACCACTGACATCGAAACATAGGTTTTTCAGAAAACGATCAAGATTTAGAAGGCATTTGTAGAATCGTCCTCGGGTCTAAATGGGTTAAAACATGTCCTTGGATTATGACTCAACTCCACCTATCCCTATAGTTTGTGCCCATTCCTAGCTAGATTTTTGCTGCTACAGATTTCACACAAATTGGTATACATTATCTCTGGAGTCGTGATAAACATTTATATATTTTCATATTCCATTCCGATTGGCTATTATTTCTTTCCTAAGTTTGCGGGAGGAGGGAACTTTTACCAAAAATGCCCCAAATCACGAATACAGCGTCCAATCTACCACAACTGAATCTTAGTGAGGGGCCTTATCAGTGTTTAGCACATAATTGGCAGAAGTGATGCCATTTTAAAGATGGGAAATGAAATATGAATCGTAACGAAATGTACATCCAACCCTTTAGCATGAGCCATTTCATTTTTAGGGTTCAGTTCCATGGTCATTAACTTTTGTTAATGTTGGAGACATTTAAAAGGAGCTCAGCTGACTCAAAGCTGGTTATATTTGGAACGAATCTTATGATATTATTAACCCAATACTTTTGTATTCTAAATTGCTCGGATATAGACAACATGACATGTGTACACATGCTGTATTGCATGGATGCCTTTTCCTCATGCACAATGGAGATTACCACTACACTAATTTGCTTTTTATTTGTTAGATGCCAAGCACTGTGACTCAAGAAGTCAGATGAAGAAGTCATCACAAAACTGGCACACCACTAAGATCACAATGCACGCTCTTTAGTCACAAGTCAAGTGCATTACTATCACAATGTGCATTTAGGCTTATTTCAGCTCCATCCAACTACAAACCCTTGAAGCCGGATGCAAATGTACTAGTAAATAATTCTACTAATGGCAAGAATATTTACAGAATTATACTTTTTTCTTTTTTACATACAATTTAGGCTAGCTAAGTCATTTCCATATGGATTAGGTAGAAGTAAAGGCACAAAGAGGAATTAGTATCTGACATTTAACGTTAGAGTCTGAAAACTAGTTATAAATCGTTAACTGTAGATCTGGAGGGCTGACCTGCCTGGTTTAGACCTGGCATTTGACTGGGACTCATATTTAGTCCAATGTTCTGGTGGCATAAAGGAATCCTGACCATCCACTGTCAAGTTACATTTCATACATTGTATACAAGCTATATTGTGCAATGTACACAATTCCCTTGCTTTTTTGCTTTCTATAACTTGAATGTCGGCTCAGTGGCCTTGTGGTTAATGTGTCCGCCTTGAGGCAGGGAAGGGTTCAATCCTTGGCTGAGTCATACCGAAAACGTACAAATTGGTGCCCAATACCCCCCTGATTGGCAGCATCAGGGTTTGGATTGAGTTTACAAGCTGTAGAATAGGAAAATACACTTTATTTGGCTTAAACAGGTCAATATTCGAATTCTGCCGCTATAGCTGAACATCATGTGTAGTGTGATCTCAATGTGCACTCGCAGTTTTGAAGAAAGGTTGTCTGAGAAGGTTAGGACTGGAGGTACAAAGCTCTATAGGCCCTCTCTGAGTGACTACAATGAACAAACCAGATGGCAATTCACTAATGGAGAGAGATAACACACTTGCCCACTGTGTATACAAACAGCAAAGATCCATGGTAAAATCCCCATTCCATCAGTGAATCAGTCTATGTTCAGAACGCCAAACAAAGCTGCATCACTTGAAAACAATTTAATCCAGGCCAAATGAAAAATAATGGTGATGATAATGTCGTGGATCGTGAAGTGATACTGCTTGAAAAATAATTGTGATATAACTGATATTGTTGAACACAATGAGTTGTTGAACACAACGCGCCTTGCGTCTCTGACACATATTATTAAGAATATTAAACTATCCATCGATATATACTTTACCCTGCCTGTGTGACTGTCGGGTCTCTGCTCTACATGTAAAGTGTCTGAAGTTGAGACAACTTTGACACTTTAATGCAGAGGTTCCCAACCGATGGTACGTGTACCGCTACATGGGACATGTCCCACTGGCACTGGTACGGTAATAATAATATAACAATGGGTAGGCTACTTGAGGCCAGTCAACTGTCTTCCGTATTTTGTTACGATGATACACGGCCGCGAAGCCCCCAGCCATGCCGGTCCGCGAACATTTTATTGGGGTTGGGAACCCCTACTTTAATGGATTGAATTGCCTGATTATGAAGAAATCTGTGTTGATATTATTGCAGTGGATGTCACCATTTTGCACAAAGTTTGACACAAGTAACAAACGCTCACATAACACCTGGTTGGCGACAGAGACACAAGTTTGAATGTCCACCTCCTACCTACATTGAAAACGGTTCAACGTCACTGATACTGCTTTCAACAAGTACCAATTGTACCATACTAGTCCAGGCGTGGTGGGGGACTGCCCATAAGTCAGACATCCTGTCAATCAGACCTGTGTGGCTGGTTAAGACTCACCCGTGCTGCGGGTAAAACAAAATCACCCATGGCTCCTGACATGCGCAGCGGGTTAAAACGAATCTGTGCTGTGGGTTAAAAATCACCCGTGGCTTCTCTGGCACTTTCCACCTATGTGGAAATGGTAACCGGCGTTCAAGGAGTTAAGAATCTTTTGCTTTGATTGTCTATATTTGTTATCTTTTATTGTGGTCCTTTGATGCTGCTTTAGATCCTTGGGTGGGAGCCTGGGAGGAGAGTGATTGTTCTTTTTTTGTTTACTATTATGTCTTCTTGTGACGTGAGGACAAATAAAATAAATAGGGTTGACCCAATTACTTCAAAGCTTGATTCGATTAAATAGGAAAATAAATATTTGAATATTCAAATAACGTTTTTGGGGGTTTTCTGAACTGAATAGTTTGGTGAGGATGAAACTGTATTATACTTGATGCACCTGAACAAAAGATCCACACCCACTATATACTGCTAGTATAGTAGTTTGTGTGTTCGTATTTATTGTCTCCACCAGGCCGAAGGCATGGGGTTTGCAGGATTGGCCCGTTTTGAACAAAAAGCCTCAAATCATGAACGCAGCGTGCAATTTACGTGAAATCTTTCACAGACTTTCCTACTAGGCTGAGGAATATATCCCACCCTTTTCACATTGGCCTGTTATAGCACCACCAACAGGTAGATTTTTGCAAAACACATTTCTATTATAGCGCCACCAGGAGGCCACAACCTGACCTGGCCTGGTGGAGACCTGTGCCCCGAGGGGAACTTTCTAATTTGCTTGTTGGCATTTCTTTTATTATGGCTTGCTGTCTAATGAGAACCAGTGGTTCTCAAACAATCGCGTGTCTGTCAAGGACCGCCAAATAAGTTTGTTGGCGGACCCCCATCTGAAAGGGTTCCCACACCTTTCAGTTTGGGAACCAATAATGTTCTCGCTAAATGACCATTCAGGACTGTACGTGTGTATGTGTGTGTGTGACACTGTGTGTGTGTGTGTTTGTACATGTGTGCACAGACAGAGGATGTTATTGTAATGCAGATCTCTCTCCAGACCAGTCGATCTTGTCTCACAAACACAAACCTCGGTTTGTTTGACAAATAAATGTAGCCACTCTGTTTTATTGACTCATGCTTTGGCCAAGATACTTTTAAAACCACGACCTTTAAATACCTGGACGTACAAAGGCAATTTTTGGCTGGAAGCGCCGGTCAATAAAACTTGTTTTTAATTTTTCCGGAGCAGAGGGTGCGGTTACGCATTTCTTTTATGCACTGGCTCTCAAAGTGGGGTCCAGAGAGACCCCCCCCCCCAAGGGGTCCCCAAGGGGGTTTGCACTTTGCAGGGGGAGGGGAGAGGGCCCCCCAGCTAAATGAGTAACATTTTAAAAAGCTCATACCCAATTTCATTTTTTGGCTATTATGACGACAAATGTTTTCCTTACTTATCACCATTGGCACTAAACCAAACATCAGATGCGTATCTGCGGCCAAACGCATATCAATTTGGCAGCTAATGAAAATCACACCCGTGTGAAGTGAGGGGCGCTCTTGTCATCGTACAACATCATACATCATCTCATACTGGCCAATCACAATTTGCGTCCTCACTTTTGTCTTCAATGTTTGTGTTTACACAGACCCTCAAAGCTGGACATAGGAGGGGATAGCGCCCCTCAAAAATAATAAATAAAACAAACTGCTTGAAGAAATTCAGCTGAACCAAAAGCGGTGTCGGCCAAAATATCTGTGGTGTGTATTTACCAGAACTCAGCACTGTTTGAGGGGCGCTAGCCCCTCCTATAATATACAGCTTTTGTCCACACGTCTCATGGGGAAATTAGGTCAAATGTCCACCAAATATGACGTACATTTGTGGAAACACAAACATTAAATACCAGGCATTGACAATGAAGGGAAAATGACGTATGTCATATGTAGACGAGCAAATCTGAGGTGATGTATGATGATGTATAATGATAAGAGTGCCCCTCACTTCACACAGGTGTGATTTATTTTTCTTTCTGAATCAGGGTCCACCCATACACCTTACCACTCCCCTGAATCAGGGTCCACCCATGCACCTTACCACTCCTCCTGCCGTCCGGGTTAAGTGGACATTGGTGGGCTGTGTGTATTTTCAATTCAGAAGCACGTTTATTTTAATGATCAATCAATGAATTGTGTCCCGGCTTGGATCATTCAGAAAAGTTCCTATATCTATCTGTATCACAATGAAAACATATTTGTCTTTACATGAATGTCTTATATAAATGTTATACAATATGTGACAGTTTCTGGTGGAGGCCAAGTCATTGATTTTTTCATGTCTTATGAAAGCAGGGAATCATCCTACTATAAATGCGTGTGTGTGTACGGTTGTAATGCACGTAACTCGTGAACCGTTTGCCCCACCGACTTCATATTTGACACACGCGTTCCACACCCCCACAGGGAGTGCAGTGCCCGGACTCGAGTCGGTCGGACCCACGGTTCTCAAACTACCACAAAAGGCTCTGGTCAGGCTCTGCCAGTGGGCCTAATCAGCCTAAAACCCCTCACCTGTGCAATTTCCAGCCTTGCCTCAGCCAATTGATTGCCATGGCAACCCCACACCTGACAATTGATTAGCCTACTTTTGCAACCCAAACCACAGTCACAGTCAGTCAGTTTGCCCTCTTCACACACAGGCAGATACAGAGATCTCCATGTGGGACACAGACAGTTGACAACAGGTATTATTATTATTGCATCGTTCTCAAGTAGGCCGGTAGCCGACGGGCACGTACAGGTCTAGTAGCTTCAAATTGACATGTTGTTCAGTTTGACCCACCAGTTTTGGAGATGGAGTTGAGAAAACAGCCTTGAAAGGTTCACTTCGGTGGACTCTTAACATTACACCTAGCTACATGTTTAAGCATTTATTTCATATGTACATGTCGATTTCAGCTCTGACATTTATTTCAGACATGCTCGAGTCTAGTATGTGAAGAATCTGCCTGTGCTATTAACACACTTTGGGAAAAAATAAATAAAACTGTTTTTCTCCTATGCTAAACAGTTAGTCTTGCCGCCATGACTGTCTCTGTATCAAAAAGAGTCACATATGTTATACTGTACTTTAACAAAGGAAGACTTGCTGACCTGAGGGATGACTATGACGATGACACAGCCAGACAGACAGACCACCCTGTGCTCTGGTGGTTGGGTGGGTGGGTGTCAGCCCCCCACCATCCCCTCCCCATATCCACAGCAGGGGGGGGCTGGCAATGCGACAAGCAAAGCAGGAAGGTCTAAATCCAGCTCTCAAACCCCCCCCCCCCCCCATTCTCTAAACACAGACGCACCGCAGCGGACAGACCAGGACTCGGAGAGAAATCCACTCTGAGCGGGAAGGCCAAGACAAGACTGGGGTTCACAAGTATTACAAAATCGTCTAATCGCTAATTATTTGAGATAGTCTATTTGTTTTGTCATGATTTAATCATCACAATCGTTTACAGATGTTGAACGATGTTCATACATCCGCTATTATGTCACCCAAGCTACAGTAGGTTCCTATAGTATTCTTAGGCGCTTCACCGTTCCGCCGGAATTCTATTATTTCCATTTAAATGCACATTTATGAAGCACATTGTCAGAATGTCTGCAAAACAAAACATGCATCTGTGCACTTTTCCATTAACTTCTCTCTTAATACGACTTCAGTAGATGATTCATGAGATAAATTAAACCAGTAGGTGGCACTCTTTCTCAGGTACCAACAGAATGTGGTCACTGTTTGGTTTATTTGTTTTGTTTCATTTCGTAATTTCTTTCAGCTGCTGTTGGTAGTCATGGCTGCCAGTTCCCACCTGATGTTGAGTTCTGACTTATCCAGACCGTACTGAATAACTTCTAGCTTACACAGCGTCTTCAGACTAGGACTTAAGTCCAAGACATAAAGGTCATCAGGTGTTTGTCTTCCTCCAGAGAGGCTAGGACAAATAAAGAGGATAGTGCACGGAGGTGCGGCCCACTCTCCTGCGGGAGGTTTGCACATGCTCAGTGTAAACAGGAACTGCGATGATGGAGTGTTCCAGCAGAGGTGCTAGATAGAAAGCTCATAACTTTCATGTAAATAATGAGATCCAGAACAGTTGAGAATTAAACAACAATTAATCACCCTTCCCTTTTCAAATGTTTTATATCATCCACAGCACTTGAATGAACAGTATCCATGTTTCTTGTCATTTCACAAAAAGAAAAGTTTGACACATGTACTAATTAAAGAACATGGAAAATCCACAAAAGAAAATATACAAAAACATTAACATTTAGTAAATGTACTTGTCCTTTATCTTTCAGTCTGTTATACACAACATTTTTTCCACAGTTATGAAATTGATATACTTTTTAAAATAAAAACAAAATCAACTTTGTACTATTCTCTTTTTGTGATATCCTTTTTATTATTTCAGTTCAGGGTCAGCAACTCTCATGCACCTCTAGCACCTCTGCTGGAACACTCCATCATCGCAGTTCCTGTTTACACTGAGCATGTGCAAACCTCCCGCAGGATAGTGGGCCGCACCTCCGTGCACTATCCTCTTTATTTGTCCTAGCAGAGAGGATGATACGATCCCCCATCATGCAACAGCACATCTCATATGAGGGAGACATTTCCCCTTGGGCTCAACCCTCTTCCAGGAGAAGGTCTCTGGATTGAACTTCCACAGATCATTGAAGTGCTGGCCAACGCTGACGCTACCAAATATGTACAGCTCTCCATTGTAGGCAAAGGCTGAATGCAACCAGCGTCCTTCTGGAACAAACTGTGCAGAAGGCGTGTCCAGCCAGTGGTCGGTCTCTGTGTCAAACACTCTGGTCTTGTAGTACTGATCCCCCAAGCCCCCAAATACAAACATCTTTGTCCCAATGATGGTGGCATAGTGACAGCCTCAAGCAGGAGGTGGAGTACTGTACTGTATAATTTTTAAGCAAAACGGTCACGGAGGTTCTGCTTTTGCCCTATGCCCACTTCAATGTGCTTCTGAGAGTACACAGGTGGAACACATTCATTAACGAGTGACAAGCTACGTCTTAGCTGCCTGCCAGCAAGCTCACAGAGACATTGGGAAGCATTTTTGTGCGTGCGCGTGCCTGTGTGTTGGGAGAGACGAGAGAGATTGATAAAGAGAGGGGCAGACGGGCAGGTGAAGGCGACCATTTTTTTTACTTGCCCCGGGCAATCGGGCAACCGTTAGTGTCAAGCCCTGTATTACCAGAACTTGAGAATTCGTATAGATTATTCTTTCAGGCACCTTTTTCTCTCTCTTTCCTTTTATTTTGTTTTGGACGATTACATTCTGACATCAGAATCACAGGTTTACAGGCGTAAAGAAGTGGTGACATTGAGTCTAAAGAGACATGTTTAACCACACCTTAGCTCAGTTGTTTTTGTGATACTTTGATTTAGACGAGGATGAGTCAAGGTGTCTCCTGGTTCAATACTCTTCTTGCTCTTCACTGCATACATTTCCAACCACCTACAGTACTACTGTAACTGGAGATTGTGGGATTGCCTATGTTCTATCTTTCCACATAGTCCTTTACCATTAAATAAAAAATGCCATAACAGCAGCCTGCAATTAAGTCAGTTAAGTGTGTTGTTTGTCTTTGATGTCAACCTGAGATAATGGACAGCTGAGAAGAGCATATTTTTGCTCTGCTCATTCCCTGGAATGGAAATGCAACACCAGACCTTAATTTTAGAGAACTGAAATGAAAATAATGCGTTAATGTGTAAGCTCAGACATCCGTTTCCTTCCGTTATGTTCAGTTATCATTCAATCTTCATATATTGCACATGGCAGGCAGCTCTTGCTAAACTTTTGGTTGCATACAATAATAGGATGTAATCCATTGTCAAATGATTGACCTCCTCACTGATGGCGACGGTAATTCTAAAATGATCCATGGTAATCCTCTACATTTTGTTGTTGAAACTGCAATGCTGATTATACAGAGTAGTCAGGGTCCTTTGTCAGGTATTCTTTCATTACCACAGAGAATGCTTCTCATTTTAGCTGCGTATGAGTTAGTATGACTGGAAGGTTTCTGATGTCTCCATCTGCGAGACTCAACATTATGATTGTGTGCTGTCTTTCCACAGGTGGGTTGGTTCTCCAACCATGCTCCAGCTGAACTCCTAATCTGTGCAGCAGCAATAACACGCTTCCCCTGAGCCAGGATGTCCAGTAGCTCAGGCTACCCCCCCGGCCAGGGGAGCTTCAGCAGTGAGCAGAACCGCTACCCACCACACTCTGTCCAGTACACCTTCAGCACCGCGCGCCACCAACAGGTAAAAAGATCGGTGTCACAAGGTGGTGTTTGTCTTTGATTGTTTGGCATTAATAATTTTGGTAGATTTCCATATGTCAATTCATCTTTATCTTTGACCATTGACCAAAACAAGTTGAGCATGTTAGAGAATATGTGTAAAGACCCACAACTCGAGGTACACTAGCCAATTCCTTGAGCTGTTGGCATCAAATATGCACCTTATTAGTGGTAGAAACGGACACTGTGCATGACACACGCATCTAGCTCCATTGATGTTTCTTTTGTACAGTTTAGGTTATCTCTTCAAGTCCCCTAGTTGAGTGAACTCTTGCTTATTGTACTCGGTAGTTTATGACTCTGTTTGCCGGCACTAGATTTGATGCTGCAGCTGCATATAGCAGAGCTGCAATGGCATTATGTTGATTCTTCTGATTGATTCCAGAGTGCAATATGCGTTTGACAGTTTCTTCGCTTTGTTTGTTATGGTAGCATTGCAGTAATCGATGTTATCTTATTTGTTGTCTCCACCAGCCGAAGGCATGGGGAGAGTATGTTTTGCACTCCGTCCGTGTGTCCATCCGTCTGCGTACAGCTAATCTCCGGCAATCAACAACCTGTTATAGCGCCAACATGAGGCAGATTGTGGCAAAACACACATTTTATCCATACATCACACAAATCGGTATACACTATCTCGACTATAGTCATGTGATCAACACAGACCTGTCCGCTTCCCCATATTCCATCCTGATTTGCTAAGATTACCTTCCAAAGGTTCAAGGTTGCAGGATTGGTCCATTTTGAACAAAAATCACAAACGCTAGACCTGTGACCCGAGGGGCACTATTTCTAGTTGTTTCTGCCTCTGTAGTAGTTCATATGTCTTTTGACATTTAGATGAAAGGGTTTGCTTTGTACAATCTCTAAAATGTGAGTGTCAGTTCAGTTAACTCCCTTTGTTGCCACTGTCAATCAAGTTGTTTTACTATTTGGTATTCTCATTTCATCAGTGGCTACACCCATTGTCATTAGTCGTTCTGATCTATGCCTAGCACATTGGAGACACATTTTGCAGACAGTCCTACTGTATCATCGCAACTTGAATGGTGTTTTCTCTGCCAAGTAAAAACTCAGTACAAATTGTCTGTTGGTATTAAAGGTGCATCGAGGAGATTGATATTGATCTCTCACTCACTTGCATCACAGCCAGTGTTTATACTGGCTGTATAAACATTTGTTTGCAATGTATCATTGGAAAGCAGTACTAGTAGTTGTTGTGCCACTCTAGCTAGCAGTCCAGGTAATGGCAGGTACCATCATGAGCTCTCTATCTTGTCTCGTTTTAATTAGTAGGAAGACAGATTTGACTAATTTGGTTTAGTGCTACTACCCAACAGGTGTGGTCAAATGGGTCTACTCTAAAGCATTGTTGTTAAAAAAATATTCTGCTGCTGTCTAAAACATTACTACAGTTAGAGTTGATTATAACAAAGTCTTAGCTGAAGTTATCATATCTTTTCTGTGCCATGACGGTCATGTAATGTTTGTTAGCTTAATTCGATGACAGACTTCTCAGAAGGCAAATTACGCCGAAAAATGTCCACGGTACTCTTCTGGGATTTATTTGCTTGAGTCTGTGATAAAAAAAGAACCCTGGAGTTTGGAAATGTGCCTCTAACGTTATTTGCAATGTGCTCACGTTTGTTTGCAGGTCAGTGTGCAGATATTGTTATTTTTCCATTAAGCCTTAGATAGAAGTAAATAAGCCTCTAACTGACATTGACATTCATTGAATTAAATCATAATGTACTTAAAAACCTTGAATTGCTTTGTATAGTTTAGTTGGAGTAGTAAGTCTCTGTATGACTATTAGATTTTAGATCTAGTTATTACTGAGTCTGCTTTACCAATACAATATTTGTTGCGACCACAGGTCGCAGTTTACTATGAAAACCTGCATCTCACCTCCCTTCGGTCGGTTGGTCACGCCTCCATATACGGTCACGCCATGTGACATCATGCCTCCAATATATGGTCACATCTCGCCTCGTGACACGCCACCATATATGGCCGTCTCCATATTTGAAGATCACGACACTGACCTCATCAAACCCTGGATAGACATACATGGATAGATATCACCTATATCTGCATATACTGTATGGAGCCGGCCAGCAACTCTACATCTGACCTCAAACCCTTAGATCTCCATATATGGAGCTGACGTGTTCTGACATTCCATACTGTATGTTGATCCTTCCCACCCGTCTCCCTTTTGACTGATATTGTCAATTCAAACTCTAGACGGGCACTCCCCAAAGTTATTGTTATACCGTGCCCGGCAGCTGGCGAAAACTAGAGTTCTCAGCACGCCTCCGCTGCCACCCTATATCCATATACGGAGTTGACCTGTTCTGACATTCCATATGTTGATCTGTCCTCATCACCATATATGGAGTTGACCTGTTCTGACATTCCATATGTTGATCTGTCCTCATCACCATATATGGAGTTGACCTGTTCTGACATTCCATATGTTGATCTGACCTCATTAAACCTTGTACACTCAAGACACACTCCATATATGGCCAAACCTCATCAAACCTGTACACTGTACAACACTCAAGACACTGCCCCCGCTGCCAACCTTAGATCTCCATATATGGAGCTTACCTGTTCTGACATTCTATATGATGATCTGACCCCCCCATGCCAAAGCGCCAGCGCTTGCCCAGCAGTCTGCTGTCACTGAGGCAGATGTGAGCACGTCGCTTCTCGCCCTCAGGGTGTCTTACTGGTTATTTTGTGTGTGTGTGTTCATGGGTGTGTGTTCATGGGTGTGTGTGTGTTCGTTCGTGCCTCCAGGAGTTCACCGTCCCGGACTATCGGACTCACAGTCACATGCAAGATCCACAGGGTAGAAGAAGACCGTCTTTGCTCTCCGAATTCCACCCTGGAACAGAAAGGTACGGCCCCTGACCTTTCTCTGGTGGCTTTTTTAACACTCTGTGTTCTCATTCCTGCTGTCTCGATCAGCGTAGCTGCTGATAAAGCTGGACATTTGAATTGTATACCTCTGTTCTCTCCTCAGGCCTCCAGAGAGACGCCATGGCTATGAACAGCAGTTCCACTCCATCACCACCCAGGCCGAACATGAGGCCATGGAGGCTAAACGCCCCCGCATGGAGACTGTGTCTGAGGCCCATATGAGCCGCACTCCTCCCAACGCAGGGGGTGTAGTGCAGCCACTGCCCCATGCAGCCCAGGACGGCTTTAGAGCCACTGGGGAGGTCAAGAAGGTTGGCATCAAAAATACTCAAACTTAAAATGTTAATGACTTTGTGCATTTATTCAAATTTCAACTATCATATTCTTTATATAAAATATTGTGTGCCGTATGCCCCGGCCATGGTTGGTGCTGAGAGATGCTATCTTGTGAGATCAAATTAATCATTCAAATCAGTCTTATTCTGTAGACACATTTTAATAAGCTTAGTTAATGTAATGTTAAGCCCGGATTGTCCGGACAATGGACATGCATCCATCGAGTGACGTGCTGTGATGAAACAATCTTTACCTTGACATGAAACTGGAAATTATAATCAAACCAATCTATTCAGTCAGACTCGGTATAGCCTACACTTTTGAGTGTATTATTCAATTAAGGCATTCAAATATAATATTTTGGAATAT
The DNA here is from genome assembly GCF_951216825.1 of Electrona antarctica. Taxonomy (NCBI): domain Eukaryota; kingdom Metazoa; phylum Chordata; class Actinopteri; order Myctophiformes; family Myctophidae; genus Electrona; species Electrona antarctica. The sequence goes on along the minus strand of NC_136789.1, from coordinate 4,453,367 downwards.
AAAAATAAATAAAAAGCCATCTGTTTGAGAGCAGCTGTACAGCTTTAAGTTATGCCCCTTCCTTGCTGTCCTCACGGCAGATAAAAAAAAACGACAAAGTACAACTGTTCTGAACGTACACAACACATTGAATCACTTTAATTGATAAAAAAATCATAACGGGTCAAAGATGAAATTGGTGATCCATTTGGTTATGATAGACAGTTTACAACCAGACTTGACCATAGAAGTGATGTAAAAACCTTTTCCCAGGGTAACTTTCTTAATTTCTCAGAATATTCCGTATTATGTTCCAATATTGACAGTCCTAGTTTCTGCTAGGCATTTTCTTGGCAGGCCAATGTCACCGACAAGATTCTATTTCATCAGCCCAAATATTAAATTGACCAGTCATAAACTAATACACGTCATGTGCATGTTTGCATATATGTGAGTGTGCACCAGCCAACTGATTCTGTTAATGTAGTCCAGTGCTTGAACCACTTTATCACACATGCACTGTGCTATTCCTGCATTTATCCTTTCCTCAAGCATCATTTATCCTAAAATACTACTCAAGCTAGAGCTGGTTGTCTGGGTTAGGACCCACCGCAGTGATGTCTGGTGAGAACTTAACCGGGATGCCGAAATCTCTGACACAACGATATCTGGGTTCTATGGCCAATATCCTGTCTCGTATGGAAGCCCCCCCTCTCAAGGCCAACAACCACTCTTATATAGGGTCGGCTGAATGCCCGTCACGATGACGATGCTGTCCACATCCATATATAGAGTTTCTACATTGACTGATGTCAGCACTAGATGTCCCTGTCTTCTCCATATATGGAACTCTCGTGAGAGGGAGTAAGAGCCTTCATTACACCCATTATGCAGGGGTGTTGCTAGCCAAAAAGAAATGAAAGTAGTCAGGACGGGCGAGTCGTATATCTGCTATCTATAGATCTACAAGCTTACACAGCGTTGTGGTGTAATATTACATAGAATAAACCAACTAGGCTGAGCAGGTGTCGATCTACGCATCTCGTTCAACTAAAGGTTTAAAGGCGTAGTGAAATAAAAAAAAAAAAATCACACTTTTAGACCATATCCGTGGTCATCATATGGGCATACCTAACAATGGATGCCAAAATAATGGGCAAATTATCATTTCTGTGTGTTTTATATCAAAAGTCCATTAAAATATTTTTTAAATTACTTCCTGAAAACAAAAAAGTGCTGCGTGATGACGTGTAGAGATACACATCGATAAAAGCCAATCAAAATGAAGCTCACCCGTTAAATTCCCCATATCTGCGCATCGGTCCAGCACAGCTGCTCCTGATTACAGAAATCCTCCGTTTTTATTCCCATTCAAGATAACATCCAGACAGTGTATTATTACTATTTTCAACTTAATCATCACGCTAAAATATGTATCTGAAAACATTATAGGGTAGAAATAAGCCACATAACAGTAAACTGGTACAGCTGACTGACTATCTGACTTGTAAACAAACACACACCATGCTCCTGCGTATAGCATAGCTACCGTCCCTAGCTACCGTCCCATCGCCTGAAGGGATGCGACGCTCTGATTGGTTCAGAAACTTCAGAGCTGTGTTTCATGTTGAAACCGTCTGAAACTTCAAAATAAAATGCCCACCATTTCCGTTTCCCTACACCTTTAATGATTTAGTAGCCTACATAATCAGCTTTATTACTTACTTTCTTACTTGCCTGCAATGTTTAGCCACGTTCTTCGATCACTTTGCTCCAAAACGCTCTCCATTTCATTGGCAGTCACTGGGCTTGTACAGTATTATATCCCCATTGGTTCCAAAGTCTGAGTACAACTTTGAGCTGTGATGTGAGGTTTTCAAACCTGCGTGCCATATTTATGTTTCTGCCAATTGCCAGTATACTATAACGGCTATAGACTTGTATCTTCCTGGTGTTTTGCCCAGGCGGGCGTGGTTTTGAGGTTGGGTTTAGGCATAGTTTTTGTGAGGGTAAGGTCAGCGTTGGGCATAGTGTTTGTGAGGTTAGGGTTAGGCATAGTTTTTGTAAGGTTAAAGATTAGAGTTTAGGCATATAACTGCCCCCCACCTGGGCGAAACACCAATAAAAGAAAAAGGGAGTCCCATATCGACTAACTGAAATCTTTAGACACCCTGATCACAGCCTACGAATTAAAAATCTATGACATTTATTTGTATAAAAATATATATTTATATTGTTGTAAAGCACTTTTTTATACAATTATTATACTTTGCTCTAGGAGACACAGTTCGGTGTGAAAGTGGAGGCCTCATCCTCAGGAGGGCTGCCTTTACACATGGTGGAGGAGCAGGATAACTCTCCTTCCAAACTGTCTAAGGAAGAGTTGATCCAGAGCATGGACCGTGTGGATCGGGAGATCGCTAAAGTGGAACAGCAAATATTCAAACTAAAGAAAAAACAGGTGGGTACTGGGTATGAATCTTCCCTAACAGTTCGCAGCCACGGGCAAGACTGAGAACAGTTTAGTCCTAGAGGAGATGAGTTTGTCAGGTTCATGTTTGCCGGGTGTAATTAGTCTCCTCCAATGTTCCCCCTAAGGTGCGCCCCGAAATCTGTCACGCACAGACACAGACACTGGTGTAAAAAAAAAAAGTTTTATTAAAAAATAAATGTGTGTCCCCCGAGTATCATCTACACTACAGTAATAATACCTATCCCGAGTCGACATTTGCCCACACTTTATTTAGACTACACAGGCGACAGACAGGTCTCCTCCCCTCCTTTTATTACTCTATGGTCTCCTCTCCTCCTGTGTGTTACTGTGCGGCGAGTGGGGACGTAACAGCAGCAGCAGGCAGCAGTGCAGTCAGTGTTAACAAACCCCAAGAACCAGATAAGATCGCGTTGCTTGGACCTGTGCGTTGATGGGACTTTTAGATTTAAAAGGCGAACGGATGGAAGTGTGGATAAAAGCACCCACTGAGCAATAGACCGTCTATATATAGACGTTTAAACAACCGCTAATCTAAGAATAGACGTCTTTTTGATGGCCCTTTAGACGAATATTACCGTGCTCAGTGGGCACGGTTGTGCGCAATAACAACGAGAGAGGGACTAACGTTAGCTTTGCGTTAGCTGGTTAGCTAACGTGGTTATGTTAGCACAACAAGCCTCTAGTCCTGTGTACTTAAATGAAACATGTGGAAGCTAACGTTAATCTCTAGCGGTCTAGCCCCATATGGAACTTCTCTCTGTAATTCTCCAATCTGTTAATACATCTTTCAATCAATCAATCAATCCCTCTGCTATGTAGAGCTACATTACAATTTACAATTTAGGCATTTAGCAGACGCTCTTAATCCAGAGCGACTTACATTAGGCAAGAACAAAAGTATGGGAATACATCACATATATAAAATGCATTTATCAAGAACCATGCGTAAGCTAAGAACGTAACTAGAACATATCTATATAATGACACTATACATATTAAATATACATATATACTATACTATGCTATACATATGTACTATGATGTGCTATGACTACATACAATGCAATTATTGTGCTGTCTACAAGACATGCTATAAGTCTGTTTCAAATGCTATCTAAGTCTAAAAAGTGCTATCTAAGGGGGTAGGATAAGTGCTATGGGCCATGATGGAGTCTGAAAAGGTGGGTCTTCAGACTACGGCGGAAGATTGGGAGTGATGCTGCAGTTCTGATTGCAACGGGGAGTGCATTCCACAGTTTTGGGGCCAGAAGGGAGAAGAGTTTGGGACGTGTGGAGCGTTGTCCCGGCGTTTTTAGTGAGGGTACTTCCAGCTTTCCTGCGTTGGCTGATCTGAGTGCGCGGGAGGGTTTGTAGGGTTCATAGCCCATAGCCGGCATAGTAGGGGCCATAAGGGGCTGACGTTCGACTTTCTCATGCCCCCCATGTAAAGCACAATTGAGTATTCATATACCAGTCGTTCTCAACCTGTGGGTCCCCACATGATTTGGGGGGGGGGGGGGGTCCCCAGATGACAGTGAAGTGACAATTTAAGGACTTTTAAGACTTGTATAATACCTCAAAGGCTCTACAAGAAAAATACCATTACTGCATCAAAATTAATCAGCAAACCATGCTATAAAAACTGGTCAAACATTGGCCAGATTATTAAATAATATAAGAAAGAGGCACCAATTGTGAAAATAGCCAATCTACAAGTTCACAACGAGCTTGTAGATCGGTTATTTTCACAATATTTATCCGTGGAACCATTCTGTTGCTTGTCTGGGTGGGGGGTCCCCAGTTCAAATATGATTACTTTGGGGGGTCACAGCCTGAAAAGGTTGAGAACCACTGATATAGACTACATGAATATTCCTAAAATTGTTAGCCTACCACCTTGATATAAAACAAAAATGTTGTAACTTGTAGTGCGTAACCTTAACTATTCATTAATTCACTCTTATACCAAAATCCATTTGGAAAAAAGAAAAAAATCACACCTGTGTGAAGTGAGGGGTGCTCACTTCGCATTATCTAACGTTTGGATAGTTGGTGTCAAGGTGACGTATGTTTGCTCAGTAGTTGCTGATGTCTGCTCAGGAGGTTTGAGTGTTTGCTCAGAGGGAACATTGGTCTCCTCTCTACCTCACCATTGCTTCCACTCTTTTTCTTCATGTTTTATGTATTGCAATCTGTGGAGTTCACATTGGCCAACTGTATATTTTAACCCTCAGAAAACATCAACGCCTGTCCCATAAATATTGTGATGCCTCTCTAAGTCATGTCACTCAGTTCTAGTTTCTATTCATGTTTAGAACTCTAGTTTCTGGTACTGTTTAGAACCATTCAGCTCCATGAAGAACATTTTCAGTCTGACCTCAGTGTCACTGATGCAAGCTCCTGCTAAGGCCCATAAGGCCCATATACGCTTGCTGGTACTGTCAGTGAGGGCCCCTAATCAACACACAGAGCCACAGGTTGCTGGTACTGTCAGTGAGGGCCCCTAATCAACACACAGAGCCACAGGTTGCACCAGTACTGTCAGTGAGGGCCCCTAATCAACACACAGAGCCACAGGTTGCACCAGTACTGTCAGTGAGGGCCCCTATTCAACACACAGAGCCACAGGTTGCACCAGTACTGTCAGTGAGGGCCCCTATTCAACACACAGAGCCACAGGTTGCACCAGTACTGTCAGTGAGGGCCCCTATTCAACACACAGAGCCACAGGTTGCACCAGTACTGTCAGTGAGGGCCCCTAATCAACACACAGAGCCACAGGTTGCACCAGTACTGTCAGTGAGGGCCCCTAATCAACACACAGAGCCACAGGTTGCACCAGTACTGTCAGTGAGGGCCCCTAATCAACACACAGAGCCACAGGTTGCACCAGTACTGTCAGTGAGGGCCCCTATTCAACACACAGAGCCACAGGTTGCACCAGTACTGTCAGTGAGGGCCCCTAATCAACACACAGAGCTACAGGTTGCACCAGTACTGTCAGTGAGGGCCCCTAATCAACACACAGAGCCACAGGTTGCACCAGTACTGTCAGTGAGGGCCCCTAATCAACACACAGAGCCACAGGTTGCACCAGTGGCGTTGAAAGATAATTCTCCTGCGCTGTAAGATGCTGCTCCCAATTACAGTACATGCTCCCAGAAAGAGGTGAATTTCTTGAGCCCAGGGCTTACTTGCTCTATCAATCCCCCGCTTCCTGTCGTTATCTCCCTCTGGAGGTGCTTTATAGTGGTTATGTTTCTACTGCTATCTTTTTGGAATTTCTTCTCATTAGATAGGAATGCACAATGCAAGCTAAGCTTTGTAAGCAGGGAGATTTTAACCTGACACCCCCCCCCCCCCCCACACACACACACACACACACACACACACACACACACACACAAAGACTTTCAGGGATTTTTGTTTGTTTGAGGTATTTCAGGAGCTTCTGTTGATGTTGTCTATGATGAAACCTGGTAGTTTACATAACCTGTAAGTCACCAGTTCAACTGTCTGTCAGCATGGCCCCAGTGTCAGAGACCTACAGTCCAGTGGAAAGAGGAAAAAAGAAAAGGCTAAGCCTAAACAAGCAGGCAGAGACTAATCTGATAAATCCTGCCTGGGCCTCCGATATCAAAAGCCTGGATCAGATCAACACAACAGTGCAGACAGAAGCTGAGTCGTGGTCCCTGAAACACCATTGAGTGCAAACTAAATTCATATACGTGGAAACCATGTGCACTTTTTTACTTTTAAATTGGGCACTTCATTAAAAAATAATGTATCCGGGGTGCCTGGTGACTCAGCCTGTTAATGCACATAAATCATATGGTCCTAGTGTTTAAATCCAGGCCCTGTTTTGTCTCACTTGTCTCTCCTCTCTCTGCCCTTGGTTTCCTGTCTGTCTATTCTGACCGATATGAAATTATAAAGCACTTCAAAAACGACAAAAATAAGTTACCCCTGTTTTACCTGTGTATTCTGTGTGCCTTTTTACTTACAGTAATATTGTATTGTCTTCATGTTTCTTAGCAACAACTAGAGGAGGAAGCCGCAAAGCCAGTAGAGCCAGAAAAGCCAGTGACACCGCCCCCAGTGGAACACGTTAAGCACCGTAGCATCGTCCAGATCATCTACGATGAGAACAGGGTTGGTATTTGGCCTCATAACTTAATAAGAACACATTAAGCACCGTAGCATTGTCCAGATCATCTACGATGAGAACAGGGTTGGTATTTGGCCTCATAACTTAATAAGAACACATTAAGCACCGTAGCATCGTCCATATCATCTATGATGAGAACAGGGTTGGTATTTGGCCTCATAACTCCAATGCATTAATTTTTCCTATTTTGTTTTTGTACCATTTGAGGTAGTTCAACCACTTTAAACCTGTTTTGGGCATGTCATTATAGATGAAGATTTTCAGAAAATGTCATGAGTTTTCTGGAAAGAAGCTAAAATGGCAAATGTAGTTGCCCACAATGTGTTGTGAGCTTGGCTATTTTCACTACTCATCATATCGCAAATAATGAATACTTAACTTCATTTTCATGTATGAAGTCTTTTAGCCTAGAGTATGCCTCCTTTTGATTTCTATTTTGTCTTGTCTGTCTACAAGTTACTTCTTAGACTTCCATGCTTGCGATGGTACTGTTTAATGTGAAGTTGTGAATCTTTTATAATCGTGAGAATACATTTTTTTTTTATGAATGTTCGTCCACCACAAGGAGAGCTGAGCGAGGCAGGCTTCATTATCTGTATTTCCGCAGAGCGATATGGGAGTGGAGTAGTGTGTGTGTGTGTGAGAGTAGAGGTTACTGTAGTTCATGTCTTCCCAGGCTGCGTTGTGCTATGACAGTGCTGGGACACGCCTTCACTCGCAGTCAGCCATTAACCCTTTTTAGTAAAACTGGTCGTTTACTTACATCATCCCCCGGCCTTGGAAATCGGCCCCAGTCTACAGGCAGAGGGTCATGAAAAAGGATGTTTAAGAGTTACTGAAGGCTAGTTTTAATGAGCTTTCAGAGCACACAGCCTGCTGTGATCCAGGAGAGCTGTCATTGCCAGCCCTAATTATGCTCCAGTGGAACATTCTTCTCTGTACTTTTGCTCGTATCATGTAGCTCCTCTTTGCAGACAGGTACAACACAGCCTTGAAATGTTTCACTCTGGAAAGGATTTTTGCAGCATGTTCCAATAAATGTCTATGAAAAAATATCTACTACTTTTCTTTTCGTGACTCCATTTTATTTTATGTTTTTGGTATTCATGATCCTATGCTTTGTCAAGATGTTATGTTATGCTCTACATAACCTTTTACACAAAAATGGCTGGCAGTTGGTGCTTTAGTTGTTTTTTTTGTTTTGTGTCGATTGAGGGTGAAAATATGTCATTTTTGTAAAATGACACAAATTAACACTTGAAACACTTTTTTACATCTTTTACCAGAAAAAAGCTGAAGAAGCCCATAAGATATTTGAAGGTCTTGGTCCCAAGGTTGAGCTTGTAAGTATAATTGTAGGGGACTATAATGGTTATTCACTTTTCCCTTTGTAAGGTGTTTGGAAACAAATGATGCATTCTTCAATATTGGATATTTATTACTATTACTCCTAATGGTTAATGATTAATCCACTACTGGTACTCATTTCCCTTTTATTTCTCTTCTCAGCCCTTATACAACCAGCCATCGGATACAAAAGTGTACCACGACAATATAAAAACGTAAGTGCTATGTTACGTTTAGTTGTTAATGTATATAGACTTGCACATGAATGTGAGAAGAGTGTAACCGATGTAATATTCATGACACTAACAGGATATGAGGCATCTCAGCTGAGGGTAGTGATAGGATAACATAACACCCACCTCGTCTAGATAAATCATGCTGATAATTCACTGCCCAGTCTGATCACTGAGTCACCAGGTCACTTTGCCCTACTGACACCGAGCGAGAGAGAGAGCGCGTGAGTGTGTGTGTGTGTGTGTGTGTGTGTGTTTTATGGGCTTGAAGGCCAGGCTGTCTGGTATGAAGCTCTTATCAGCACTGTACCATGAGAATGGCCCATTTGGGCAAAAGTTTTTTTTTGTCCCTCAGAACAGACATGTTCTATCTTCTACTGCCACCACCATGTGCAAATAAAACGGTTCCCACAACTTCCCAGTATTTTGTAGCTGTCTGAATGAAGTCAAAGAGTGAGAGAGAGCTCAGTGATTGTGTTATATTTTAGACTTTGCTGACAAAAAGTATTTCCTAATCTGCAATGGTAGTATTGAACTTGTTGACTGCATTTTCTTATCACATAAAGCAAAGACCTGTGCCTTGTGATATAACTCCTTGTTGCCTTGGTGCTGAATTACTGAGAAATTACTGAGAAATGCCATGATATTTGGTGTGTCTTCATGCAGTAGCTAATTGTTAATGTTAACCTGATGAAGTCCTTCCTGAAGAAAGTGTTTGTTTAATAAAGCACAGGACATTACGTATACTGTGTGCTGCGGACATTACCTAGGTTTACTTTGGGTCCAGCAGCAGCACCAGTTGTATGAAGAATTGTGGGAATGTGCATGTCATGGAAATACTATTCCTGTTTGATTATTGATTTGTTATGATGTTACTAGTGTTCAGCTTATTTCAGCGCTATTCTTACATGACTGTGTTCTATTCTGAGTAACTACATGTTATAAAGAGATGCCTGAATGGAGTGTTCTAGCATTGCAAAGAAACATGGCATGGGACATGCATATGTTATATGCTGTGTGCTGTGGCCATTACCTATGCTTTTTGTGGCTGAAAAATGGTTTATTAACATGGGCTCTTCATCATCTTGATCATATACTGTACATTTTGCTCTCTTGCAGGAACCAAGTTATGAGAAAGAAGCTTATACTGTTTTTCAAGAGGAGAAACCATGCTCGTAAGCAAAGGGTAAGTATCTGCCTTTAAGAACATAGTTTGAAGGAACTTCCAGTAATTTGTGTGATTGCAATTCTTTAAACAGAGAGAGCCCATGCCATACAGGACATTTGAACAATTACTCCAAACACAAACTGCTCTCACACAGATGAGCTAAATGCTATAACAGAAATTATACAGGATTACTTAAGGGTCTCGAAAGCTGTATCACCTTTGCTGTATTAACAGTTATGCAGATCTGTTATGAGGTGCTTTGCATACATTCAACAAGCACCATAAGTTATCTATCTATATTTTCCAAGTACATTAAACACTTAAAGGGAAACTTCACCCTTTTTGTAAAAAAATATGTTAATGACGTTTAGAAGATTTAGAACACTTTCCTGGGCGTCTTTATGTGTGTAATATGTGGTTTTAGATTTAGTGTCTCTGATGTCATCGGCACTGGGCTCACTTACTTCCTGGACTACATGTTGTCTCAGTAAGACAGCCCAACCCATATCCACAAGGCGTATATCTATTCTACGTCCGAGCATAGACATGGTAACGCCCCGCCTGCCTCTGATTGGCCTACCGACTGTCCTCCGAGACGCAAGTTTACTCCGTGGTGGGAAATAATACAAGTACAAGAGAATGACAGCTTGGCACGCGCAACAGTAACTTGTAACTTTTATTTTTGTAGAAGAGGCAAACTAATATTTTTTATGCCGTTTGATTAAATGATTGATTGAACACGTATTTGTATGATTTGATTTGGGTGTGTTCTAAATTAAAATTATTTTCTTGCCATCTACGCTTATAAACGTAGCTAGGCTATTGGGACCTATCTATGCCAGCTACGCTTATAAGCGTAGACGTATGTTTAATCCATATATGAACGCGCCGTCGGTCTGTTTACCTTTTAGCATTGCGCCGGGTAGAATAGCCCTCCTCCGTCACCACCAGTGATGCGATTTCAAAATCCAGCTCCGTTGAGCCTCCATTATAACACGATTTTCAAAGCGCCGTATCTCCAAAGGTTGGAGAGCTGTCCACCCGACGCGCGCACCCGAAGATCATAAATCATTTGTGATTTTGTATCGCATCGCTGAGAAAATGTAGCTAAAGGCTGTGGGCTGTGTTGTGTGGTGTCGTTCCACTTCCGGAAGCCCACACCTTCCTGTTTTACCCGGAAGGACAACCAGCTCTATAGAGTGGGCCTGGACGGGCGGCCCCTGGGGCAGTACAACTACACTAGGGGCAGCAAAGGAGTTAAGTGTTAGTGTTGATTATCGTGTATTAATCTAATACTATTATACTTAAAAGGATAAAGATCAAGGGAAAATAGACCTTTTTTACAGTAGGCTACAATAATGTTTCAAGTTTACACTGTACACATAAATGGCATAAACAAGTTTGCCTCTTCTACAAAACATACAAGTTACTGTCGCGCGTGCCAAGGTGTCATTCTCTTGTATTGTACTTATTTATTTTCCACCACGGAGTAACCTCGTGGCAGACTATCCAGCATATAGCTATCCACCTCGGCGGAAAGTCTGGTAAAGCCGGCAGTGTCGGTAGGCCAACCGGAGGCAGGTGGGGCGTAACCATGTCTATGCTTGGACGTATAATAGATATACTCATCCACAAGGAGAAGCAGTGCACCAAAGCATTATGGGAAGTGTAGTCCAGGAAGGAAGTGAGCCCAGTGTCGATGACATCAGAGACACTGGGCTCACTGCTAAAATCTAAAATATCTAAAACCACATATTACACACATAAAAACCCCCAGGAAAGGGTTCTACATCTTCTAAACGTCATCATTAACATGTATTTTTTGGCAAAAAGTGTCCCTTTTAAGGCTGGTCAGAGCAAATCACAATACCTTAGAGGACCATACTGGTGGTCTACAGGTCTAGCGTGCATGACTCACAGTATACTTGACTGCAAAACATGCAAAACATTTTCCAAAGCATAATATGCTTTGTGCGATTCTGAGGAAGCCACTGGATTTAATTAATTTCATTACAGTATGAAAATCAACTTGCAGACTTTCTTGAGCATGCTAAATATAAATAGATTTTTTTTGTCAAATTGACATCTAGTTTAAAATAGTCAGTGGAAAAGAATATTGATTTATGAACAACATTCACAACAGCTTCCACACACAAATTCATTCATATAGTGTATACAATTGGTTTTGAGTGAACCTTTGACGGTACACTCAGCATAGCAGAATATACAAAGTACACTTTATCTCAGAGACCTTGTGTCATATCTGAAGTCGGAGTAATGACTTTTGTTTTTTAAACATTTTGTTTCACCATCCCAATATTGAAATAAACATAATATTTCATGCTTAACCCTGGCGTCCTGATTCAAAATACGCTAGTATTTGCTGCAAATAACATCTACAAGCTCACAATGTGTACTATTGTTTAGTGAGCCGGTAGATCAACTATTTTTGGCTAAGAGATTTGGTGTAGAGGGAAAAAGGAGTGGATCAAATTATAGACCACCAGGGGCCCTGGTCAACAAAATATACAGGGTTTAAATGGTTAATTATAAGTACCTCAGTTTAGTGGCACATTTGATTCTCTACTTTTGGCGTACATTTTTGTAGTGTTGGTGGGTAGTCCAGTACTTAGCATACCATGTCTAAATAATGCACGGTAAACACAATTGTTTGCTGAACCACATCACGTACTGTGTGTTTAAGCCTTCCAAGTTTTATGGTGCTGTTAAATCGGATCAGAGCTCAGACCAAATAGCAACCAAATAGCTCCTCTCTCTTATCAGCACACTCATGGTTAAACATAGTCTAATCACTTCATGTAGAAGCACTTTTCCTTTTTGTATTGCTTGGATCAGTGAGTGCAACCTTTGTCAGGTTGCACCCAGCCAGGGTCAGATAGACCTTTTGCACTCTGGACAATGGTGGAGTGGACATGGCCTTATGCCAAGAGGAAGGTGAATTGTTTGGCCCTCGCTGGAGAGAGTGGAAACAAGGCTGTATTGTCCTCCCCCATATGGGACTCTTTCCATCTCTCCGCTGAACATTTTAACTCTTCTGGCTCTGGAGGGTTTTTATTTTGGACAAACTTGTTACAGAGTCACTCCATGAAGAGAACATCATGGTAATGTTTTGTGCTGCTGAATCCTACAGTATTTCAAAACAAACATGGGATTGTTTTAATTATTCTCTAGACATGAGTCAGACAACAGGCTAAGCTAGGGAAGTGGCGTGCACTAAGCCTAACTCTTCTGAGTGGTGTAAATATGATGTAGTGTGTAGTTCAGCAAATGGTCCTGTCTGTTTCCAGTAAAGCTTTGTAGGCAGGTGCCAAGTGCTGCTGGAAAAGAAAATCAGTGTATTCATAAAGCTTGTCAACATATGGAAGCACAGTCAGTGCTGTAAAATATCCTAATAGATGGTTGTGTTGATTGGAATTGATAACACAGGGATGATTTGGGACCATGTTATGTGAATGGTGTTGGTCCACTGAGTGGAAACTTCACACTGGAGTCAACACAGCCAACCAGGATATTTTAGAGCACTTTGTGCTTCAGTATGTTGACAAGCTTTATGGAGATGCTGATTTTCCTTTCCAGCTCGATTTGGCACCTGTCTTGGCAACACTGTCAGGTGCTAGTCTCAAGTGACAAATCACCATCCCAAATATGAAAATTATGTATATTTCTTGTGCAGTACTGTTATTTAGAAATTCTTAGTCATGGTCCATAGATAACATTTTGTTCCATGTAATGATGAGAGCACCACAATTAGTGCGAAATGTAGTTTCCCAAACTTTTGTTTCCTTTATTGTTTAGCAGCAGTTATCACAAAGCCTGTATATTCAGTGATATTAGCATCGCTGGATATTAGCATCCATATTAGCAGTTGTTTAAAGTTTTCCTGTTGTGTGTGTGTGTGTATATTCACAGGAACAGAACATCTGCCAGCGATATGACCAGCTGATGGAGGCTTGGGAGAAGAAGGTGGAGAGAATGGAGAACAACCCCAGACGCAAAGCCAAGGAGAGCCGAACACGGGAGTACTATGAGAGGCAGTTCCCTGAGATCCGCAAGCAGAGAGAGCAACAGGAGCGCTTCCAGAGGTTTGTTACACAACACGGTGCACAGCTGTGGCTGATGTTAGCCCTAGCTCTGCTACAGTTGGAGGCCATCGATATTGTCCTTTTCTTTTTGCTGAGGTTTGCGTGATCTGCGCAAAAGGACAGTTAACCCATTTTGGGCGGGAACCCCTTTTGGTGTTTTAAACATTGTTATAATTTAGCTATTGCTATTTTTTAAAAATCGTGAAAATAGGATTTATAAGGATTTTTTAAAATTTTGAGGTCAGGCCTAAATGGGTCAAATAATAAGGGACAATATCGGTGGCACCCAACTGTAGGTCAACTGTAGAAGATAATGGTAATGAAAATAAAGAAAATATCAATACATGTGGTTGAATCATGATGGAAGATGTGTTCCCAACTTACGTAACTCTGCAGAAAGCATAATAAACTTTGTTTCCTAATTGTTATTTAATATGAAAATCATATGGAAACATTTTGCATTTAGAAAGTTTCTCAAGATACTGGCTCGTCATAAGGCAGTGTGGGTCTTTCTTAGATACTGGCTCGTCATAAGGCAGTGTGGGTCTTTCTTAGATACTGGCTCTTCATAAGGCAGTGTGGGTCTTTCTTAGATACTGGCTCGTCATAAGGCAGTGTGGGTCTTTCTTAGTTACTGGCTCGTCATAAGGCAGTGTGGGTCTTTCTTAGATACTGGCTCGTCTTAAGGCAGTGTGGGTCTTTCTTAGATACTGGCTCGTCATAAGGCAGTGTGGGTCTTTCTTAGATACTGGCTCGTCATAAGGCAGTGTGGGTCTTTCTTAGATACTGGCTCGTCATAAGGCAGTGTGGGTCTTTCTTAGATACTGGCTCGTCATAAGGCAGTGTGGGTCTTTTTTAGATACTGGCTCGTCATAAGGCAGTGTGGGTCTTTCTTAGATACTGGCTCGTCATAAGGCAGTGTGGGTCTTTCTTAGATACCGGCTCTTCATAAGGCAGTGTGGGTCTTTCTTAGATACCGGCTCTTCATAAGGCAGTGTGGGTCTTTCTTAGATACCGGCTCGTCATAAGGCAGTGTGGGTCTTTCTTAGATACCGGCTCGTCATAAGGCAGTGTGGGTCTTTCTTAGATACTGGCTCTTCATAAGGCAGTGTGGGTCTTTCTTAGATACTGGCTCTTCATAAGGCAGTGTGGGTCTTTCTTAGATACCGGCTCTTCATAAGGCAGTGTGTTTCTCCAGATACTGGCTCGTCATAAGGCAGTGTGGGTCTTTCTTGGAATTAGCTTTGGAAAGGACATGAGGGTAGGGCTGACATTTGGCACCATAAACTACATCATTCCTATTGAAAGACTTCACAGCAATGGCTGTTCCAATACGTTCTTGGTCTGGCATTGAGCACACTGTATAGTAGAGCTCAGTATGTAAGTCTATTGGCTAAACCACTGCCTCTTACCTTAGGAGAACACCAATTGTACATATGTGACCCATCATTATGATGGCAACATTATAGCGGCATTTTACCCAAAGAAATTGTGCCACTGTTCTGTGGATAATGCATTTTTCTGCATTGATTATGGAGCTGAAATGCCGACAGCTAAAGAGAGAGAACCCTGGAAGCATAAATTTGTTTCCAAACCTTCAGACTAAAAATCCTAGTTTTGTCATCACTACATACTCATCATTTTAAATCATCATTTTAAATACTACAGCGAGTTTGGTTGAGTCAATAAGCCCCTGCCCATCACCAAAGAGCTTGATGTAGCTCTGCCAATTGAGAGCGCAAATCTATCTATAAATGCACCACGTGTCTGTACGTCTGTCTGTATGTCTGTCTGTATGTGTGTGTGTGTGTGTGTGATAATGGCACACACACTGCATCCGCGTTACCCTCAAGTCCTAATTATTACTCGAAATATATTTTTTAACACCATAGATTTGTGTATAGTTTATGAATTGAATACAAACGCAGAAAATTAAATATGCAAGAATGATGCAACTTCTCCACCCATTCGCATCGAGTCTACTGAGGTAGAGGTGTGAATTAGACCTTGGACCCAAGTTAAATATCCAGTCAAATATATATTGGATATGGATGAGAGTGTAATGTATCGGCAATGTAGAGACAGGAAACTAAAGGGAGCATGACATGCAGCATGGGTCCAACCTGGAGATGATCTATTCATGTGTTTGACTGACGCACTATGACACTACCCCATTAACTACTAGTGTGCCGTTAGCACAATCTAGTTTGAAGGGTGTTTGTTGGAAAGTCGATTCATTCTAAATATTAAGTGTAACAGAACTATTGCTATCCATTTCCTTATTTATGTTTGATTTTGAAAAGTGAAAGTCTGAGGAAGAGCTTTGACTCAAAACGTTACCATTTATGAAGTAAAGATATTTCTGGGAGCAGAACATGTTGTGCGGACTCTTTTTATTCTTGAATTATCACTGTTTTTGATCCGGCACGCAGCCCATTAGGTTTTAGATGTGTGTGTGTGTGTCTTTTTGGCTGTTTTTCAGCCTCTTTTGCCACTTGATTTTGAAAAGTGAGACATTCTTTTTCAATGTTTGAACAAGTGATTTTGAAGCATAGTAGAGGTAACTTTGTCTTATCATCCCTCATACAACATTAAATATTTCTCTTCACTCAGAGTTGGCCAAAGAGGAACTGGCATGTCTGCAAACATTGCAAGAAGTGAGCATGAGATATCAGAAATCATTGACGGCCTTTCTGAACAGGAGGTGAGTATTGAGTACCAGAACAAACTGGCTTATTTGCTACGTTGACATGCCCAATAATATTTTCTTAATATTCTTGTTACTCAAGTATTCTGATTAAGCACGGATAAGGTTGTATCTCAGCTGTGAGATACTGAGAAGAAAATACCTGAAATATTCTGATCTTATCCAGGACACTGAGTAAGAATATTCAAAGTTGCAGACGGGAGTAAAAAATAAATCATTTATAATTTCATCAGTGGTCGTATCATAGCTGATTCATCAAAATGTAATGAACCAGTTGCAATTCTTCTGCCTGTGTCCAATAGAACAATGAGAAACAGTTCTTCTGCCTGTGTCCCATAGAACAATGAGAAACAGTTCTTCTGCCTGTGTCCCATAGAACAATAAGAAACAGTTCTTCTGCCTGTGTCCCATAGAACAATGAGAAACAGTTATTCTCCCTGTGTCCCATAGAACAATGAGAAACAGTTATTCTCCCTGTGTCCCATAGAACAATGAGAAACAGTTCTTCTGCCTGTGTCCCATAGAACAATGAGAAACAGTTATTCTGCCTGTGTCCCATAGAACAATGATAAACAGATTCTTCTGCCTGTGTCCCATAGAACAATGATAAACAGATTCTTCTGCCTGTGTCCCATAGAACAATGAGAAACAGTTCTTCTGCCTGTGTCCCATAGAACAATGATAAACAGATTATTCTGCCTGTGTCCCATAGAACAATGAGAAACAGTTATTCTGCCTGTGTCCCATAGAACAATGAGAAACAGTTATTCTGCCTGTGTCCCATAGAACAATGAGAAACAGTTATTCTGCCTGTGTCCCATAGAACAATGAGAAACAGTTTTTCTGCCTGTGTCCCATAGAACAATGAGAAACAGTTCTTCTGCCTGTGTCCCATAGAACAGTGAGAAACAGTTCTTCTGCCTGTGTCCCATAGAACAATGAGAAACAGTTCTTCTGCCTGTGTCCCATAGAACAATGATAAACAGATTATTCTGCCTGTGTCCCATAGAACAATGATAAACAGATTCTTCTGCCTGTGTCCCATAGAACAATGAGAAACAGATTATTCTGCCTGTGTCAGATAGAACAATGAGAAACAGTTCTTCTGCCTGTGTCCCATAGAACAATGAGAAACAGTTCTTCTGCCTGTGTCCCATAGAACAATGATAAACAGATTCTTCTGCCTGTGTCCCATAGAACAATGAGAAACAGATGAGGCAGCTGTCGGTAATTCCCCCCATGATGTATGACTCTGAGCAGCGGCGAGTTAAGTTCATTAACATGAATGGCCTGATGGAAGACCCGATGAAGGTGTACAAAGCCCGGCAGTTCATGAATGTTTGGACTGAACACGAAAAGGAGATCTTCAAGGACAAGTGAGAAGCAGTTGTTGTTGTTTTATTGTCACTCATAAAAGTACAGACTAGTTACTTGTTTCACTGTGTCAAGACTAAGAGTATGAATTTGAATGTTCTATTAAAGTTTTAGTCACAGCAAGAGTCACAGTTTCAAGCGGCCAGTTAAGATAAATGCTACAGAATGCCGATATTGGATATTTGAAAGTTGTTTTACTATTCTTAAATAGAAATGATTGGTTCATAACTTGTGTAGAATTTGGCTTGTAAATAAAAAATAACTGGTATGTGGTCTGGTCGTACAGGGTAAGATTTTCTTCATTGCAGATTTTCTTTTAAATATTATAATAAACAATTATTAAATTATCTCTGCTCACAAATAAAGTGAGTGTCAATGGAAGTTACTGTAAATGGAATAATTTCCATCATACTCATTTGGTGTTGTGCCATGAGTATATACAACAGCATACTGTGTATCATAATGGCACTCTGTGTTACTGAAATAAGTTTTATGTCTCTGTTAACCTATTATAACATTTTTGTTTTCAGATTTGTCCAACACCCCAAAAACTTTGGTCTCATTGCCTCCTATCTGGAGAGAAAGGTAAACTGCAGATTATCTATTTCTGTCTGTCTGTGTACACGCATTGATTCTGAGCATTTATAGATTATTTATTATTATGCCCCCTCTGGTTATGCAGTTGCACTGACAACTACCTAAAGTTGAATGTGGACAGAACAAAATAACATTGAAACAACCCACTCCTCATTCATGATAAAATAGTAGAACAGGTTGACAGTTTCACATATCTTGGACTCGCACTGTACAATAGACTTAGGTTTGATCAACATATTACATTATTATCTAAGTTTTCAGCAAACACGTCATGTAATTCGTAAATTAAAATCATTATCTGTTGCCCCTCATCTTCTATTTCTCTGAACAAAATAATTATTCAACCTGTTTTGATTAATTATTCTGTATGTTTTTACACTATCCATGCCTAACAGAAACAAACTGTTCAGTATTACCTGTATTGCTTCCAAGATTATCGGACTTCCCAAACCAACACTCTCTGATATGAACCATAAGGTCATCACATACTTAGCACTTTCAATATCAAATGACACTGATCAACAGACCTGTTCAACACCTTCGGGGACAATAAAGATTATTAGTACTTGTAGGCTAGTCAATGACGGCACAGTGACACTGACAGACAGTTCCACAGACAAACAGAGATATGGAGTCAAGATCAGAGTCAAGATCAAGATCAGAGTCCTGCACGGGTCCGTGCAGGACTCTCCCAGGCACGGGAATGTAGTTGAATGAGGCTACTGCTGCTTATTATCACAACATAAAGTTATATCATGATTTCAACCTAAATGGCGTAATATATCAACAAGGATGATAAAAAATAGGATGATAAAAAAATGATTAGCCTGATGACCGTCTGTTTCTGTATCACAATTTACGTTAGAACTTTAGTTAAACTTTCAGAGTGATCACACACGTTAGCTTACATCTTTTACTTGAATGTTGACATTATAATCCCTTGTTGTTTCATCAGCGCGAGCGTGAAAAATAGGCTACAGGCTACAGCTCGTAGTGATAAAAAAAATAAACACCACGCGTGAAATGCTATGATAAGGAAGCAAGGAATCGGTCAGATATTTGTACAGCACTCCCTTGGGTCCTCCTTGGCAACACATTCGAGAGGCGGTCGGTCAGGCGGTTCTCGAGATATGCGGGGGGACATGGACATACACGCAGAATGTTCATTAATTTATAGATGGTGGCAACCTTTTTAATAGAAAATGTGTTTCTTTCCCTATGTTCCTGTGTTCCAGTGTGTGGCTGATTGTGTCCTGTACTACTATTTGACAAAGAAGAACCATAACTACAAGACTCTGGTGAGACGCAACTACGGAAAGCGAAGAGGAAGAAACCAGGTAAAGCTGGAGATGTTTTAATCCCCACATTCTCATTTTAGAAGACACCTGCAAAGGGATTGCAATTGCTCTTGGAAATCGCATGCTTCAGGTGTTCCAGGCTAAATTTACAATTTAGGCATTTAGCAGATGCTCTTAATCCAGAGCGATTTACATAAATTACATAAATTTAGCCTTTGCATATGCCGTTAAGGTTGTTGGGGCTAGTGCAAGTGCTACCTATGGCAAGTGCTAAGGGCCAAAATGGAGTCTAAAGAGGTGAGTTTTCAGACTACGGTAGAAGATTGCGAGTGAGTCTGTAGTTCTGGTTGCAATGGGAAGTTCATTCCATAGTTTTGGAGCCAGAAAGGAGAAGAGTCTGGGACGTGTGGAGTGTTGTCCCGATATTTTAGTGAATGCCAGCCTCCCTGCGTTGGCTGATCTGGGCACACGAGGCGGTTTGTAGCGTCCGATCAGACTTTGAAGATAAGTGGGGTGCCATAACTTTGGTTGCTTTGAAGGCCAGCATCAGAGTTTTGAACTAATGGAGGGAGAAGGGGGGGAGACATGTGAGAATTTTGGCTGGTTGAAGACCAAGCGAGCTGCGGCACTTCCGGCATTGTTTGTATATTTCTGATGACGTTGAGTTTCGCTATCAAGAGTAGCTGTTGATGTAATGTTTCTGTATTATGAGTAGCAGTTGAGCTGTGTAGCAGAAGGCCCTCTAGCCTACAAATTACAAAAGCATATCCATCTCTATTTTGGAAAGCTCAGCCCTTCATCAGAGTTACAGGAGCTTGGTGGAGGAGTGTGATGTTGACAAATGGAGGGTAAATAATAACTAAGTCAAGCTGGCCGGCTGATTTATGGAATGCCTGGAGAGTGATGCCATAAGTCAAGAGGCTTCCATATTGTGTTTCTAAGCCTATGGCAGGGGCAGAGAGAGGAGAAACACTGGTTAGCAGCTCTGCAATCTGAGAACCAATCATCATCAAGGAAAAACAGCGCCCTCTTTTCCTTGAAACAGTCTGTCTCAAAAGACTAGCATCGCTGAAATGAGCCTATCCATCACATAGATTCATTACAGAAAAAAAACGTGTTTCTTATATAGATGCATTTTTTTTGCATTGCACTCAATACAGAAGGAGCAAAGCTTGGTGGTCTAGGATAGAATCTGTGTTGAAACTAGAAACGCTCATTCCTCTGAGTGCAGGTTTCCGCCAGGCCTGATTGCCTAACCAGGGCCTGCAGACATTGGAAGGCAGTCATAGCCAGTTGAAATGGAATCTGGAACAATCTGACCGATACGTGTTGATCACATGACTCCAGAGATAATGTGAAGTTATTTGCGTGAGACCGTGAGTGTGAGAAATTTGTAGGAATAGGGATACACCAATGTATCGGCCACATATCAGTATCGGCCGATATTTGCCGTCAATATCGTTATTGGCAAATGAAACTGACATTAACCGATGGCAGTAGCCAATATTTATCTGTTGTTGATAAGCATACATTTTGCGTTGGCTATGTTGGTGTGTTGGTTTATATCTGCAGCCTACCAAGCTGTAGATTCTGAACGTTTATTTCCTGTATTGAAGATGTATTCCCTGGCACAAAAGGGGAAATAAAAACTGGTTATAGGCCAAATCGTAAGGTGGGCTGTTGTATACAGTGTATGTGTGTGTTATACACACACACACACACAAATAGACACACACACAAATAGACCCTAATGCGTCAGTTATGTCCTAACAGGCAATAATTTAGCTGGGGACCCGTGGATCCCCCTCAAGGACCCCTGTTTGTCCCCAGACCCCACTTTGGGAACCTCTAGTGAAGATTTCTAATGGAGTGATGAGGAATTTCATCTGTGTTGTGCAAGTGTGGTAACTAAATTGTGTATACAAAAATCACACCTGTGTGAAGTGAGGGGCGCTCTTATCATCATACATCATCTCATTCCGGCCAATCAGAATGTGCGTCCTCACCTTTGTGTTCAGTGTTTGTGTTTACACAAACACTCAAAGCTGGCCATTCATTGTCAATGGCATTCAATGTTTGTGTTAGGACAATGTTTGTGTTTACACAAACCCTCAAAGCTGGACATGGGTAGCCAGAGCATACTGTTTGATCATTCCTTGCCTTTTGTGCAGTGAACAATTTGCAGAATTAGGAGATGGAGTGAAATGACTTGTTGCCACGTATATTCCCCCCCAGACCTTCATTATGTGCTGCAGCAACAGAGAGTGCTCTGTTTGAGAGCTGGAGGACAGATCACAAGTTTTGATCTTACGCCATCTGCTGTCTCCCAATCAGCTCGGGGAGGACAAGTAGCCCTTTAAGATGGCGTGACCAAGGACTATTATTGCCTTGAGAAGAGATCCCAGCCAATAACTAATACATCTTTGAAATCTCTGATATTGCCATGGAGATTGGCCTTCTATTTTATTTTTATTTTTTGTCGAAAAAAGATAATCTCTTCTGCATGTGGTGGTGATCCCAACAAGCAGCTCAGAGTGAGAGTTGCCGAGTACATACAATTCCCCACATAGTTTAGAGAGTGACTGGAGTGAGCCATTAGAGAGCGAGGGGAGAGCAGGAGAGAGCCAGCAAAAAGTAGGAGCAAGGGAATGCAGGGAGTGCGAGTGAAATAGAGGGAGAGGGCGGGAAAAATACCCTCAGTGAGATGGACTGTGCTGGCAGCCGGGTGTTTGCTGCGTTGTTTCGTTTAGCCCTCTCCGGTTCCTTCTCTCTGTAACTCGTCTCAGAGACACCCCTCACACTTAACAGCCGAGTGGTACAGCCCGGCCAACTGACAGGCCCAAAAAACTCACTGCTGCTGCTGTGAGTGCCAATCAAAGAAGCGTGCTCGACACGGATTACCTTGCCTGACCCTGCATAGATAAGTGCGTGCATGTGAGATGGACAATTCTTTGGGCGGCTTCATGGATGTATTAAAAGAAGTGCGGCTTTAGCGACCCAATGACACGCTTTCCTGGAATATGTGTGACTGTGCTCTGGCTCGGCAGCCCTTCTAAGGAGCTCTGCAATGGTCTCTCCTGCCTCTCAACTGCTACTGCTGCTATGGAACTACTGGAAGCTAAACTCGCGTCTGCAATGCCAGTAAGCTGTGGCTCACGGCAGAGCAAACGTATTTTTATGACTGACAAATGAGCTTGCAGGTATGTTGCGCTAGCTTTTTTCTGTTTAACTTTTTCGGTTTATTGCTGTGTTTCTTCGTCCTCTCGGGTTTGGTCGCTCTTTTCCATTCACAGTGCCTCTCTTATCTTTCTATCTCTTTAGATCTGTTGTTTTAACAACTAGATAGTTGGCTTCTACATTGACCTGGTGCTTTAAAAGGCATTTAAGCTGCTTCTAATAAGTTACTATATTGGTCTGTTCAAGCAGGGTTCTCCATGTGCCTGAATGAACTGTAAGGGGCAGATAAATAGTTGGGTCTTAGTTAATACTGCCTTGCTCATGCTGCAATAAATTCTGAAAAAAACACAAGATATATGGAGCCTGTGTGTGCCTATCTGCACTTCTAGCTATGAAAAAAAAAACTTGCACAGCTTTGCACAGTGACTCGGAAATAAAGCCCCTTCACCATATCTTTCCTGTGCTACAGTATGCCAAGTTCTGCAACCACTTGTTGACATAATGGATGATGTCATCCATGGAGATGTTCAAATCCAAGAATATGTAGATGTTCTTTTGAAAAAAGGCGGAGATCCGGGCACACAAAAGTTAAAAAGGAGAAGAATATGTATTAAACCAACTTATTTCGACCTATACCGGTCTTCATCAGGGCCAAGTCTTTGTATCTACCTGTACGTCTCCGTCGAGCACCTGGTTGCTTTCTTGCCTCTGCCATGTAGATGTTCTTTTTATGGTTATTTATTCACTTTAGAGAGCTACAGTTGTGTACCACAATAATAACAGCCTGAATGCACATCTGTAAAGAAACATCCAGCCATATAATTGCACATGACAATGCTAAGTTATTCATGTTATGGTTTGTCAGTTGGAGTTCAGTTTACTGGCCTCCTCCTGTATCGTCTCACTAGGTAGCGCTAGAAATTAGCAAATCTTCTGATACATCTTTAAAAAAAGCTGCATATACTGATGATGCAGGTTGCCCTCAGAGCAAATTCTCAGGAGCTTGTTTCACCTTAAAAGCAAATTTCTTATATAGATAGTATGTCATATAGTTAGGTGGTTAATTGTTGAGAAGACCTAAATACTGTAGCTATCAATACCTGTTATGTAGTATGCAATTATGGGCCCTGAATGCCTCCATGCTATGCTACTTTTTTTGTCAGGTGAAACCTGGAGGTTATGCAATAACCGTGGTTATGTAAATACTGCAAGCGAGCATTTGCTTGCTATGGGAGAGTATCTCCTGATGCGACAGATGGCGCTCTTTCCCAATACGAGTCACTGAGCGCAGTATTAATTGAAAGAACTATAGGTTACAAACGTAACCCTGGTTCTTTAATAATACAAGCGAGGTGACTCGCATTGGGAAAGAGCGCCATCTGTCGCATCAGGAGATGCTCTCCCATAGCAAGCAAATGGGAGCGTTAGCACTATTCTCACATTATAACTGACTAATGAAAGCTCATGAAATGTAGACGACCTATTGAAGACCAAGTCATACTGATGGCCTAGCCTGATAGGCCTATCTCACAGCATTTCCCCGCCCCCTTTTTACGCCCCCTTTTGTTGATAGTGGTGTTATTCTTTTTGCGGTCCATAGGCTTCCATGTTAAAAGACGTATTTTCACAAGCCACAAACTACCGTTTTGTAAAGGTAAGGTTTATTCTACTTATTTGAGTTGTTATACCATTGTGTTTTCTTCATATTATTATCGGTCTTTTATATATATCGGACATTTTAACATTAGGAAATGTACTTCGATTCTCCAGAGAAAAAAAGTGGTAATGCCTAATGTTAAATGACACCACTATCTACCGGAAGTGGGCGTGGAAAGGGGGCTGTGAGATAGGCCTATTGGCTGCCTCGTCTGCCTCCTCTGGTCAATGGGACATGCAGCAAGCAACGGCATGCCAACGGCATCCATGCACACACGCACCTCTGGCCAATGGGACAGCAAGCAACGGCATGCCAACGGCATCCATGCACACACGCACCTCTGGCCAATGGGACAGCAAGCAACGGCATGCCACCGGCATCCATGCACACACGCTCAGCGCACACACTCGAGTCGACACACGCAGTGAAATGAATCCGCAGCATGACAGGCAACGCTGAAGCGGCACAACAAGCGTTCGGCTAAATAATATAGATTAGATATAGGTCCAGTGCTGGTTGATGTGTTTGTAAAGCGTTATACTATTAGTATTTATTATAGAGCGCCGTCTCTATAATAAATCCCCTGGTTCACGGAAGTTTTTCTCTATGGAGAATAACATGGTGTCGACTTAAATCGTCTCAGAATTGTGGTCCAGGGGCACAGTCTGGACCACAGTCTAAACTACCTCCCCCTGGCCAGCCGGGGCGCCTGATGGAGGGGAAAGGAACTGGTCGGAATAACGTGTTCCTTCCACACGCTACGTCCGGCCAGGGAAATGACCCCTGTCAGGTGAGAAGAAGCAGCTTGGACTCCGAGTCCTCATGCATAGAAGGAGGCATGAGGTCAGTCCGCTGCCCCCCAGGTTGGCAGAGGAAGTGTAGTGCCCAGGATTACATTAGATAATTGGCACTGGGTGAAAAAAAACTGGGTTGCAAAATCGTGGGATAAAAATGATTAAAAAATAATAATTGTGGTCCAAAAATAAACAAACTGTCTCTGTGATATTGTTGGAAGTGTCTCTGTATCATTTACGATAGTCAGTCATATTTGATAATGTCTGTTGCGTGGTCGCACAAATGCGTGGTGTTCGTCTATGACATTATCATACATGGCTCAGTTAGTCAGTTAACATGTGCTGTTTGCGCTATGTGCATACATCTTTGAAACTTCATTACCGAGCCAGCTTGTTAGGTCTGCTATTTACAATAGAACGTCTAACCACGGCCGCCAGGTTGTGACAGAGAAACATACGTTTTATTTATTTATTTATTTGACAGGGACAATGCTCATTAACACCATGGAGGCCCAGGGCGGAGATCTCCATCAAGTTCAAGTTCATGGTCAAGTGCCCAAGGCGGAGATTGATAAATAGGACGGAGATTAATGATATCAAACCGATCGCATCGCTCCACAGCCTAGGAGCGCTTGTTGCCCAATCCTCGGTGTTGCACAACAGTGACGCGTCATCGAAAATGTTTCCTGCCTGTTTAGCGGACGAAAACGAAAATCTTAAAACGTTCATAACTCGCGATCTAAATCATACCGTCTAATTCTGAAAAAATATCCTGTGTTAGACGGTGCTCCGCGGTCCAGTCGCTAGTCGCGATAGATTTATTCTTACCTCCCGTTGTTGTCGATCGACTCTAGAGTGGTGTGGCTATTGTTAGCTGCTACACAGACATTCTGTGTTACAACAACTTCCGGTGCGCCGGTAAAAGTGGTCCGGGCGCTATAAATGATGGGCACATTTTATTAATGGATTTAATAGGTCCGGGCAAGCAAGGTGTTAATCAACATGTCAGTTTTCACATCCATGTAAATGGGCCAGAGTTAGCCATAAGCTAATTTACATCTGTAGTCCCTGAGCAGGCTCTTAAAAATGGTAGTAAAACTATACATACAAAAACACATACAGTACAATACAATACAATACAACAATAAAACATTGCACAGGTGACACTGGTGATCTGAGAGCTGATAATTACTCATGTTACAGATTTGATTTGTTTTAGCCACCTCTTCAGGTTGAATTTGGAGGTCTCTCTTACTTCTGTAGGGAGACTGTTCCAGTGATTGGAGACTCTAACAGAGAAGACTGTTTTACCAAACACACTACATCTGATTGGCACTTCACAGTCTCCTCTGGTAGTTGCCCTTGTTGCTCTATCACCACTGTCAAGTTAAAAAAAAGGGGGGGGGCTGTCCTTATCCTAGCCATTTAGGTCGACATCATGCTATAACTTCATGTTATAATAATATAGCAGCTAATATAGCAGCAGCAGCCTACTATACTATGATATAACTTCATGTTATAATAACATGGCAGCAGCAGCCTACTATACTATGATATAACTTCATGTTGTTATAATAACATAGCAGCAGCAGCCTACTATACTATGATATAACTTCATGTTATAATAACATGGCAGCAGCAGCCTACTATACTATGATATAACTTCATGTTGTTATAATAACATAGCAGCAGCAGCCTACTATACTATGATATAACTTCATGTTGTTATAATAACATAGCAGCAGCAGCCTACTATACTATGATATAACTTCATGTTATATTAATATAGCAGCAGCAGTCTACTATATTATGGTATAACTTCATGTTGTGATAATAAGCCAGCAGCCTACTATACCTATGGGATGTCTGCCTAGGTGGTCATTGTAGGGATATAATTCACCTTCAGGGTGATTAACCACTTTAACCCATTGATTCTCAGCCACTTTAATTTAAAGGACCCCCAAATTAAATTGATAGAAATTAGCCTAGGCCATTTCATTAAGATTTTCATCTCTGGACTGTCTGGGACCCCAGTCTACATAACAATAACAAACAAATCTATATTTTTGTTTGTGTGTATGTATGTATGCATACATACATACATACATACATACATACATACATACATACATACTTACATACATACATACACATACACTCTATAGCTAATGGAAAAATCAAAATGAGTACTAATGACACATGCTTTCCGGGGTTTAATTACTATGCTGTATAGGCTACATCCTATTGCTACGGTACCATCTGTGCCCTCAAGCTTATAACTGCAGAGAGCTGCAGAAAGGGGGTGGTAGACACACCAATGCTTACGCAGAAAAGAAGAGATACAGCAATGTGGGATTTAGCCACTCTCCTACATAGAGGGTTCGAAAGCTAAACATAACAAATTAAAACATAACCAGTTAACACAATTATAACAAACTTGACAAGATGGGGAGCCAGGGATGCAAGTATAAGGAGACTACCACTTACAAGAGGCCCAAAAAGTGCTCACCAAGTGAGCTATTTACAATCATGGGGGCAGACCAGCTGGGGAGAGACTTTAGTTACATTTATCAGGAAATTAAAGGATTTAAATTCTACTGGCAAAATAGTACAAGTATTACAAACTGGGCTGCCATGATGCCATTGATTGATTGATTGAAATATTTATTAACAGTTTGCAGAATTACAGTACATTTCCAGCACCGATACAAAGACTGTTAACTGTGAGTGGACGACCCAATAAAGCATTACACTTGTTTACAAGAGGGTCCACCTTGTTCAATTCATCAAAATATGCTTTCTACATCCTTAGGATATAGTCATACACTACAACTCCACATCCCAATCATGAGTCTGTTATGGCACACACAACTGTTGCTACATGATGGCACAGTAAAACTGTAAACCCCAATTTATCAAATGTGTAGTAAAGCCACAGTGACACAATGCCACAGCGGGGGAATGGAAGTGTTCAAATTAAAACTGTTGGATTTAGAAAATGTGTTATTTAACGTGTTTCGACATCTCTCTCACTAGACATCGGGAAACAGTCAATCTGACATGAGTGCTTGCAGTAGAGCAGCGGTTCCCAAACCTTTTTGGCCATGCACCCCCTGTTAGTGCCCGACCTAGCTGACGCACCCCCCCACATGGAAATATAAATTGAATAAGCTATAAAGAGACATATATTTCCTATTTATCCACATATATGCACATATATGAACCTGAATATGGCATATATATGCAGCATAGGCCATATTCTGTATATGCTTCCCCTATATGGGCATAATATGTTAATATATTTAAAATAAAACTATAGCACCACCATTAGCCTTTTCATGTCGCGCACCCCCTAGAAGGCGCTCGCGCACCACAAGGGGTGCACGCACCACAGTTTGGGAACCACTGCAGTAGAGCAATCTAACCTTTTGGTAGGCGTTTTGAATGTTTAAACCCAAATTTGGATGGATTAAGTAATTTTTGGCTTTTGTGTTATGTCACGTTTTCACGAAACTATGCTCTACTGCTCTTGTTGATGATGGAAAAACTATTATTTTGTGTCATATTTAATTCATGATCTGGCAAAAAATGATGAAACATTTTCTGTGCTCCGTAGTATTATTTTAGCATATATACCCCAAAGGGAGAACAGCTGGTATTTCTTTTGGGCCTGTTGAAAAGAAGAGTGGCTAGAGTAGTCAGCAAAGTTGAGCAAACCTTGTGGCGAACATTCCAGGCTAGCTGGAGTTTTCTGCTGTTAGGACTTTGTGTGTGTGTGTGTGTGTGTGTGTGTGTGTGTGTGTGTGTGTGTGTGTGTGTGTGTGTGTGTGTGTGTGTGTGTGTGTGTGTGTGTGTGTGTGTGTGTGTGTGTGTGTGTGTGTGTGTGTGTGTGTGTGTGTGTGTGTGTGTGTGTGTGTGTGTGTGTGTGTGTGTGTGTGTGTGTGTGTGTGTGTGTGTGTTGTGCACATGCAAGTAGGCAACGGTAGTACCTCCATCTTATTAGTTAATTTCCTATTGTGACGCTTTTCCTTTTCACACATTTCTTCCCAGTAATTTAATTGTGGAATAATCAAATTTGACAATGCAATTTAAAGTCTAGATGCTGTACACTGTTAGTTTAATTTATCATAGGGTCACTCAGTTGTTAGAAGAAAGAGATAGGTTCCTAAACTTCCTCTCGTGGCCTAAGGTCTGTGGTAGGAAAGGGAAGATTGGCCTGTGGCTCTATATCATTTCCTAAGTCAAATAGGTCTTGTGAATCAGCAAAAGTGGGGGGAAATTAAAACTCTCAAAATATTCAGGCCAGGTCAGGAAAGTGCTTCATCTAAAAACATCATAAACCACAGAACCACAGGGCCTCATTGAGTTTTGGAGAAGGTCTGTGTGGATGTTCCGCAAGTGGTATGGGGAGCAGAGGCAGGAATGCCATGGCTCGCCAGCTGCCTCCACAGCAAACACAGGCGCTCCCTGACTCAACCAGAACAGCACCTCACTCCTCACATACGTATGGCTCCCTGACTCAACCAGAACAGCACCTCACTCCTCACATACGTATGGCTCCCTGACTCAACCAGAACAGCACCTCACTCCTCACATACGTATGGCTCCCTGACTCAACCAGAACAGCTCCTCACTCCTCACATACGTATGGCTCCCTGACTCAACCAGAACAGCACCTCACTCCTCACATACGTATGGCTCCCTGACTCAACCAGAACAGCACCTCACTCCTCACATACGTATGGCTCCCTGACTCAACCAGAACAGCACCTCACTCCTCACATACGTATGGCTCCCTGACTCAACCAGAACAGCACCTCACTCCTCGCATACGTATGGCTCCCTGACTCAACCAGAACAGCACCTCACTCCTCACATACGTATGGCTCCCTGACTCAACCA
The DNA here is from genome assembly GCF_951216825.1 of Electrona antarctica. Taxonomy (NCBI): domain Eukaryota; kingdom Metazoa; phylum Chordata; class Actinopteri; order Myctophiformes; family Myctophidae; genus Electrona; species Electrona antarctica. The sequence continues at coordinate 4,423,369 of NC_136789.1, read as the reverse complement.
GAACAGCACCTCACTCCTCGCATACGTATGGCTCCCTGACTCAACCAGAACAGCACCTCACTCCTCGCATACGTATGGCTCCCTGACTCAACCAGAACAGCACCTCACTCCTCACATACGTATGGCTCCCTGACTCAACCAGAACAGCACCTCACTCCTCACATACGTATGGTACATTTACTGTAGAATACACCAAACGGGTCTACTGCAGCGCTAAGTGGTCTATGGATTTTGTTTAACAAAAAAACAAATGATAATAATAAATAAATGCTGTACAGGCTGCTTGAGGCATGAAATGAGTCAGAGTGCATCTGATTCTGCCGCTGTCTTTTACAGCACTCAGGCCGCAGCAACCCACCGACTGGTGCATGGGCCCTGGGTCTGACTGAAAATGTTAACCACAGGAGCTACCCGGTTCCCAAATCTGCAGTTAGCTAAAACAGACTTTATTTACTAGACACTAGCACATCTGGATCAGATTAATTAAAGGGAAAATAAAAGGGAAAGGTGTGAATTTTGGAGCCTGGCAAAGGAAACTGGACACATTATTCCATGCAATTTTCTCCTCAAATAGTTTACTGGACCTTCTGCTCATGAAAGGCAAGTTTCTTAAGGTCAAATCAGGTGACACTGACATAAAAACTCCTATTCCCCAGAAGCCATCTGAAGATGACTAACTCAAACTGCTGCAGATAGATGCTTTCCAACACATTTTGGATTGTTAACTTACTGGTATCAGACTTTATTGTATGAAGATGAGAGCCAGGCATTTCATGTGCAGAGCCTCATTGTCATGTTGCCGCTACCATTGAGTTAAGCACATTCCTTGGCCCCATCTGGTACCAGCATGGGATGTTTGGCTTGGCATAGCCAGACTTGTTCCAGCGCTTTCATGGAACTAGCAGGGGGAGGGATTCTGTGGTGTGCCGCGCCAGCAGTGATGATAAAGAATGTTGCTCTGTCCTCAATCACTCTGTCGGACCTGTTTTTTAAGATCTTCTCTGGGCTGATGTTGTTTTTGTATTTAAGCTGCATCATGTCTGAGCTCTAACAGAGCTTGACGTATGCAAATTTCCTGTGGAAGTATTACAGAGCAGCGCTTCATCATTGTTTATTATCATAATGACTGTCATGTTGAAGTCCATTGAGTCTTTCGTATTGAGGTGAACATGGTTTAGGACTGTCTGGGACACAACCCAGTTTTTGTCATTTTGTAATTGGGGAGCATAAATGGATGGATAGATGTTCTTTGTTGGTGGTTGTAGTGTTCCTGTGGACATCATGTGACGGTCATCAAAGGATGCCATGGCCATAATCGTATCTGCACAGGGTGCATGACCAGGCTCCTCATCTGCTCTCAACTCTTTTATCTCTTGTCTTGTTAGTTCAAGTCAGAGGAAATTGTGTTGCCTGGAGGGGGAAATAACCTGAGGACAGCTCCTCATCACATTATTACATTTCTCCCATTCTCCACACTGGGTCATTCTGCTTCTAGGCTGAGGAATTAAGCTGACCACGCAGGTCCTTTTTTGTATGTGAACATCTACCCAGTCCTTTAGACTAGGGATGCCAATGGTTAGCCGGTTAGCCATTTATAAAATGTAAATATCTGAATATGCTTATTGTCTTATTGGCCTAATGAATGCATGTTCTGCAGAAGACACATTTCTGCACCGGGAGAATGAAAGGAATAGCTTCATTTGACAAAGAACAGCAAAGTCAAAGTTACATGTAAACTTTGTAAAACGGTGCTCAAAACAGCAGCATGAGCAATATGCTAAATCAGGCAAGAAAAAGTAGAGATCTACAGAGATGTTTCCTCACCCCTGGAGATGAATCCATTAGAGGGATGTAAGGTTAACTGCCTACGCTTCTAGAGACCTGTAAACTACCAGACAATTCTCTCTGTACAGGGATGTCCCTGACTCCCTGTGGGATGTCCATGCTGCTCTTGACACAGAACATTACGCTCAACAGACTGCTCTTGATTGACACCAAGCCCTTGTTAATATTTATATAAAACCCACAGACAGACATAACCACTTTCAACCTGGCGTTTATTGGAAAATTCAAAATAATGAAATCGCAACAATAACAGACATGCAAGTTCACAACATGTCACATCGCGACACGTTCGTAGATCAGCTATTTCCGCTGCTTTTTTGTGACATTATCATATGACATATGGAGTAAAATAGGGCTTAACTATTCATATAGTTGATGCCTCATACAGGTTGATACTTTTTATTTACGGTAAAAAAATCTAATTCAGTTGCTTTAATGCTGTTTAAAGGGATATTTCGCTTTTTTGAGTGGGTCATTTCATCATCTACTCAGTCTTATTTGAACAACCCGGACAGTTTTTAAGTTGCTTGATTCAGTATTTAGATATTTAATATTTATTTTAGCTGCCCGGCCCCTTCCTATTCAAACCTAGTGTAACTTCAAACATTTTTAACATGATAGATTCATTGAAAACACCCATCCTTGGTTCTGGTGACTGATATTGTCCTTCTAATACGTGAGGAGATGTTCAATTACGTTTTTCCATTTATTTTTAATATATTTTGATCTTTTCATTAAAAAAGTTGAAACTGAATTAGAAGGACAATATCAGTCACCAGAACCAATTAGAACGGGTGTTTTCAATGAATCAATCATGGTTAAAATGGAGTTTGAAGTTACAATGGCTAAATCGAATATCTAAATTGTAAATAGTGAATCAAGCAGCTTAAAAACTGTCCGGGGTGTTCACATAAAGCCTGATTAGATGATGAAATGGCCCAAACTGTTATTGAAAGCGAAATATCCCTTTAATAGTCACGTTCTGTGTGGGTGTACTCGTGATCAAACACCAGTTAGAAAAATATATATTTTGGGGCATATTAATTGCACAAAACAACACCCCGGTGTGTAAGTATCTTGAGTACTAGAATGCCTATTCTTTGCCACAACGGAAAAACATATGTTCCCATGGCAACCAACCACTTTTTTTCCCCCCCAGCAAATCACACGTCCCGCACACGAACAAGACAAGTCAGACGACAAAAACGAGGAGGAGAAGTCTGAGAAGTCTGAGAAAAAAGAGGAAGAGGAGAAGAAGGACGAGGAAGAGAAAGATGAGAAGGAGGACAGCAGGTGAGTGAGAACGGGTCTGTCCAGTGATGTTTTAAATTAACCAATTTCAACCTGGCCTCCTTATTTTGAGCATGTCGTTATGGGTGAAAACATAATAATGATCTAGATTGGTGCCCTACTCAGGTGCCATGCAAATCAGGAATACATGCCCTACCAGTTGTGCAACAGTCTTGGTATCTTATGTATACCAGGACCCGTTGTCAGCTCCACGCGCATCGCGTTTTGCTTCTTGCTACCACTTTCGTTCGCTGCTTCTTCCTTCACCTATGAGGGCGGATCATATTTGTTACATACACGCTGCGTTAATCAGTGAAGCCGACATGTCAGGTTGGCCAATCAGTGAGGCGGGTGGCGGGTGCCCACACCCCTCCAAAAAGATTTGGTCGCCGACAGACCGATGCAGATATTTGTGGTTTATCAGTTCTCGGAAACCTTACTATTTGTTCCATTACACACGCTGCCACAAATATGAAGCGAAGCTCAGCCAATCAGTTAAGCCGACGGATTGGGTTGTCCAATCAGGGAAGACGGTGCCCACACTCCCCAAAACAAATTAATACAAACAAATTCAGACACGTTTTGTTGGTTCTCGGAAACGTTGGCCTGATCCAATTGCCACTCGGCCCTGTACCCCTCCTTGGCCCCAGATCATATGGGACACGCATGGCAAGTTTCAGACCGTTCATTTGGACAACAACCAAGCTCCAACAGATGGATGGACAGACAAACTGACACAGGTTAAGTTAATTAACCCATTTAGACTGGAGGCCGAGTCTAAAATGCCTTTTAAGTCCTGGCCTACGTTTTCTGAAAGCAAATACACAAGTAATAATAATCAAATATTTATTCAAAATTTACAAAATAATTGTGTTGCTATACCGGGTGAACAGTATGGGTTAGCGCCCCAGCCTGTGTCCTCCGTGAGGAGGAAGCCCAAAAACCCTTGGTGAGGCCTTTAGGAGGGCCATTATAATCCACCACTCCTGAATGAAGTGCCTGGTGCTGGGAGTCTGGTGCAACGCACATGTCCTGGGCCTGGTGAGAGCAGGAGTGGACCTGGTGAGACGTAGGAGGGGCCCGGACAGGAGACAACCCACAGAGCCTAGTCCTTCCATGCGCCAGAATCTAGTTCTCCCAGTCCTGGCAGAGTAGTTCCGGAGCAACGGATTGTGTGGCCCTGGTTTTTCCCTAATGGAACTGATTGAGGGTAGGTACTGGGACACAAGTCGGGACTTGATCACCCCGGCTGGGTCACCTGAGTGAGGGGTATGATGTTCGAGAGACCAGAAACCCCGATGACCTTGGGATACATCACTGAGGATACGTCCCAGGTGCATCCACGCAATGTTATTTCTGTTATACTGTACTTAGCAACAACTACCCCACAAAGGGTTCCCGGATTGAAAGGTAAAAATCCCCAAATGGGTTCCGGTCCTAAATGGGTTAAATGCAACACTGTTGGTTGAGCTGTCCAAGATCTTCATCATCATCATCTCAGTAAAGATGCATGTTGGTAATAATCCTTGATTGTGGTGGGTCATTTCCAACAGGGAGAATTTGATATTAGTGTACACCCTAAAGAAGAGAACTAACAACTGGGAACCATAGGACCAATGGTGTTTATTCACATATACACTTTCTCATGTCTTTGCCACAGGGACATTGGCAAGGACAAAGACAAGTGTGACGCCGGGGAGGACGAGGACGGAAAGGAGCCGAACACACCGCGTGGCAGGAAGACTGCCAACAGCCAGGGCCGCCGCAATCGAAGGATCACCACCCGTTCCATGGCCAACGAGGCCGCGACTGTGGCGGCCGAGGAGCCGCCTCCCCCGGCGGCCCCGGAGCCTGCCATGCCTGAAACGCCACAGACCCCCAAATCTGAGCCAGCCCTCAAGGCCATGAAGGAGCCTGCCAAACCCCAAACCCCAGTATCTGCCTTGGACGCAAATAAAGGTAAGCCTCCGCAGCTTCCATGTCATTTGCTGTCTCTCCCACCCCCCCACCACATTGTGCTGTGTTCCCCAGTTAAAATGGTGTCTAATAATTGATAACAGTCCATCAGTAATGTTGAGGATCAAGCTATTACAAGATCGATCTAAAAATTATTAATCACCCTTAATATATTGTCGGACCTACCTGAACACTGACTGGAATTTCTTGTGCCCACATTCACCACATGTTGAAAGCATTTTCATCTCGCCGCCATGATGCAATAACATGATTACCAGCGTTGTCTACACAAGCTATGTACTTTATCTTGCATAGACAGCGCTACGCAGCGTCAATGTACTTAGTAGTATACAGTATTAAGTGAACATATGTGGGATTTATAGGAGAAGAGTTGTCATTGTTTGATAATTGAGTCCATACAAGGTGCTCTGGGAGCTCTGGGAGCTTACACATTCATCAGTGTTAATACTGACCTAAACAATTACCCTCATTTGTCCTTCACCTGCCTTGAGTGAGGTCCGTTCACCGGCCTCCCATTATGATGTCCAATAGGGTTTTCCAGCTAAATCATGGGGATTCATCAGGTTGAATCATGGGTTGTTGTGGATCATAATAAGATTGTTGTCACTGACAAGGCTCCAAGAGGCTGGCGTATCACAGGACAACAACATCCTGACTTTGGCCTTATTGTATTAAGTACTGAAATGAGTTTATATGAGAATGATCCCATTTATACAAGGATCGCATGAGTGTGTGGGTAGTTGCAACAAGAGACGAGTTGTTTTATCAGTCATCACTCCTATTTATCCAGTCTTTTTTTCCTGGAATGGCATACAAGTATTTTATACACGATTGGGGGATGTTTTACAGTTCACAACCGAGAAGGGCACAGCTTAACCACATGAACCCAGCATGCCTATTCTGAGGTGAACATTCGGTGAAAATGGCTGATGTGACGAATTGTGAGCTTTTACATTGGCATTTTACATCAGTGAAGCATTTTGGAGTGACAAAAATCACACCCGTGTGAAGTGAGGGGCGCTCTTATCGTACATCATCATGGTGTAAAATAGACACTATGGGCTATATCTTGTGCCACCCCTTAAACCCGTATCCCTAAACTTATTTGCCATTTATTATTTTAAAAAACCTTTAAAATAGTTCAAATAGCTGATCTACAAGCTCACAACGTGTAGGTGTAGATGTAGATCGGCTAGCGCCCCTCAAAAAAGCAGGCCAATTATAGAGCCCTGGGGGGGGGGACCTCAGTCAACTACAGTACAGTCTATAGGGTTTAGCGGGTAACAGAATCTCACTGAGAAGTCATACAGAACTACACTCTGAGGCTTTCAAAACATCTTTATTTTCATCATGAAATTGTAAGCCCTCACACCCCCCCATAAGTATCTGTTTTCTGGGGAGTGGCTAGGTGGTTCACCAGGTTCACACACTCACTCGCTGACCCTGAGTGCGTAGTCACCCAGCACTCCAAAGCCTCCCCCCCTGTTCGTCTAGAGCTAATCATCACCATGGCAAAGTGAGCCGTTGTCATGGTTCCCGGGGCCATGCACACGAGACACTGATATGGTCCTTACGCTTTGAGAGCCCCCTTTGATGATGTCTGTTGTTTTGTCAGCGGCAGCTCAAGGTGCTCTCAGGGCACCCTTTGTAACACATTACTGCCCAGCCCTCTAGGGGAGATTGTGGCGCCAGTGTAACACATTACTGCCCAGCCCTCTAGGGGAGATTGTGGCGCCAGTGTAACACATTACTGCCCAGCCCTCTAGGGGAGATTGTGGCGCCAGTGTAACACATTACTGCCCAGCCCTCTAGGGGAGATTGTGGCGCCAGTGTAACACATTACTGCCCAGCCCTCTAGGGGAGATTGTGGCGCCAGTGCCAGAGAAATGCGCCAAAAACCAAAGAAGAGAACACTGACCAACCAAGGAAGCTTAGAGAACAGGGGTTGGCACTAACGCCTGCCCGGGGCAGGTCAAAAATATGGTTGGGCAGGTGAAGTTTGCTACCGGGTTGCCCGATCGGGCAGGTGTGCATTTCTTTTTTTTGTGGCTTTCGCCTTTATTTTTATATTTTTTATGGAGGGACAGACAGTAGGCTGACAGGAAATGGGGAGAGAGATGGGGGGGTGACATGCAGTAAAGGCCGTGGCACACTGCCAGACTGGATTACCAGCCAAGGTGCCTGGACCGCTGAGCCACGGCCCAGGCCTGCAGGTGTGCATTTTGAGTGGGGATACAACCTACTTTACTTCGCTATAGACACAACACGAGATATCCGTCTTGAACGTGATCAGAACGCTCTGTGTCTCCCCCTCTCTTTATCAATCTCTCTCTTCTCTCCCAACACACACACACACACACAAGAGAGAGAGCGTCAATTGGCTGAGACGTGCGCTCCGTGAAAACAGCTGATCTGCGAGCTCATCACTAGGTTGCAAAATGAATGAATGAGTTTTCTCAAGCCCCCAAAACATGGTATTTGTGATCACCTGTACGACTGTCCATAATGTTTTGTCGTATGACCAAAAATGCTCCCCAATGTCTCTGTGAGCTTGCTGGCAGGCAGCTAAGACGACCAGCAGTGTAGCTTGCTTGTTAGCGGTCACTCGTTAATTTATTTGTTCCACCTGTGTACTTAACAATGATTAGAGTTGTTCAGTGCTGTTTGGCAACATGTGATACTAGAGAACATGCTAATTGAAGAGAACCCCCCTATCAGCTAATAATAGCTGATAGGGGGGTATCAGCTTAGCTATCATGCTGTTGTAATTGTGCATACGGTCCTACACTGTGTGCGTGCATGCGTGTACGTGTGTGTGTGTGTGTATACATCACATGTGCTCCTCGTCTGCTGCCGTGCACTTCTCAAAACAGTCTGCTTGACCCATACATGTCCAACAATGTGATGAATGTGCACTACAAGCATGTCCTTCCAACCTTGTAACCCTGACTGTGACTGACCCCTATGGCCAGCTCCTTGGTTACATCAGGGATTTAGCTATTACCTTTGCCGGTCAGGTGCAATTCCCCTGAGTGACCACTGAGTAGATTCAATGTGTGGGTGTTTGTGGGCATGCTGTTCTCCAGTAACCCCCGTGCCAAGGTTTTCCTCAAGTGGATGGCGGTGGTTTGATCTTGTTAGTGGTCATGGGGAGAGGCTTGATGGGTAGTTCTGGGTGGGGGGGATATGTTATGAGGTTAGGTGTTACATTGATGGGTGGTTCTGGGTGGGGGTATGTTGTCATGAGGTTAGGGTGGGGGGGATATGTTGTCATGAGGTTAGGTGTTACATTGATGGGTGGTTCTGGGTGGGGGGGATATGTTGTCATGAGGTTAGGTGTTACATTGATGGGTGGTTCTGGGTGGGGGGGATATGTTGTCATGAGGTTAGGTGTTACATTGATGGGTGGTTCTGGGTGGAGGGGATATGTTGTCATGCGGTTAGGTGTTACATTGATGGGTGGTTCTGGGTGGGGGATATGTTGTCATGAGGTTAGGTGTTACATTGATGGGTGGTTCTGGGTGGGGGGATATGTTGTCATGAGGTTAGGTGTTACATTGATGGGTGGTTCTGGGTGGGGGGATATGTTGTCATGAGCTTAGGGTGGGGGGGATATGTTGTCATGAGGTTAGGGTGGGTGGTTCTGGGTGGGGGGGATATGTTGTCATGAGGTTAGGGTGGGTGGTTCTGGGTGGAGGGGATATGTTGTCATGAGGTTAGGTGTTACATTGATGGGTGGTTCTGTGTGTGGGGGTATGTTGTCATGAGGTTAGGGTGGGGGGGTTTGGGTGGGGGGGATATGTTGTCATGAGGTTAGGTGTTACATTGTTGGTAGACACCCCCGTGCGTTTTAGAACTCCATGTCTTCAAAAAAAGAAAAAGACTGCTGAGATTAACGACCACCTCACGGGGGCTTAAACGGTCATGGGGATTAGTGGAACATGTGAGCGAGTCCTCAGCCATGGGAGAAGGCAGTCCAGTCAAGTATACATGCATTTGACATGGGTTTGAAAGGACTGGCCTTCTGTAAGGAGCTGACGAAACGGTGTGAAAGGATCTCCGCATCTTTAGAGGGGGGGGGGGAAATGTCAAAGGTTCATATGCTGCTATATTTGTTGAAATGTTTACACAATCTCAATGAGTGCCACAGAGGGGAAGAGTGGGCCAGAGTTCACTGTCAGTCCCCCCCACCCCCTGAACAATAGCCTGTCTCATTCCAGGAACCACCTATTACAGATGCCACCTGTCCAGTCACAGACACCAACCTGTCCAGTCACAGAAACCACCTGTCTAGTTACAATACAGACGTCACCTGTATAGCTACTGTACCATGTGGCCACACCAGAAACAATGAAGCGACCAGCAGTCATTCATTTACAGATGCCTGGCAACAAAATCGCAGCAATTTCTCATTAAAGGAAATCTGAGAAGAGTTCAACTTTATGCACTCTTTCTCTCTCTCTCTCACACTCTCTCACACGCACACACACACACACACACACACACACACACACACACACACACACACACACACACACACACACACACACACACAGTTTATATATTTATATATATTCTCTATAAATATGGTGTCTGTAAGGTGTAATTGGACAGGTATAGTGTGTTGTCTGTAACTGAGCAGGCGGTGTGTGTAAGTGAATAGGCGGTGTCTGTAACTAGACAGGTGCTGTATGTAACTGGTGCTGTCTGTAATTGGATAGGTTATAGTCCCACTCGGCTCCACGTCACTAACTGCAGTTGCTTTCTGTGAATTTGGTTTTGTGGGCAGGGTCAGTGTTTGTGTGTGATGTGCGTGCGTGCGTGCGTGCGTGCGTGCGTTTAGGGACAGTGTGGCAGTGGATAAGGTAGTGGGTGTTGGGCTGGCTGTTCTGTGTGTTTGTCTCCATCCAAGGCCATATCCCAAAGAAGGAGGCATGGCTTTTCACCCCCCCTCCCCCCCACCCCTGCTGTCTGGCGCTGTATCAGCTGACCAGAGGTCCCTCCCCTTGTGTGTCAGAGAGGGGGAGGATTGTTCTGAGCTGCTGAAGTGGATAGATAGAGAGAGAGAGAGGGAGAGAGAGCGTGAGAGAAAAGGCGGCGAACAGGCTTAGAGAGAGTTAGCGAACGAGTGAGCGAGGGGCAGGTCTCTGCAGCCCCTGAATGTAAACAGATTTTTAGATTAGTGGCCATGAGAAGGAGACGGTTGGGGAGCGGACTGTTGCTCTCTCTGTCCCTATATTCCCCTCTCTCTCTCTCTGTCTCTCTCTCTCTCTCTCTTCCTCTCTGCCAGTACTGATGGGGCTTGTCTATCTTTTATCTTTGTGATTTAGCTGGCACTATTGAAGCGGGAGAAACTTCTCGCTGGACCGAGGAGGAGATGGAAGTTGCCAAAAAAGGTAGGCTTCTGATTTTCTCTATCTCTCTGTCATCGTCGTCCCCCTCTGGTAGTCTTGCCTTCCTCTGCCTTTTTTGTGTGCATGTGCGAGCACACACACGCGCACACACACACACACACACACACACACACACACACACACACACACACACAAGCCACTTGACTGTGGTTAAATGGATGCTTCAGGCCAAGTTGAACGGATTCAGTGAGTGTTTTTACTGTTGCAGCTGCAGTGCCCTGTATGCCGTGAACTATTAAGGCCATTCGTGATGCAGAAGAGCGTGATAGGGACTTCGTCAAGGATTGCTATCTATTATTAACGTGTAAACACTTTGTCAGCCTTTCTAACATTTCAGTTTACATGTGACTCCTTTGATTCTTTGAAATATTCGTGCTGATCTGGTCCTGCCCTCGGACTGCACTGCTGAAGTCACTGGCTGGCTAACCTGCAGTCTAAAGCCCACACTCACTTAGCCTGACACTGGTATGGCCTACTGTGGAGTGTGGACGGGCCCACAAGGGCTACGTGCTTTGAACTGGGCATATTGAATAAAAGGATTAATTTAGAAACTGGTGGATTTGGAAGATTTGGCTCCAGTTTTAGAATGAAAATTTTACTTTTGAAAGAATCCAGTCCTGTATCATACATTGTGTCAGATTTATAATTCATTGTTGCCTAGCTACTACTCATGGCCGGTCAGACCTTATCAACACACAGTTAACACTGCCCTTCTGTAGTGCAATGTTGTAAGACGTTAATCTGTGTAAGGGTGAGTGTTTAAACAAGTCTAATAAATACCAGACCCTGCGCCGAAATCAGAAGTTCTCCCTGAGGGCACAGAAACCACCATTGGTTATGTAAAAAAGCAGTCTGCATTAATTGTGGCTGCATGTAATTTCCTCTTCTGTATGTTGTTTGAATAGATCTGAATTGTTACCATTGGTTTTGGTAAATGATTACACACAAACGTATGCTAGCTAGTAGCTACTAGTAGGGAATGACCTGCTGCCGTAATGTTGACATACAGTGATTAGTTATGTTTTGTAGTCACTGATCATTTGTTAGGCCTGTGGAATTTCTTTAGTACTGTAGAAAAGCATTGAACTTGGGTACAGACTCCAGAGTAGACGATCCTCGATTATACTAACTGTAGGCGGGTGTTTTTTCCGTAGGAGACGATTTCATTTTGCAATGGTGGGCGATCCAAAAAATGTCCCCTCTATTCACTCCTGCTATAACCACTATCTTTAGCTGTGTTTTTCTCAATATTTTCTCCATCCGCGCCTGGATTGGCAATTAATCCATTGAGACCTGTAACGCATCCATGTCACGTTAGCGTTAGCGTTTTAAACATTATGTTATAATTTAGCTATTGAAAAATAGCAGATCTACAAGCTCATAGCGCGCCACCGAGTGGCGCGCTATGAACTTGTAGGTCTGCTATTTTTGAAAAATCGTTAAAATGTGCCTCAAATCTTTCCGAAAATTGTCGTGATTTAGAAAACTTTTTTTTTTAAATTTCGACGTCAGGCCTGAATGGGTTAAGCAATATTTGGACCTAAATGAAAAATCTTCGATGCCCCGCAGTTACCAAAGGAGCTCCAGAGTGGCTCAAAGATGGCGGATGGGGATTCTGTGCCAACACCTCGTGTTTCCATGGTGTTTCTGGTGGATTCTGTACCAACACCTCGTGTTTCCATGGTGTTTCGAGTGCAGAGGCGGCCAGGCACAGAACGCAACTATGTGCGACTGCATGCGTGGCATGGAAAGAGTTAAAAAAAACAGGTGGCTGTTTGCAGGCTTTGGAGCAGGCTAATTATTTTTGCACCGGCCTACACCGGGCCGCCATTTGGTTACAGTTCCTGTCCAGCATGTTTTTTTTGTGTGCAAAATTATAAGATACAGTAAATATTCATTGCAGGCAAAGTCTTTGATAGTGTTTCCCCTATATGCATGATTGTGTGGCGGGCCACCACACACTCATGACCAGCCACCACAGTATGATGTTTTTGTAGGCAGCCGCGAATAGGCCAAAAAAATAAGAAATACTGAAAAAGACTGCAAAAACATATCACATATCACATAGCACGTGTGCATGTGATCAACACATGCACTCACGCTGCATGAGCGTGCATGCATGAAAGCTCCCTCATTATTAACACTTAATAATGAGCCACTAAATGCTCTGACTGCGTAGGGGAAAACGGCACTGAAGAACCGCAAATCTCGCAAAGCTGTAGCCCTTGATTGCATTTAAATAAAACCACATTTGATACACATACTGTAAGTAGGCTATCACCCACATGTTGCTGATTAAAGATAATGTAATGACAATCACAATCTCTTCAATCTAATCTAATTCAAGTGCCACCACGCAGTGTTACACATGAACTTTACAGCCACACTGAGGTGCTGCTTGGACACTATTACCTGATGTTTGCGTCATACGCTCTAAAAAGAAACTACCAGTATTTTATTTTATTTCATTGGATTAGTGAAGTAATAAGTACGGTATTTTAACTGCCACCTAAATTGCGAATGGAAGTAGAACATCTTTAATTTCCTATCAGCATGCCATGCATGCATAAATGTCTGCCTCCAAGTCCCGACACTATCTTCTCTCCATATCGTTTGATAGAGGCATAAAAAACATGATTTATACACCCAATGATAATATACACTTCACAGATTATAGAGAACTTTGAATTATAAAAAATCGCTTGAGAATGGCCCGAGTTAAATTACCTCGGGCCAAGTCCTACCAAGATTTATTTTTGGGCTATGTGGCAAGTCCCGCACTGACAATACAGCTGCGACGCATTGATGTGTGTGATGTGTAGATCTTCTATTTTCTGGCATATAAATTATGCTGAAGAAATAGCAAATAATAGCCCCAGTGTTTAAACGGACCAGGGCGTTTATTTGGACGAGGCGTTTAATGTGCAAAATGGTGTCAGACCCCCGGCAATTATTAGGTAGTGGGCTATTTTTGGCAGGGCTACTATTTGGAAATATACTGTAGGGCAGGCTATATGATACTGTATATCACTCATCCTTCATTAAATGCATGTGTGATCGAGGTGCAGACACTTGGGCCTCTAAGAATGAATTGCCACCTGCAAATAACTTCCGATTCAGTCCTCTAGGCCAGGGGTTCTCAACCTAGGGGTTCGCGACCCCTCGGTGGGTCCCGAATTTATTTTGGGTAAAACATTTTTTTATTTTTTCATGTCATCAATATTTTTGATATTTTCTTTTTTATTATTTTGACTATTGTAACTACATACCATTGTATCTTCGACTTCGAATTATTTCACTGGTTGTCTTTGGTGGTTGGAAAGTAATACTCCAGTGAAGCTATGTGATCGCACACCAGCTGGGAGTAGTAAGGTCTCAGCCTGCAAATGTTTGGAACATGTCAGATATGTCCCTGTACACTTGCTGTCCCTAGCGCCATCTGTGACCTCCCCCTCCACTGTAGCTCTGGGGCCAGCACTCGGTCATGTAAACTTACCATCAAACGGCAAAATGGTCAATTATGATCTATTTCCGTTTTACAAACATCGTATAAAACATGTGAAGGTAGTCCTTTGATCCTACAGACGTCTGTAGGTTCAGTGTAGTGGTAAAAATCGAAACATCAATACAAGGGTATTCCGACAGCCTGTGCTGAATTTAACATTTTCAATCTGCGCTTCGATGTTAACCCATTTAGACCTGATAACTGATTCTACTAATGTCTTCTAAATCATGACAGTTTTCAGAAAAACCTATGTTTCTATATCGGTGAAGAAACTGTCATTGCCATTATATTTGGTCATGTTGTAATTGTATTAGTATTAGTAATAATTGTAATTGTTATAGTTATACAATTATATTGTTAGATTGTTATTGCAATAATAAGCACAGAGGGGAAATGTGCTGTTAGTGGGTACCATGTTTTAATTTGTTTATATGGAGTTTTTGTTGGTTGGTCATGCTCTCATGTTAGTTGGAAGACTTGAGTTTGACATGCGAGTGTTTTGATGCAAGGCCACGTGAGGAACATCTCATGCAGATTTGTTGCAGTGTGTGATGCAGCTGACCCACATGCTGGATTCATCCCAGGCAGAACATACAATACATCCAAGAAGACAAATCTAACATTTATAAGCCATCTTTGTGTGTCCGTGGCTGGCTGGCTGGGTCTGTCCGAGCACGAAAATAGGGTTTAGTTTTCACAACCAAGTGTCACTGTTGCGCAGCCTAACACACACACACACACACACATACACACACACACACACACACACACACACACACACACACACACACACACACACACACACACACACACACACACACACACACACACACACACACACACACACACACACACACATTAACTGTATATATGATCATTTTGGGTGTGACAGTACAGTACAGTCTGGGGACCCCCACATGGTGTTTCTCAACCGTTTCGGACACGGGGCGGCTCGCCGGAACCGGGCCGGCACCCTGGGCGTGTTCCTGTGGGTCTGGAAGTATCGGGGACCCCCCCGGGGATGCCCACACGGAGTTGCACCACTTACTTCACACGGGTGTGATTTTCTTTTTTTTCCTGCTATTGAACACCCCATCAGTGTGTTGGTTAAAAAAATACGGACGCAATGAAAAGTATTAAAAAGTGCTTCAGCCAAAACCTCAGCCGAAGCCTGAGCTGGATGGTTTTTGAGTGGTGCAACCACCCCTGTAGGCTATGTGTGTCCCTGGCTGTGTCCGAGCACGAAAATAGCATTGTGCAACAGTTATTAACTGTATATGATTTCGGGTGTGACAGTACAGTACAGTAGAGGGACCCCCACACGGTAACTCTGTCATTTCTCGACCGTTTCGGACATGCAACGGCTCGCCATAACCGGGCCGGCACGCTGGCCCGGAACTTGCAGGGACCCCCCGGGGACTCCCACACGGAGTTGCACCACTCACTTCACACGGGTGTGATTTTAAGGTAGTGACAGCGGTGGATTGTTGAGAGAGTATTTATGGACATTTTATGGCTGCTACATGAACAAAGGTTAGACGCGTAATGTACCAATGCTGCCTCTCGGAATGATTGGGAGCTACTTGAAGCTAGAGAGAATGTACAGTTCCTAGTGTGCTGCCAGACTGCCAGGCCTTTGGGATAAGTGATGTCCTCAGGGGGATATAACGCATAATCACAAAACAAACGAGGCCCAGGCACGTGACATGCAAACTGTGTGTTTAAGGCACTCCAAACAAGATTGCGGTCTTAACCACTTTCAATCTGGCTTCCCTATTTTGGCCATGTCATTACAGGCGAAAATGTAAAAAGAAAATCATGTCTGTCTGTCTCTCTTTCTTTCTGTCTTATCACATGAATGTACGTATGTAGGTTGGGGTGCACCATAATGTAAAATAAAAATTGCTCAAATCTGCAAGCGTCACAACGCGCTGTGAGCTTATAGATCGGCTATTTTCACTAATCGTCGTTCAACAAGGTATATAGAGGCTTAAGTGGCTAATAGTCCCAGCAACCCCATTCATTTAGCTGTAACAGTAATATGGGACTTGCCCTCCACTATATGGCAATTTGTCAACGCACCAGCGTTCTTTAGCTCAGTCTAGAAGAGAGAGACTATCATGGCAGGATGGGGATAGAGAGAGAATAGTCGTTCAGGTTTTAGAGGAGAAACACTCTTAATGCCAAAGGTAATTGGCAGCCTTCAAGGGCCATTGCAACTTGTAAGCGTAGGCTTAAAACGGTTTATTGAGATAATCAAAGCTGATTGTGAGCTTAGCATCGGTCAGGATAGGGCAGTACATCAGCATAGCATCGGTCAGGATAGGGCAGTACATCAGCATAGCATCGGTCAGGATAGGGCAGTACATCAGCAATCACTAGCAACATGTTTCACTTGTCATACACAGTATGCTGTAGTGTTAATAACGGTGCTTTAGTCACAGGAGATAAATCCTGTTTAAAATGGCTATACTGTATTTTATTTTTTGTAGCAATGCGTTTCACAATTGAATAATGTATACGTTTATATTAACATGAAAAGTATATTGAGTTATGTCCATTTGTACTCACGCTTTGAGCATGGATCTGCTTATTTGCCTATGCTGAATTGTCTTCTTCCATCTCCCATTAGGACTCGTTGAGCATGGACGCAACTGGACGGCCATTGCCAAAATGGTGGGCTCCAAAAGTGAGGCTCAGTGCAAGAACTTCTATTTCAATTACAAGAGACGTCATAACTTGGACAACCTGCTCCAGCAGCACAAGCAGGTGAGTAACACATTTATATACGTCTCCATTAGCCTTGTGTCATCGTCAGTCTGTGGAACTGACATCAATGCAAAAGCATCATGGCTATGTTCATATTCTGCTGACATAGTATGCTAACATTCTGTATTTGCTTCTTCCAGGACACACGGCGAGCTCGGGCTGATGCAAGGGCGTTGCAGGGCGAGGGTCTAGCCACGGCATCAGCTGATGAGGATGACGACAACCCAGATGACAGTGAAGGTCAGAGAGCAGAAGACATGATTACATGTACACACACACACACACATACATGTCACTTTTCAGAATCAGCTTTATAGAGGGTATGTGCATGACATCATCATTATACCCAGAAGTTATGCGGGAATGCCTACTGAGTGGGGAGCCTTGACAGCCCACACATCTAAACAGAAAAGGCCTATCTGATTGCATTAAACTGGAGGTTCCCAACCACTGGTCCGCGGGACATTTCCCACTGGTACGCGAGAAGGGAATCCCAAGTTTTCCCGACCGTCACCAGGATTTTGCAAACAGCAGTGAAAAGTTGACTGTCCGGTTGAATGAAAATACCAAGGATTTGTCAACGGACGCGTCACTGACTGTGGTTTATAAACTGCTTCAAGTCTGTGTTACTTCCGTGTTGCGTAGCATAACGGTAACGTCATTTTCGAATCCTTGGTATCTTTACCATTACCGTGTGTTCCGAGCAACAGCAGAACAACAACAAGCTGTAGCCTATTTTGTCACGCTCGCGCTAATGAAACAAAACACTACACGGTACGGGATTATTATTTCACGTTAAAACATATTGAAGTATCAGAGGACGATGTAACCCAGGTAAAGTAATGCGTCACTCTGCATGTTTATAGTCTGGCAGCCGAGGTGGACGGGTGGGCAATTTGGTATATAGTCTTTTTTAGTGGCCCTAAAGTATTGTCTATCCATACATTCATGAATCCACTTGCTGACCGGCTGTCAGTATTGGGCAATGTTTTTTATAGGGGTTTCTTGTGACCCTACCATTAACATCCTATGGCAGGCAAAAATGTCAAACTTTCCTTTTGCTTTAAGTAGCATGTCACATGTCAAACTAGGGGTTAAAAACGGCCATAGACGTCATGACAAATGTGATGAGGTCAGCACATTTTGGGCACATTTGGGCAAGTGGCTATGGCTGCTTTTAGCCCAAGGAGTGTATTTTGTGCAAAACCAATGCTTGGAATGGATTCAGATTCACATGCTACTAAAAGAAAAGTTTGACATTTTGGTCACAAGAAACCCCTATAAAAAATTGCCCAATACTGACAGCCGGTCAGCAAGTGGATTCATGAATGTACATATTATATGTATATAGACAATATTTTAGGGCAAATAAAAAAAGACTATATACCAAATTTCCCACTTGAAACAAATGAAGCCTGTCGGCTGCCGGACTATCGTCCAAAGTCATTTCTGAATGAAAAAGACATACAGTAGGCCTGCCTAATCCTTTTTTAATCATACTATCCTTGTTAATATAACGCCATTTAGGTCAACGATATAATATTATGTTGTGAATGATATAATATTATATCAGTGCAGCGGGTAGGTCAGTCAACAGTCTTCTCCGTGGGTTAGGTTATGGTGCTCCCCTCTCGCACCCCCGCCGCCCATGCCAGTCCGCAGACATTTCATGAAGAAAGGTTGGGAACCCCTGCATTAAACGACATTAAACAACGGCAGCCATTTGAAAGCTGTTCAAGAAACTGGTGGTGCTGCTCTTGCGGTAGGCCGGTATGCCGGGCCGCAGGCGGTGTAGGCTGTGACTTGGGTGGTGCTTGTCCTTGATGATGGGCCATGCTTTGACTACACACCGCTTCTTGTACAGTTCCTGGAGTGCAGGGAGCTCACCTCCCATTATGTGCTCTGCCGATCGCACTACTCGCTGTAGGCAGCGGCTGATCTTTTCTCGGGCAGTACAGTTCCCGTACCAAGCCGTAACACAGCCTGATGGAATGCCTTCAACTGAGCTGTTGTAGTACAGCCTAAGGATGCTGTGTCCTACTCCGAACATCTTCAGGCAGTGGAGCCAGTACAGTCGCTGCTGAGCCTTTTTACTCACGTGTGTGTGTGTGTGTGTGTGTGTGTGTGTGTGTGTGTGTGTGTGTGTGTGTGTGTGTGTGTGTGTGTGTGTGTGTGTGTGTGTGTGTGTGTGTGTGTGTGTGTGTGTGTGTGTGTGTGTGTGTGTGTGTGTGTGTGTGTGTGTGTGTGTGTGTGTGTGTGTGTGTGTGTGTGTGTGTGTGTGTGCGCGTGCGCACTTTTCTGCGATAATCGCCATTCTTTTCATTCAAAAATAGGTGAATGAATGTAGCAGGCTGGTTCAGCTGTCACTGTAACCAAAATAAGTCGGACCCTGGCACTGCGTCGTGTTTGCAAAGTGTGCAGACGCCAGAGTACTTGTGTTAAATCCAGTACCTGAAAAACAAAACAAGTTTATAACATCCCTTCCCTGTTTCACAGTGCATGGATTTTGTTAAAATTACACTTCCTAGTGTGCCCGCTGGCCTGGTGGTCCGGGCGCATGCCACGTGTGGGCTCTGGCCTGGTGGCGCGTCGTGTGTTCGAGTCCCATTCATGACGACCTTTGCTGCATGTCTCTCCCCTTCTCTCTCTCTCTCCCACTGTCCTGTCCATCTTCACTAATGACTATCAATGGAGGCAAAAGGCCAAAAACAAATCTTGAAGAAAATTACACTTCCTATACTATTCCTACTAGGAATAGTCAGGCTTCAATATAAGATCTGAAACTTGTATTATGATTTGTCACCTCACATTTTATTCTGCTCACACTTGAGGTCTGCATGAATATTGGGGATGTCACAGGTTCAATGTTTTCAGTTCTCAATCTTTGTACTTGGTTCATAATGTTTTAATCCTGAGAGGTACAAGTGAATTATAAAAAGATTCAGCCTTTGTTCGCTACCGACTGTTTGGTTTTAAATTAGAGGTAAAGGTTATCAGACAGAATAAGAGGTGGAAAGATAGTGCTTTAAGATATCTGAACTGCTTCTGAGGACTTGGTCAACTGTTGTATAACATCTTGTCGGCTTTGAAGAGTGAAAGAATGTTGCTGTATGGAATGCAAATGACGGTTCCATTTGTTTGGATCTGCTCTAGTCTCTTTCTGCCCACTCTACTCCAGAGGTCCTGGACATACTCTTATCTTTGGCATAAAAAGCCAAATAGCCTGTCTTGCCGTGCTTGGGAAAGGGGTTACTGTGTGTGGCCAGATTAGTCTGGGCCTTTCCATTTCATTCCAGTCATCAATGTCTGCATGAATTAATTCCCTAGTTCAGGACAATCCTGTCCCTGGTAACAGATTACCAGACTTTGTCTTTAGGACATTTTTCTTTCTCACTTTCTGTTCTTGGTTTCTTACTTTTTTAGCTTGCTAGGTTACTATCAAACGTTCTAGCTTGCAACTTCTAATGGAGTAGAAACTCACACAAGTCTGTGTGTTTTATGGATATTGAACCAAAGAAAGGTATTAACAAGAACTTGTGACTAAATAACATTAAATCCATTGAGTGTAGTGTAGTTGAAAAGTTATGCATGTACAATAACACACCTGGACCAACATTGTTCCGTTTTTTCTTTTTCTTTTTTTGAAGTACACGTATAAAATCACTAATTCCATTTGTAACCACACTAAAACATGTACAAATGCAGCCGCACACATAATGTGGCTTCACCACTGAACATCACATTGTGACACACATACTAACTGACACACATACTAACTGACACAGATACTAACTGACACACATACTAACTGACACACATACAGTACTAACTGACACACATACTAACTGGCACACATACTAACTGACACACATACTAACTGACACATACTAACTGACACACATACTAACTGACACACATACTAACTGACACACATACAGTACTAACTGACACACATACAGTACTAACTGACACACATACAGTACTAACTGGCACACATACTAACTGACACACATACTAACTGACACACATACTAACTGACACACATACAGTACTAACTGACACACATACTAACTGGCACACATACTAACTGACACACATACTAACTGACACATACTAACTGACACACATACTAACTGACACACATACTAACTGACACACATACAGTACTAACTGACACACATACAGTACTAACTGACACACATACAGTACTAACTGGCACACATACTAACTGACACACATACTAACTGACACACATACTAACTGACACACATATTAACTGACACACATACTAACTGGCACACATACTAACTGACACACATACTAACTGACACACATACTAACTGACACACATACTAACTGGCACACATACTAACTGGCACACATACTAACTGACACACATACTAACTGACACACATATTAACTGACACATACTAACTGACACACATGCTAACTGACACACATACTAACTGACACACATACTAACTGACACACACAATAACTTACTATCGATAGTTCAACATTGGAAGCCACGCTGTTGGGGTTGTCACGATCATGACATTTTACTTGATTAACTGCTACACAAATAGTACGATTGGCTTAGGCATTGTAAACACGACGTGTTTGAGCTTGTAGATTGGCTATTTGTTTTAATGTCTGAACAAAATAATTGCGATTATCTCAAATAATTGTGATTATGTAATCATTTTTGACAGGCCTACACGCCACTACTAGACTCTGTCTTGTTTTTGTTGTGGTTTCAGTTGCATTGTATATACTGTATAGAGAAGGTGTCAGCCAGATTGTAATCATACATAACTGAAATGTATCACTGGGGACAGGAAGCAGTCATAAGGTGTTTTGCCATGTTTATTCTTTCTTTGTCTCTTGGCAACTCAAACAGTTCCAAAGGAACCTTGGCGATCCAGAGCCTATAGATTGTCACATGGTTGGTTGATCCTAAGAATACTAGGGGAAGGAGTTGTGCAAGTATATTGTATACTACTAGTACTCAACAGACCCTTTATGATGTCAATGATATTAAAGTGTTTAAGAAATGCATTATGGCATTCAGGGAGTAAAATGTCTAATTAATGCTAAGAGCAGGTATAGGTGCACATAGTCTTAAATAGTTGGAGAGTTAAAAAATAATAATAATAAAGTTTTAGGTTGATTAAAACATCTGCCATGGGAAGTGTCTACTGGATAACATCCGGAAGGTTTCTACACACCATGCTGTTATTGGACTTGTTCTCATCTGCTCTCTTCTGTTTCTCCAGGTGGTGACAACAGCTCTGACACAGAGAGTGCACCCTCTCCCTCACAGCCAGACCCCTCTAAAATGGCTGACTCTAAGAGGGGAGATGGTGCTGTGGGAGACGGCCAGTGCATGGAACAGGACCGAGGGCATACCAACAATGGGAAGACCCCGGAGCCTATGTACGGTGAACTACGCGTCAAACAAGAAAAGAGCCCTGAGGGAGAGGCCACCACCCACGAGGAAAGACCCCGGATGTCTACCTACATGGGCCCGGTGCACCCCAAAAGTGAACCGCAGGATATGGACATGAAGACCGGAGAGGTGCAGGTCAAGATGGAGCCTGAAGCCAAGGAGAAAGGAGACAAGGGGGACCACGGAGAGAGGCTGAGGGAGCTCCACTCTGATAATGACTCCAGCGCCACCTGCAGTGCCGACGAGGATGTGGAGGCAGAACCTCCAGAGAGACCGAGGTGGGACTTCTGTGCATGTTGTCTCTACTTTAATGACACTACTCATATTTCCAAGAGTGTGTTTTTTAGTAAGTAGTCTGTGTGTTTGTCACTCACCTTTTTTTTCTTTTTTCTTTCTTTCTCTTGTTTCTTTTGTCTGCCCTCAGAATGTACATGGACAAGCCTTCATTGCTGCATCCTCCAGGTTCGGTGCTGGTGTCAGGCAAGCAGAGCCAGCTCAACATGCAGCAGCTGCAACAGCGGGCCGCCGCCATACCGCCCATGGTCAGTCACTACAGCAGAGCCTATTCTCATCTTATCATATTAGTCTTTTCAGAAGGGTGTGGGAAGAAGTCTGAAATCTCACGTGCAGATCTAGTATTTGACAGGCCAACTCATCATGGCTTGTCGTCCTCCTTTCAGGTGCCTGGTCCTTATGGCCCTGGCAGTGTTCCCATGAGCGGATATGCCATGTTCCAGCACCAGATCAAAGCGGTGCACGAGTCGGCACACCAAGAGGACCAGCAGAGGCAGGATCAGGGCGACCTGGACCGCAGGACGCCGATCTATAACACCCGCAGCCCCACCATAGTAGACCGAGATGGTAAGAGATCTATAACACCCGCAGCCCCACCATAGTAGACCGAGATGGTAAGAGAATCTATAACACCCGCAGCCCCACCATAGTAGACCGAGATGGTAAGAGAAGACAAACCCGATCTATAACACCCGCAGCCCCACCATAGTAGACCGAGATGGTAAGAGAATCTATAACACCCGCAGCCCCACCATAGTAGACCGAGATGGTAAGAGAAGACAAACAAGCAAACGGTGCTACCCCGCTTTCTCTCTTTCTATCTGGTCTCTTGCTCAGTAGGCATCCGTACCCCTCGCTTTTAACAGCAGATTTATGGCCAATGGGTCCCTTTCATTCCCTGTAAACAAAAAAAATTCTCAGCAAGACAAGAATTAGACCATCTATCTGCAATGTGAACAGAGAACCAAAGGCTTGCTTTTCGCTCAAGAGACACTGGGTCTTTGTGTTGACTTTTCAGGGTGTGTGACTTGTTTGTCAGAGCAGTACATACTCCTATGGTCAAGACTAATTCAACCACTTAATGCCTTTAACTGAGTTAAAAGCACGTCAAGTCAGTGCATGGTATACAGTTGTATCGCTTGTACAATGCCTTTAGCACCTTCGCTGTAAATGGCAGCTAAACTGGACTGGCCCGACCACAGAGCGTTGGAGCAAAGTTCCAAAGTTGTTTCATCCCGTAGCTGGAGTCTACGTTGCATATTTATCACCCCATCTAGGTCTTCTCAGCTTTAGCTGACGTTGAGCCTTTCTCTCTTAGCTGACGTTTTCCCTTTGTCCTCATGCCTGTGTACTGCAGGTAAGCCCATTACCTACATCCCTTATGACATGAAGCTGCCTCTGGACCAGGAGGCTCAGTCTGGTCGGCCAGGCTCCCCCTACAGACTTTCCCCCAGGGAGCTGAGCAAGGCCTCACCCCAGCCCGACCCCAACGCCCCCAATGTGTCCCGCTACAGTGTGCCTCCAGGTAACCAGCACACATCTTCCTCCTTCCTATTCCACCCCTCCCCTCCTCTCTTGCCTGCTCTCTCCCATTGGCCATATTCACATGGCAGCTATCCTGTTCTTACTTTATACTTTCCCACCCCCAATGTATTATTTGAGAACAAAATGGCTGTGGCATCAATTATTGTCAATTGCCATCCTCGCGCACCTTGGTAAATATTTGCTATTCTTACCAGACTAGTTTTCCATCTTCGGCTATGTTGGGCATAGAGCGGTTTACAGATTTGAATCAAATTAAATTAGAGTGTTTTATGATGCGGGTTGAGTTTGACGGGTGGCTTTGTGCTATTGTTGTTTTCCAGTTTTTGTACTTGGATGTACAGCCCCCACCCTTCACTTCGCAAAACAGACCTTGGAGCTATCCTGCGATTGCGATGAATCTGTATTTGAAACTAAGCATTTTGTTAATACTTGTATATTTTTTATTGTAGTATAGATTTACATATTGAACTTGTCATGTTATATATTCCTATATGGTATTAGGGATATACTGGGCACAAACAAAGACGGTTAGGCCAAATAAACGTTGAAGTCTTCAGCTGTTTCATTTTTTTCAGTGCCAACCGATTTCAGAGGCACCATGGACTGTGAATTTTCATTGAAGTTTTTAGCTCCTTGTTATTGGGCTAAAAGTCACATGACCTATATAATTATTCCAATTTCATCGCTCAGAGTGACGATGGAGCTGTGACTGTCTAGTTGTCAGATCTACAGTAGGCTCTACCATTCTGGATTTAATTTGACTTATAGCTGAGGAGGACCCTGAGGAAAGTAATCATCCACTTCAACACTGCCCTGAGATGTCCTTGTGGCTTGTACTTTCTTTTCTTTTCTCTTCACATTTGTGTGTGGGGGTGTGTGTGTATTATGACCAAATATGGACATGCGCAAAATCTCCTTGTGGTTAATGGCTTCTGTTGTGTCTGACGTCACGCGCCCAAATATGGACATGCCCATGGTCACTCACCAACATTTGACGTCAGTGCAAATTGCTGCTGTTATGCAATGGCTTCTGTTATGTGTGACGATCTGAGAGCAGGAAGGAGAGAGGAAGGGAGGTTGTGTATGACATCAGACATCAGCAGAATTCACTAGAGAGAGACGGAGGCTATTTCAGCCATGCAATAACCCAACCAATGCTGCGTGCCGAAACCTGATGTGTTGCCAGCCCAAGAACCCTAGCATGCTGATAATGTGGCACTTAGCATCTGGTTCTCTACTTGTACTATATGTTTAGTGAGTGCTTTTCCATTTTCCATATAAAGACTAGTGCTGGTTCCTGTTGGCAATGGGAGTGCAAGAACATTGAGCATGAAACCACTTCTCTTATTATGAAATACAAGCCGATGTTTACTTTCCACAAAGGGTGGTAAGGAGTATGAACAAGCAATTTTAGAGTTGAGTGTGAAGACTTCATGTGACTTAAAGTCCTAGTGAAATGAAAAAATGAACTTCAAGATGATATCCAGACAGTGTCAACTCATTTTAAACTTAATCATCACCCTAAAATATGTATCTGAAAACATTATATGTTAGAAATAAGCCATGAGCTTTGCTGCCTGTCTCTGTCTCTGTAAACAAACACTTCGTCGTGCATGAGACGGAGCTACGTCTCATAGACTGGAGGGATGCGATGTTCTGATTGGTTCAAAAACACTTTCCGAAATTACGTCATGTGGCAGCCAAGTCTATGTTTTTAGATTTGTTTTTGGCTTTTCTGCCTTTATTGATAGTATCAAGTGAAGATAGACAGGAAAGAGGGAGGGAGAGAGAGAAGGGGAGAGACATGCAGAAAAGGGCGTCATGAACGGGACTCGAACACGCAACGCGTTATCAGGCCAAAGCCTATATGTAGCATGCGCCTGGACCACTAGGCAGCGGCCGCCAGCCAACTCTATGTTTAATGTTTGTTTTAGAGCACTATGAACAAATCGTTTGCCAGCCGAGTCTATGGAATGTATTGTTTGTTCGTTTCATATATTAACACAATGCGTTCATGTCTCATGGAGGACGATGAGGATGATGATGATGGTGTCGGACACTTCACATGACTTTTACTTGTTTAATTTTGTCGCTCCTGGTTCACCATGTATTATAACCTGTTTAGTCAGCTGTTCTCCATGCTGAACAGACAGTAAGCATGGGTCAAGGACCAGGTCACGTGTAGTTTAGGACAGCGTGGATTCATAGAGGTATTTAAACAAACATGAACTATAACCATTTAAGACCCATTTAAAAAAAGATTTACATTTCAAATCTTTAAAAAAAAAAAAATCACAAACAGCTCTACAGCTTGTAGATTGGCACCTAGATGGAACTATAATGATATTGAAGCGGATGTCTGTGTTAAAGTCATTAAAGCGTTAATTGTCACCGGAATTAGCGTTTAAAATGTAGTTGTTTTTCCCCCCCCCTCTCTCTTCTCCCAGTCCTCCACCAAGCCCCCAACCAGATGGTACAGAGCCTTCCGGATGGTGTACGGGTGACTTTCAATAGACACAGCCGACCTTCCAACATTCCATCTCCTCCTCCGCTCATTCCAACCTCCAAGCCCACAGACAAGCCCTCCTTCATTCAGGGAGGCTCCATTTCCCAGGTGAGACACCATAGTCAATTGTTAGCAGAGACTTTGTGGCTAAATAAAAGGTGAATAAACAAAATTATCTATGTAATTTAGTTTTTTCCTGATTGTCTATATTCTTTTGACATATCCCATTTACTACATATATTACCTGTTTTCTATTTTATCTAAACTAATAATTTTAGTAATGGGGGGAAAAAAGGTGAGAACACAAATTGTGATTGGCTGCTGGGATTGGCTGGAAGATGTGCCATTCTGCGCTGCGATTGGCTGAGCATGTGGCAGTTAGAGGGGGGGAGAGGTGAGCTGAGAGAGGGGGGGGGGGGGGGGGAGCAGAGAGAGAGATGAGAGAGAGAGGTAGGGTATGTCATATATGGACTAATTTGATTAATTTGTGTGGATACAGCTACTCTACTTGTATAAACAGAAAAGCACTCTTACATCAGTAAGTGTGTTGCCTGTTAACTACTCCTACCATACTGTACTGATACTGTGCATTTGATACATATCATTTAGTAAACCATCAATAATATGCACCTGTGATGGCACCAGTACCTTTTAACCCTTTATTTGTCCAGCTTTCTTGCGATCCTGCCCTTTTCATTCTGACCTCTTGGTTTGTGCTGTTCCAGGGAACTCCTGGCACATACCTACCACACGCTGTCTATGGCCCAGAGGGGACAAAAGGCAATGTGGGTTCAATATCCTTGGGTCTGCCCCGACAGCAGGATCCCAGCAAGCCTGGTAAGACTGCTAAAAATGACTATTACTCAGTTCATAGTTGGTCAGATATTAGTCTCATGACAATGAATGTCTGATTGTTATTTATTTAGAGCAGTGACTTTAAAATATGTTGTGCCCAGTGCACACCAATGGGCAAGTCAAAATCTCAATGTGCACCTTTTATTCATAATGAAAATAGACAATCGAAAAGATCATATGTACAAAAAGTACATGTGTCGCCTACAATGATATGCCCAAAACAGGGATGCCAAGTTGACAGTTGTTAAATTTGTCAACCTGCAAAGGTTTTGTAAATTGTGGAGGGGGTCCTTGGGCCCAGAATGGTTGGGAACCCTTCGTCTAACAACTGACCTGTTGTTTTTGGCTGAGCAACATAGCCTTGAGATTCAGTGAAACAGCGCTGCAACTCCTTAATATCATGGTATACATTTGGAACATTATTTATTTTATTTGTTTATTTTAAATATTGTGTTAATGTATTGTGGACTTGTTATCCTAATATCATCGTATCATGAGTTTTTGGTATCATTGCGTCCCTAAGAAAAATCCCATGGCACACCTGAACTTGTCACAGCACACTGTTTGGGAATCACTGTAGATAGTACCTGTATGTTTTTTAGACAGATGCTAAGTCTGAAGTCTACCAACGTGCTATTCTTCTTACTTTGTGGTGCATACTTGTTTTCTTAGCTCTCTAGTTAGCGTTTAGCTTATTGTTTGTTGACTAGGGTTCATTCTGCGTACTCTGACTGACCTTGCACTTTGTAAGTCACTGTAGATCTGCTAAATGCCTAGACTGTAAATGAATTATCGCAATACTCCACTCACCATTGCCCCCATACAGTTGCGTCATTTATATTGTCATTGACAGAGTGCGATTCAGTTACATGATTTAATTAACTTGGTTAATCCAATTGATTCATAATGGATCTCTAAATGCGGGTAGAGTCAATACCATAATGTACATCAAAGAGCATTTTCTGTTGCTGCTTTGTCAATTATTTTGAAGGCAACATTTGTGTATTCACAGCTTTTACATTCAACACTGGCTGTGTGATCATTATTTTCTTATTTGACGTATTTCTCCTTCAACTAAAGCAAGCATTGCCTCGGAATGGGCCCCTAAGTTGGGCCCCTAAGTTACACGGAATGGGCCCCTAAGTTACACATTCAAAGGAGATTTCTACAACTCGGGCAATGATACGTCTGCCATCACAGAACAGTTGAAGGATAGACCATTCCTTGAGCTTTGCTGCAGAGAATTGGCCTCCTTGCTCTGTTTACACGGACCTGACAGAATGTGGCAGGCTGGTGTAGGATGAGAGAGTCCCTCGAGTTAGGCCTAACCAAATGCCATCCCTGTTCAGTCTGGCCTCTTGGATTTCTACATAACTACCACCACCACCGACAATCTCTGGCCTCTCACACCCTGGAGTTACTACCACAAAGGCCCCCTCGTTCCCCACACAAACCATCTCATGTCTCGCTCTTTATTTCACCAGGAGGCTCATTGCCAACCATGCAGGATGGGAGGGGCAACCCTGCCAAGATGGCTGAGGGTCTAGCTTTCAGAGGATCAATCACTCAGGTAATGAATATCTTTTGATCATGCAGACATGCAAAACACATCTGTAGTGTAAAAGATATGCATGACCCATGACTGTTTCTCACAACTCTTGCTCTTGCTGCAACAGGGCACGCCAGCCCTGCCTCAGTCCAGCATTGCTGCTGACCTCCTCAAGGGCACAATCACCAAGTTGGCCACAGAGGATCTGAGCAACCCAGACAAGGCCAGGGGAGAGCAGCTGGCCAAGGGTCATGTTATCTACGAGGGAAAGAGTGGCCACATCCTCTCCTATGATGGTAGATTCTGTGAGATTATTCTGATATTATTAACATATTGTTTAACAGCCCATGAATAGGGAACATTAATGTTCATGCATATATTTCTCCAAAAGCTATCAAAAATCCCAGGGAAGCCACCCGCAGTCCCAGAACAGGCCATGAACTGAAACGCACCTATGACATGGTGGAAGGACCCATGGCTAGGGGACATCCTGGCAGAGAGGGTGCCCCATTCGAGGGTATGTTTTGTTGATTGTGGGCTTATATTGCTCTGTGCATTCTTTAAAAGATGAGTGACAGTATTGCTCTTTTTCACAGGCTTGATTAGCAGAGCCTTGCCTAGAGAAGGTGTTCATGGTATTGCTCTTTTTCACAGGCTTGATTAGCAGAGCCTTGCCTAGAGAAGGTGTTCATGGAGATTCTAAGGAGAGGCCACTGATGACTGGATCCATTATGCAAGGTACCAACATTCTAAACATATTATTGCATTTGCAATGTTGTGCTATTAGTTTATACAATGAATAATTATGTAAAGCTACAATCACTAAGTTTTGTCAGTTGTCTCCCTCTCCTGACAGAGAGAGGTAATTGTAATGATGTCGGAACATCAATAACTGTCCAATCTGGTGTGCCATCTGCTTCAAATAACTATATTGACATTGTCAACCAGTTGGTGTTCTACCTGACACCAGGGTTTACATTTCTCAGTGGAGGTGGAGATAGACCATCCACATCATATAGAGCGGAAGAAATGGCATTCTGTTCATAAAAATAAGTTCTAGATTTTGAGCGGTGCTAGCCCCTCCAATGCATGGCTTTCCGAAATTACGTCATAGGCCAGTCAAGTCTATGAACTTTTAATGTTTGTTTAGAGCCTATTTATAAATTCCCAGTCTCCAGCCAAGTCTATGACTTTAATGTTTGTATAGGGCAGTAAAGATCAATGTAATACATCATCTGGCTGATATAAATACATCTTGTAATACATTTATTTTTAAATATATTAAAAGGACTGTTTGCTGTGTGCAAATATCATTGATATCATCACAATATGCAGTACAGGGAAAATATCACTATCCTTTTTGTCCAAGCAGACTTGGTGTCAAGCCATGAGAAGGAAAGAATGGCATACATACTGTACTACATTCTGGGTTTTTCTACAGGGACACCCAGGACATCTGCAGAAGCCTATGAGGATAGCATAAAATATGGGAAACAGATCAAGCGGGAGAGCCCACCTATTCGTTCTTTCGAAGGGGGTATTGGCAAGGGTAAGCCATATGAAGGAGGAGTGAACACAATCAAAGAGATGGGCCGTTCCATTCACGAGATCCCACGACAAGAACAATCCAGCCAGGACAGCCGCAAAACACCAGACATGTCTGACCGGAGGGTGATGGAGGGTGCTATGTCTCAGGTAAGGCAGGCAGTGGTGGAAGAAGTATTGTATTGTAGCAATACCACAATGTAGAAATATTCTGTTACAAGTGAAAGTCCTGTATTCAATTTATAAACAAAAATAAAAGTACTCATTAATTAATAATTAATGAGTACTTTTATTTTTGTATATTCTGCATAATTAATAAGTATGCAGAATGTCCAATTTCAACATTTAATTTTTTGAGGGGCGCTAGCCCCTCCTATGTCCAGCTTTCAGTGTGTGCAAATACAAACTTTGTCCTACACAAACATTAAATGCCATTGACAATAAATGGACAAATTTGAGTGTTTGTGTAAACACAAACATTGCGTAACACTCTGCAAAGTAACTTGTCACTAAAGTTTTCAAATAATTGTAGTGGAGTAAAAAGTACAATATTTGCCTCTGAGATATAGTAGAGTAGAAGTATACATTTTTTAAATATTGTCATGCTCAAGTAAGGTAAAAGTACCTCAAAGTTGTACTTCAACTCTGTTCCTCAGATGCATCCTCTGAACCAACCTGCTTTGAAGCACAACGTCAAGTCATTGATAACCAGTCCCAGTAAGCATACTATGCCTCAGCTAGAGGCCATGGAAAGAGCCAAGTATGAGGAGAGCAAGGCAGCGGCAGAACGTGTGCGTCACACCTCCGTGGTCAATTCCACCACTTCTGTACTGCGCTCTACACACCAGGAGAATGCCAGGGCACAGCTCAGCCCGGGCATGTATGAGGATGCCAACGCTCGCAGGACCCCTGTCAACTACTCCACAAACAGAGGATCGCCCATGCTGGGACGGGCTCCAGAGGGTATAATTCATAAACCATCATCATTTAACAAATCACTGCCTTAAAGTCCTTTCAGATGTGACGCAAGCGTAAAAGAAAAGCTCAATACAATCCAGATCTATCTATCTATCTATCTATCTATCTATCTATCTATTTTTAAACATATGAGGTAGCGCATGTTAATTCATTTGAAATATTGAAATATTTCCAATCGCGTAAAAATACGCTAATATAACATATAATATATTAAAATAATACACGTTAAAAACGAAAGCTTGTGTAATGTCGCTTGTGCGATCTGCCTGCCTGGCTCTTAACAGAGCGAGTTACACCTGACAACTTCCAATCCTTCCATTCAAACGAGGAAATCAAGAAATCACTTTGGCGTTTCCATTCATACGAGGAACTCGTGTTAAAATACAAAGTAATGCCTGAACAACTCTATTATGTTGTGTTAAAAACGGATCGCTTGTTGCCTGGCTGTCAGCCTGTCACTCAAGACGACCGTGGTCCTGCGCCTCCTTGTTCTTTTGCGGTCTGGTTGGAAAGCAGGCGTCAGTGAGGCCCAGGAGTGGTGGTGCTTCCTGCATGTTGACAAGGAAGCTTTGAGAAGGAAAGGACGTCACATCATGTGACTGGGCTGCGCCATGACACTTTCATGGGAGCCAAACTACACCCGAAAGTTCGACAGAATGCACTGGAGTCGATGAGAGTGACCAGCTCATGAACAAACACTATTTCTGAATGACAGACCTTTTGTAAAGTAATCGCTTCAGGAAAACAACATAAGACATATAACACATTGTCTGCTATGTTGCTTTTTGATGTGTACACTGTGTAATTTTTTATAGAGGTATGGTATCTAAAGAGCAGAAAGTACCTTTCTGAACGTACCAAGTATCGCGAGACTTCCCACCGTTTCCTGTCTGGCAGCCAAATCTTGCGATACCTCCGAGCCAGAAACGATACCTGCTGCTGTTTAGATCCTCAGATAAAATGATATACTGTGAACTCTGTGCACATCGAAAAGCAAGTGATTAGAAAACAACCTGTGATATGTCTTTGTTTATATTCCTGAACCGATTATATGACAAAGGTCTCAATTGTTCAGAAATAATATTTGTTGTGAGCTGGTCCAGCCGGCTCCATTCACTGCCATGTATTCATTGAACTTCCTGTGTGAGTTTGGCTCCCATGAGATGAGTGTCATGTAAGCTTCCTTGCATTTTGAGGGTCTGGTTGGAAAGCAGGCGTCAGTGAGGCCCAGGAGTGGTGGTGCTTCCTGCATGTTAAGGCACTCCCAACAAACACAGTTGATGGTGTTTGTCCTTCTCCCTGCACTAGTGACACCTAGTGGTTGGTCTTGCAATATTATAAAATCAGATTCAATCTCATTTTCTAAATCAGGATTTCTTAAATGCAAGGTAGCTGCTAGAATGGCAGCGAGAACAGCCGCAAACAAAGCTATGCCTACTGCTTTGACACCCAAGGATGTCCACACCACCCCAATATGAAGAGCCACCCAGCTTAAAAACTTCCAATTGGTTCCTGGTGGAGTTTTTTTAAACTCCATAATTGTTTCAGCCCAGTTTTAACAATGAGAGCTGGGATTCTATCCTCTGTCTAGTGTCTAGTTGCGCAAAGCATTAGACACTGATTCAGGGAGTATGGGAGGAGGAATCCATGCCTATGCTTTTGATATCCCTCCAGTCATTACATTATCTTTATTGCGTTTTATCCCTGCTTCTTATCACTGAATTAAATATTTTACTGTCAGGGGAACAGAAGTGGCTGATGACTCCATGTGTATTGGAGGAGGCATGTAGTTGTGTATGTTATGATCGCATAAAATTACATTTTCAAATACAATTATCCTGCATAGTTGTAGATAAACATCCAATAGTCAATTCTACATAAATAACTAATTTAAAATGATGCACAGAGTTGGACCTCAATGTTTGTTGCCATGTCGTAATACCATTTGTACTCTGTGTTCATCTCTTTAAAGGAGGCATCGGCTCTGGGAAGCCCTCTCCACATGATAGGAAGAATGCCATGACTCCAACTCAGAGGGACAATGTCCCAGCCAAGTCCCCAGTGTCAGGGGCTGACCCCATGGGCTCTCACAGCCCCTTCGACCCCCACCATCGCTCTGTTGGTCCCGGTCCCGGAGAAGTGTACAGAGCTCATTTGCCCCCGCACCTGGACCCTGCTCTTGCCTTCCACAGAGTCCTGGATCCTGGTACTGCACTCAAACCCAACCACAACTTTACACTCAGTCTCCACTGACACAGACATCCACCAGCACAAACTAAAATAGGCCAGGATCCTCAGTAAATGAAACGAGGGCAGATCAGCCCTACTACCATAACATACCATACCACCTTTATTTATATTGCACATTTAAATAACGTTATTTTACTGCTTTACAGTAAAACATTAAGAAAAAAGAAAAACAGGTGAGGACCGACCTGACGTGATTTTTGTCCTGGTGCATGTTCAAGTTCAAGGTTTTGCGGAAATGTTAAATGCCGAAAATTGCGGTAATTCCGGTGTGCACCCATATTTTGCCATACGCCGTGTTGATAAATGAGGGCCTGTGTGTCTGTCCAGTTGTTTCTGCAGCAACTGACGTCAGCAGTAGCGATCAGTATCTGTGAACCTTTTGTTCATGTTCTTGGTGTTGGGCCTTGTTTTTTGCCCTTTCTGTCCTCTACAGCGGCTTACATGTTCCTCAGGCAGCCGTCTCCAACAGGCTACCACAACACCTACCAGCTGCATACCATGGAGAACACACGGCAGACGATCCTCAATGATTACATCACCTCCCAGCAGATGCAAGTCATCCCGAGGCCTGAGATGATCAGGGGCATGTCGCCACGGGAACAACAGACCATGTCCATCTCTTATCCAGGCGGAGCTCGAGGTACGGTTCTCCGCCTGCTGAACCTCCCTGACCTGCTGCCGCAGCCAGGAGAGAGGCCATCGGGCAGGAAGGGCTGTACTAGTATTCAGACTTGTGCGCTTTTAAAGTAGTGGCTACCTTTTCCAGACGCTCAGAAGCAAATGACCCTGACAAATTTGTTGATTTGTTTGATATCCTCGGGGGGGCAGCAACTGATTCGGCTAATGCTCAATCGATTGGGTTTTGGTCACACAAACTTATATTTGCTGACTTGGTCGCCTCTTACAAGGTGACTGCTATTCCACTGTCTTTGCAGCCCTCGTTGCTTACTCACAAATCTGTAATTGGGAGCACTAACAGATCATGGTGATGGGTTACAGATATAAGTATATACGGTGTTCATAAATTGATGGATTGGTTCTTGTTGTTCACCGTTGGCCCTTTGCTTCTGTCTGTAAAAGGGATTATTGATCTAGCCCAGATGCCTCCAACTATCCTGTTGCCTCACCCTGGGGGAACAGTTACTCCCACTTTGGAACGCATCGCCTACCTCCCTGGAGCTCAGAACCCTTTCCCTCCTAGGGCTTTCAACCCAGCTTCCATATCTCCAGGTGAGGACCCCTCCCTTCCCCCTCCCTACTGTTCCCTTATCTTTCCCTGACCAACCCTCTTAAGCACGCTACCCTGCACTGCCCTGAGGTCTGACAGTTGGTGCTGCCTGTCCACAAGCGAATGAAGCCTCACAAACGTCGGGAGAAGATCTCTCACAAAATGGCCACTGACAGGGCTCAACTATAACCTTTTGTTTTTCTAAGGAGCACATGTGCTCCTAAACTGAAAAACCTTGGGTGCACAGAAAAGAAATTCAGGGGCATGATGTGTTTATTTATATTTGGCAGCATGGTTAAACTGTGGAACCCTGTTTTTGCACTGATGAAACGCCTCTGAAATGGTAAGCACAGATGGTGATATAATTTCACAAAGAAGCTGGTGTTCGGCATCACGGTGAGAGACGATTTTAGACCCGATAAGTACAAGTCTCTATGACAGTGGTTTCGGACCACGGGTGAAGGGTTCCCAGGTGGACCTCAGCTCAATGATGGAGAGTTTGTAACCAAATGGACCCTTATTAGATCTTTAACTCTTGAGAGTGTAAAATGCAACCAAATGGACCTGTAAGGGTCCATTCAATGTAATTCTCAAGAGTTACATTTTTGTTAAACATCTGCATTACTTAATTTACAAGAAGTCATATCAATACAGCATTGTGTCTGCGAGGCTAAATGTCATTAACAGATTAATCGCCCAGGACGAAGTTCTTTGTCCTTTCTATTAGTAACGCCCGACGCTCAGGACGAAGTATTGTCCTAAAGACGAAGTTTATTGATACGAGAACAGATCGCCTGGCTGTATAGCCCAGGCACGCCTGCTGGGCTCTCCTCGGTGACGCGCAAGACTGAGACGTCATCAAAAAACTCCCTCCTCTGTTTAGCTGATGAAAACGAAAATCTTAAAACGTTCATAAATCGCGATCTAAATCATCCCGTCTTTTTCTGAAAAAAGATCCTGTGTTAGACGGCGCTCCGCGGTCCAGTCGCTAGTCTCGATAGATTTATTCTTGTCTCCCGTTGTTGTCGATCGATTCTAAAGTGCTGTGGCTATTGTTAGCTGCTACACAACATCATGAACTTCCGGCCGGTCCGTCCGGAAAAGGCGTCCGTGTTTATAAATCGACTGGGCGCATGAATGTAATGGATTAAATAGTTCCGGGCAATTAAAGTGTTAAATGGTGGTCCGTGGCTCAAATGCCAAATAAATAATGGGCCTTGGATATGAAAATAATTGAAAACCACTGCTCTATGACACTGTATTTAAAGCCGTCTGAAAGCCTGCCCTCCCACCCACTGCCGAGGATCCCATGTTTGGGGCACATGTGAACCCTTTCTCTCTCTGTGTGTGTGTGTGTGTCTGTCTTTGTGTTGACAGGCCACCAAGCCCACATGGCAGCCACCGCTGCCGCCAATGCTGAGCGGGAACGAGAGAGGGAGCGTGAGCAGCGGGAGAAGGACAGGGAAAGGGAGAGAGAGCGGGAACACCGAGAGAGGGAGCGTGAGCATAGAGAGAGAGAGCGGGAGCGTGTAGTGGCAGCTGCTACAAATGAATACATGCGTGGAGGTGAGCTTGCGTTGTACTAATGATGATGACTTGACACGTTATTTTCGTAATGAGAATAATGAAATTCTTGTTTGCAACAAGTATTTGAAATTAAACATACTGTAATATTAAGAGTACTATACTGCTGCTAGTATATTATTGTAATATATATATAGTACTACTATAGTAATATACTAACTATAGTAATGAAAAATTGGACCGTTTTCCAAATGTTCTATGTGTCTTTTGTCTTTGATTCTTGCTGAAGTCAATGACGTATGTCATTCAGGTCAAGAGCAGCCAGGCAGGCCAGGGAGCAGAGGCTATCTACGTTCCCCCTCCCCCTCTGTGAGGTCACAGGAAGGGGTGGTGCAGCAGCGGCCCAGTATCTTCCAAGGCACTAATAGCAAGAGTGTCATCACTGCTCTCATGTAAGTCTAAACATACTCTAACCCTAGAAAGAGGTTACAATCTTTTTACTCTATACATTTTTGGTGATTATTTATTTGTGTTTATTTATCTTTAAATACATGTGGTAATGAGTCAGGACTCAGGAGTGGCTTTATTCCATGCAGACAAATCACCTGCCATTCACTAATTCCACATATTTCAAAATGCACTTACTGCAGCAAACAAGGGTACATTTTCTTGGAACGCTCCACAGCAGAACAAATAGAATAATCCAAACAAAGGAACATGACTGACACCACCGATTTCTCTTGAACCTGTTTCTTTCTCAAGGCCGCCTTCAACGTCCGCAGCCCAGGCCAATTCTCGCTACAACACGGCAGCTGACGCCCTGGCTGCATTGGTAGACGCTGCAGCCTCTGCCCCGCAGATGGATGTATCCAAGGTGAAGGATCGCGAGGATGACGTGTCATCATCTTCATCCTCTGTGGCTCGGCGAGCAGCTGGCCTCGGTGAGCAGCAGCAGCAGCAGGAGGTAGACAGGCGCTCCATGCAGTCTCCCTACGGTGCCATGTCTTTGCCAGGGGGTAAGCCGCACCCGGTATATACAGACGGCATGGGGGGCAAGGAAAAGGTCCCCCAAACCAAGTCGCGGATCGAAGAGGAGCTTCGCACTCGCGGAAAGACCACCATAACGGCTGCTAATTTCATCGATGTCATCATCACGCGGCAAATTGCCTCGGACAAAGACTCCCGAGATAGAGGCTCTCAGAGTTCTGACTCTTCTAGCAGTTGTAAGTTGCAATAGCTTGGCTTGCATTATCAGTACATATAGTAGACCTTGGGACTGTTTATAAGGTAATCCAGTAGTTTCCTTTCATCTTTCCGAGTGTTGTTGGTAAGTTGTATTTCCATCTGTGTCCTACAGTGTCATCGAATCGGTATGAGAACCCCAGTGGAGGAGCAATTGAGGTCATCAGCCCCGCCAGTTCTCCAGTGCAACCACAACAGGACAAAGCAGAAGATAGACAACAGCAGGCAGCAGGTATGAACACTAGGCCCTGCAAAGTTACGACTATAGTTGAATTAATATCCTGCTGCCTGGGCTTTTCAATGAAGATTTGGTTTAGAAATTAATAAATGACACATGGTGACACCAGCCATCAGAGGAACATGCTATCCCTCCTAGTCCTGCTCCCTGCTGAACAGGCTCTGTACAACCTGTAGGAGTCGCTAGTGCAGTGACAGAAACCCACTCTCCTGCTGGCTGCCCACATGTGAACATGGACAAGTGCGTTAATTGGTGCACCCAATCAACCCGGAGGCACCATAAAGAAATAGAACCCAGTCCACAGTGTGGTGGGCAGAAACTTTACCCCTGTGCCACCTGGATGCCTTTACCTCCCTCAAACTGTCTTTGATCTTTACCCTCCAGGCATGCGTCCCTTTGACATGAGCCGCTACCGACCCCCAGGAGAGCAACCACAACCGATTCCCCAGCAGACCCCCTCCTCCTCCCAGCAGGACGGCTACTCGCAGGTTCCCAAGACCCACCGGGTCATGACCTTAGCAGACCACATCTCGGTAAGTGTAACTTACAGACAAAGGCACAGTAATGTGGTTGTATATTCTGAAATCACTCACAATGTTTACTAAATCTTTCGTTTTGTTGCTTTTTCTGTCCACCTGCATCTGTCACACAGCACATCATAACCCAGGACTTTGCCCGGAATCAGGACCCTCCTCTAGTCTCCAGCTCCTCCTCCTCTGCTAGTACCACATTCCAGAACGTGATGGCCCCTGTGTCCACGGCAGGCCGGGCCAAGTTTCCCAACCGCTACAGCCCAGAGAATCAGGCCCAGGCTCCACTCCATCAGAGACCCTCTAGCAGAGTATCACCGGAGAACATCCCTGATAAATCCAGGGCCAGGTACCTGCAGAAATACATCCAAAAAGTCAGCAGATTTTTCTCACTCATATCACATTTCTTAATCTGTGTCCCCCTATATCTCTTGTCCATATTTCCAGGCCAGGAAAGTCTCCCGAGCGTGGAGGCAGGCCAATGGAGAGCTATGAGCCGATCTCCCCACCCCAGAGTTACCAGGGTATGGATAAACAGGAGGGCGGTGGACAGTCATCCCAGAGGAGAGAGACGGACAACCCTGAGATCAGGTAAAGGAGCTGCACAGTATGGATTTTCATGTTACTCAATTTAACCTTTGTACAGGATTAGTAAGTAGCATTAATTTCAGAAAGTTGTCATTTGGTAGTTTTGATGCAGTCCAATATCCGTTTTTGTCGTTACCTGTTCTCTGTACCTGTATTCTTTTATTTTGTAAAGCACTTTGTAAACCCTGTTTTACAAAGGTGGCATACAATTCAACTTTATTAGGGCCCGAGCACTGGACCAAAGCGTAGCCCTATTGAAATGCAAGGAA
The DNA here is from genome assembly GCF_951216825.1 of Electrona antarctica. Taxonomy (NCBI): domain Eukaryota; kingdom Metazoa; phylum Chordata; class Actinopteri; order Myctophiformes; family Myctophidae; genus Electrona; species Electrona antarctica. Next base: position 4,383,979 of record NC_136789.1, on the reverse strand, counting down.
TTATTAGGGACTGAGCAGAGCACTGGACCAGTGCGAAGCCCTGTTGAAATGCAAGGAATTACTTTCATTATTTAAAGTTGTGGAAAATGACATATTCTACGGGTCTCAAAATGGGTGGGTCCGAATGGCTCAATTTCAAAGTTGAAGCCATACTTTACAGTTTCACCTACATGTGCAGACTATAAACTCTCGACACCCTTTACGCTCTATCAGGGGTGATTCACGCTCCCCAGGGAACATCAACTACCTGCCCTCATTCTTCACCAAGAATGAAAATCAATTTTCAATGGTGAAAATCAAGAAGCAGGAGATCTTCCGTAAGTTGAACTCTTCTGGTGTTGGTGATTCTGATGTTGGTAAGTGGGTCTCTTCTTTATCTTGGCTTTTCAACTAAACCGCATGCATCATTTGATATGTTTGCATGTAAAAGGAGCACAGTAACCCCGGCATTTCCCCCCTTCTTTTTAATCTTCTTTTTGTTTTTACAGGCGAGGATATGATTACTTTGTGGCAATTGCACCCACCCTCCAATTCTCTGCTTTATTTTGTGTTGATTCTTATGTCTTTCAGGAAATGCACAGCCAGGCACAGAGATCTTCAACTTGCCTGCTGTTACCAGTTCAAGTAAGCAGTCATGCACAGATAACTCAAGTCACCTTTATTTGTATAGCACATTTTAAAACAGAAGTTTCCAAAAGTGCTTTCCAATCAAAGTAACATCATATCTATATACGTTTGAGGGAATCTGCCTGTGTTCACAATCGGGTGGCCAAGTCATAGACCGTAACGTATGCGGAAGTGCCGTTTACGCCAGTGCTGTCTGTGCTCTGACGTCACTCACTTTACCAGCTTTTGCAGTTTCCGTTTCTGAAATTCGCCATTACTAAGTCCATCCGTCTACTAAACTTTATTTCTCTTCAGAAGCGTTAATATTGTGACTGCGATGCAGCATAACATCAGAAATGGGCCCAGAACGTCCATGTTCTGTTCAATCACCGCAGATGCAGTTTAGATTCCGAAAAAAAGGTTTAAAGACGGCACTGAAACAGGAAGTGGACGGCGGAGAAATTCCAAATGATTGCTACCCCCGATTACGTCCATGCAGTGCAATGCATCTTGGGTTACAGCCTGTACATGATGGGAAGCAACGTTTTTTTTGTTTTGTTTTTTGGACACGGGCATTAGATGATAAACTTCTAGTAGACCACAATTTAGAAAACACAAAAAAAGTTGTATAATTGTTAATGATTCTAAACATCTCCCTCCCCTCGTGTGTTCTATCTCATGTCTCTTTTTTGTTTTGTGATCTGCAGACAGCATTAATCCCAGGAATCACTCATTCGGTGACCCAGCCAGTAACCTGGGCCTGGAGGACATCATCCGCAAGGCTCTGATGGGCAACCTGGAGGAGAGGCAGGATGACCACCAGGGAGGAGCAGGCGCTCAGCCTGGCAATAACAACACATCCTGTGCCGGAAATGAGGCACGTCAGGAGGCCAGTCCTTCGCCTAGTATAGGTGAGGTAACTCGTACTGCTGCAATTTAAAAATCAATTAAGTCAATAAAATATTCAATCAATCAAAGGTACAAAACACACGCGCACACACACACACACACACACACACACACACACACACACACACACACACACACACACACACACACACACAGGGAGAGTCTCAGGAGATCCTCATATGTGTTCAGCTCAAAACAAATATTCAACATGCATTGCTGACAGTCCTGGATTCTTCTGTCTGTTGGAAATTCAGGCAAGCAGAAACTTCAGAGCAAAGCCAATAGTCGGAAATCCAAGTCGCCTAACCTGAGTCAGGCATATGTGGGCAGCGAGCGGCCCTCGTCAGTGTCGTCTGTTCACTCTGAGGGAGATTACCACAGACAAGCCCAAACCTGGGCCTGGGAGGACCGGCCCTCGTCCACAGGTAACGTGTCCACTTAAACTGCCACAGTGAATGCAATGTACACCATATGCTAGTATGCTATCAACAGCACCTGTTCATGATATATACTATATATTATATACTTTATATACTATAAAGCACCTTGGGCTATATTCAAAGCCACACTTTACACCTCGGTGTATATATCTGCAAAGATCCAGTGGGGTCAGCATGATATAAATTATGTCACCAGCTCAGGTCTGCATAGATATCTGCATATCTCCCAGATTTTGTGATCGTGCATATTCTATGAGCTAACGAGTACGCTGACTAATCATGTGCTAGAACAAACAAATTGACACTCTGTTTGACGAGAGGTTGAGTAGAGCATTACATACTATATGAGCATATCACAATAAAGAACTTGAACTAGAGTGATGTTTGTTGGCAAGTTTGTTAAATGGTAAGATTACAAAATAAATAACAAAATATAAACCTTCATGCAGGCTCCATGCAGTTCCCCTACAATCCTCTGACCATGCGCATGCTGAGCAGCACCCCGCCCACCTCAATGGCATCGCCCACCATACAGAGCCAACAGCAGCCTCCACCTCCAGCGGGGGCTCCGGTGGCACAACAGCGGGTCTGGGAGAGGGAGCCTCTCCTGTCGGAGCAGTATGAGACACTTTCAGACAGCGATGACTGAACCCTGCCGCAGGAGTCCCATACCAGAGAAGAAGCCTACATTAACGCTGTTGTACACCACTCCCATTTCCCTAGAATTAACCTCACTTGCTGGTGAGTGTAGGATGCGGGGGGAAGGGGGTGGAGTCTCATTCTTGGTGCTATGGCACCCCCTGGCTGATTTGCTGCAAGGAAAGCTGCAACTTGTGTGACAGGCTGGACCCTCCAGAACGGACTTCCTTTGACCCTGCTTGTTGTGGGAGGGGGAAATAGAGTACATGAGCTGTAATAAAGATGAAGAACTTTTATGTAAAAAGGCAAATGACATAAGAGACGATTTCTGAATTTTGTTTGACTTCTGTAAAGAAAACCATTGTCTAAGAAAATCATTGTATGTAAATAGAGTAACTTTTTGCAGTGTTTTCTTAACTTGATTACTTCTTATTGTAATGTTGCTTTTAAATTGATCCACTTTAAAATGGAAGGAGGGGTATAAAACTTTAATATCACAGTTAGTCCCTTCCTGTCCATCTCTGAACACCCCCCATCTTTTACTATACTGAAACTAAAAGAGACCCTACTTGACGGTGAGTGGAGCACAGAATTGTAAACCCGCCATCCACCACCAGAGCCTGAACATTGTGGAAATTGAGTGAATGAAACAAACACAAGCTAACATTGTCATTTGATGCCTGTCTCTGCAGTTGCAGAGAAGATGCATGGATTGTAACAATATCGTAGAGGAAGGTTGTGTCACCCCCATTCTAGATTATTTGGAACAAGTTGAGAACACTGGTGTCGGAGCAGATGAAAAGTCTGTTATAAGCTTAGTTTTGCCGAAGATGATGTTCTTATGACTACTTCTGGGCCCCATGTTGATCTGAATTATGATATTGAGCCATTTCTTTCCCTTTCAATAAAGATGACCATGGTGTTAAGGTATAGCACAATCTCACCTATAGCTGTCTCTATGGTTTCCAACATGCATGGAACGATGTGCTCTGCAATGTCATCATGGTAACTAAAAAGTATGTCAGGAACCTTTTTTTTTTCTTGAGAGATTTTCCCATGCCTTGTGGCTTGAGAAAGAAGGCAGCTTTAACAAATTTTCTCAGAGATATACGTTGATGTTTGTATTTGTTTGTTTTCTGTAGTCCCTTTTTATACTGTCCTTACAGAAATCTGAACTCAGTGTAATTTGTCTTTCCGTTAGACAAAAAGATAAAACTAACCAAACATAAAGAATGGTCTGCACCATTGTTGCACTTTTTGCTTTTTTGCTTTTGACAACAAAAGCATACTATCTGTTGTGTAACTTATTCAGTCTCCAGCACAGGAGTATATTGAGATGTGCTTTAACTTTTCCCACCACTCATGGAAATCTGGACATTTCTTTTTAGATCCCATCTTCTTTTGTAACTGGTACATAATTTCTTCATGACTCTTGCATCACAGTCTGAAATTTTGTGTATGGTACAATTAAATGTCACGGCTTATTCAAGATTAAGAACTCTTGACATCTGCTTTTGTTATATCCTGGATTGATAGCAACCTTTTTTTTTATCAGCAGGCATGACACTTTAGAAATAAGCTAGGTCAAAAATAAAAATTAGTAATGTTTCTTTGCAAGTCCTTTAGAGCTCTGTGAACCCACACCCTGTTTTTGGTTTCTTAAATGAATCAAAACGCATTTCCTTTCTGTTTCGATTATGAATAGTTTTGTCATGGCTCATGTTAGATTTTTTTTCAACATCAAAGTTATTCATCCTGTTTATGGGATGTTATGTGTTTACAATGGCAGTGACAAAAAAAGTTTACAAACTTGAATCTAAAAACAGAAATGAAGCCGAAAAAGAATTGGAGCACCTTTTCAGCTCTATCAAACACACAGTGGTGACCTTTTTTTTTTCTTTTCTTTTTGAAATCGAGACTTGAAAACCCATGTATCCTATGATGTTGAAATGCAATGTTTGTATCGCACAATGTCTCTTAGTAGTCTATTACAAGAGTTCAGACCAATCAAATAAAGTGGATCAGTTCTCCACCTCTGAAAATGTGTTTTTAATGTTTGTCTGATTGTCTCCACCAGGCCAAAGGCATGGGGAGAGAGTATGTTTTGCACGCCGTCCGTGTGTCCGTCTGTCTTTTACCAGCTAATCTCCGGCACTGTTAACCCGGTCGATGCCAAATTTTGCGCACGCACTCCCTGGAAAATCACTCCCAAGACCATGGACTATTGCCCATGGTCTCGGGCTATAAATGATGAAAAACGAGGATTTGAAAAAAAGACGAAAATCACTCCATGGTCCATGGTCGGAGTGATTTTCGTCTTTTTTTCAAATCCTCAAAAATGATGAAAAACTGCATACTATAGCATGCCGTTTTTCATCATTTTTGAGGATTTAAAAAAAAAACGAAAATCACTACGAGACCATGGACTATAGCCCATGGTCTCGGAGTGATTTTCGTCTTTTTTTCAAATCCTCGAAAAACATTTAAAAGTAAAAAGTTCCAGCATGTGTCTCCACAAGCTGAATTAAGCTGAATTATAAAAAGTGCGAATGGAGTTTCTAGGTGAAAGTGATTTTTTTGATGTGCCAATAGCTGCCATTGAGCCCCATTGTAAATTTCTCAAATTTGAAAGCACTATATTTCTAAAACTATGAAACATTTCAAAGATTCCTTTTCAGGCAAACATGTCCACCGTAAGATGAACCTAAATAGGTTTGAATGGGGTTTCTAGGTGTAAGTATGTAGGACTAGTAGCATGCCAACGTTTGTGCTATTGCCATTGAGAATGCATTGGGCGTTTAAGTTAAATAACTCAGAAACTACAAAACATTTCAAAGTAAAACGTTCCAGCATGTGTCTCCACAGTAAGCTGAATTATAAAAAGTGCGAATGGAGTTTCTAGGTGAAAGTGATTTTTTGACGTGCCAGTAGCTGCCATTGAGCCCCATTGTAAATTTCTCAAATTTGAAACATTTCAAAGATTCCTTTTCAGGCAAACATGTCCACCGTAAGATGAACCTAAATAGGTTTGAATGGGGTTTCTAGGTGTAAGTATGTAGGACTAGTAGCATGCCAACGTTTGTGCTATTGCCATTGAGAATGCATTGGGCGTTTAAGTTAAATAACTCAAAAACTACAACATATTTCAAAGCAAAAGGTTCCAGCATGTGTGTCCATCCACAGTAAGCTGAATTATAAAAAGTGTGAATGGAGTTTCTAGGAGAAAGTGATGTTTTTGACAAAATATTGTTTGTTCAATTTGAATTCAGCAAACAGACATTTTCAGAGTTTCCTTTTTTTTTGGTTTGTGAAAACGCATGAGACAAATCACAACAATGGTAGTAGGCACCTTTAGTATAATTATGTTGGTTCAATTTGAAACCAGCAAACATATAAATGTATGCCTATACATATCACTATAACATTTTAAAAATAAACAATATCAAACGTTAAAAGTTGAATCATAGGCCTATACTTCAATGAAGCCAGATAACCGTCAGTCAATAAAAAAATAAATAAAAAAAAATAGACTAGCTTAGTGTGTGTGTGTGTGTGTGTGTGTGTGTGTGTGTGTGCGCGCGCGCGTGTGTGTGTGTGTGTGTGTGTGTGTGGGGGGGGGGGGGCACGGGCACGTGCATGTATTTAAGTCATCTGGTCGTGCGCGCCACCTCTTGGTCACACCCACACCACACACGCGCACAGAGTCACTGACACACGCCCAAACAAGCACGCTGCTACAGTGTTTGTTACAACAATCCGTTTGTTTGTTTTAATATTAAACACCTCGGAATGTAACTTTCATTAACATCATGGACATGGAGTTAATGAGAGTCGACAGTGTTTTTTACCTGCTGGTGTAAAACTAGACAAATAAAAGAAGAAACGCTTCTACAACAAGCTGTGGAAACAGAAGTATAGGCCTTTATGTCCAGCAGCTGATCAAACTCAGGTGAGTTAGTGTTTGCAGCAGGTGTTACTGTTAGCTTAGCTCAGTGCTTTACAACCTTTTACACATCAAGGCCCATTATTTAATCATTTTATCAGTACAACAGTAAAAGTAAAAAAAGGGTATTTTACTTGAGTATTACAATTTCCAGGACTTTTACTTCACTTTTACCACTACATCTCAGAGGCAAATATTGTCCTACTTTAATACTCCACTACATTAATTTGAAAACTTTCGTTACTGTATGTTAGTTTGTAGGCCTACATTTAGATCAGTGGTGGTTTTCATATCAAGGCCCATTATTTATTTTGAGCCACGGAACCACCATTTGATGACATTTAGCCTCTCAGACCAATTTGAGCCACGGAACCACCATTTGATGACATTTAGCCTCTCAGACCCATTTGAGCCACGGAACCACCATTTGATGACATTTAGCCTCTCAGACCCATTTGAGCCACGGAACCACCATTTGATGACTTAAATCCCATCTCTTCTCCCTGGCTTTCAATGATGTTTGTCCTAATTAACTAGCCCTGATGATTATCATGGCAGACATGTTTCAGGGCTACTAATTAACTAGCCCGTCTCCGGACCCCCCGGGTTGAGCTCCTTTGGACCGACCACGTAGGGTCCGGTCTCACCGGATTCAAGCGACATGGGACGCAATCTGATTTCCCCTTACTTACCCCTGTGCTGCGGTGTGGGTGTCATGCTGACATATTCCAAAATAAGCATATGAACGCTATAGGATACAACGAACCCTCTCACCCCCCCCCCCGAACGGCACAGAAGCCGTTAAGTATTTTTAATGTTTGTACGACCGTTTGGCAGCTCTGAAATTCTCTCTTCGGTCCCTCCTTGTTGACATCTCGGTTGGCTAGAGGTAGGCTAGCTGTAGGCTAGCTGCGCCTACGAGGCGCGTAGGGAGGCGCAGCTAGCCAACCGAGAGGCTGGAGGCGGTACAATGGGATGTCAACAAGAGAGAATTTCAGAGCTGGCAAAACGGTCGTACAAACATTAAAAATACTTAACGGCTTCTGAGCCGTTCGCGGGGGGGGTCAGAAGGTTCGTTGTCTCCTATAGCGTTCATATGCTTCTTTTTGAATATGTCAGCATGACACCCACACCGCAGCACAGGGCTAAGTCAGGGGAAATCAGATTGCATCCCATGTCGCTTGAATCCGGTGAGAAGGAACCCTACATAAAGTCATCAAAATGTCAGAAACTTTAACGTAGGGTTCCGAAAGGAGCTACTAATTAACCTGTGTTAATTCATTTGTGTTGCTTTGATGTTTTATTATGCTGTTAGTGTAGATTGTATGCTTGTTTCATGATCGTGTACAGCACTTTGGTTGACCTTCTGGTCTTTGTTAATGTGCTCTAGAAATAAAGTTTGATTTGATGACATTTAGACTCTCAGACCCAAAACCAAATATTTTGGTCGTTGGAGAGAGTTTGTCCACACTTCCATGCTGTGTTGATGTTGGTACCATTAGGAGAGATAACAGGTCAAACGTTGATCAAAATGACAATTATTTTCCATCTAATTGTGTAGACTTCTGGTAGGCTAAATTAATTAGCCTAACGCAGGTATTTAACAATATTGTGTTACTCTTGCCGGGTCCATTTGGTTTCATTCTATCTCGAGTTAAAGATCTAATAAGGGTCCATTTGGTTAAACTCCATAGCTGCATGGGGACCACCTGGAACCACCCTCAAGGACCACAGGTGGACTGGTTTAGCTAATTAGCTGCTTATATCATTAAAGGAGTTGATGGGATTGCGTTTAATTTCACTTTGATGTAGCAGCGAATAGTTAGTTAGACCACTGGTTCCCAAACTTCTTTATACCAAGGACCCCCAAATGGACACTAATTAGCCCGCGGACCCCCAATTGAAAAGATATGCCAGGGACCCCCATAATAATATTTTGATGGATCTCTAGCAGTGATTCTCAAGGACCCCCAGTTTGACATGCATATTAGTCTACGGACCCCCGATTTAATGGCATTTCTATCTGAGATGAGACCCCCAATTTATATTGTAAAATCAATGTTTATTTAATTCGGAGAGTATCAATGGAACCAAATGGATCCGTTATGGTCCATTTGGTTCCATTTGGATACTCTCAAGAGTTACATACCCATTAGGGTCCATACTATAATTTAGCTGGGGACCACCTGGAACTCCCTCAAGGACCCCTGGGGGTCCCCGACCCCACTTTAAGAACCACTGAGTTATAGAAGCATTGTTGTTTTGTGTGATGTGATATTTTTTTTGCTTTTCTACTCATCTCAGAGGCTATTTTTTGGTTACTTTAGTGTGTGTGTGTGTGTGTGTGTGTGTGTGTGTGTGTGGACATGTGAGCTTGTAGATCTGCTATACGAATCGGGTCCACAGTTGATGTAGCTTAAAGGACAACTTTAGTTTTTTTTCAACCAAGGTTCATGTTTTAGGTTGTTATTATAGAAAGTATAAGATGAGTAATTTTGTATTCCATTTGCTGCTTTCTATTCTTTTGTTTTAGTGATTTTAGATACAATTCGAGCATGGGGCTAAATATGTATGCACCCCCTTCACATTCAGTAGATCCTGTGATCTTTTGTGGCCAGATGTAATTTCCTGGGGTTTAGTAGGACTATAGTAAATATTACTAAAAATATAGCTATAAAATGTTGTAAAAAATACATATTTAGCCCCATGCTCAAATGCCCCCGCCCCCCTGTCAAAAATGGCTAAAATCACTAAAACGAAAAAGCAGCAAATTAATAAAAATGAACACTCATCTTATACTTTCTCTATTAACAACCTAAAACATGAACCTTGGTTGAAAAAAACTAAAGTTGTCCTTTTTTAATGTGCAACATTGTGATTTGGATTGGGCATAATGGGATGAATCTAGAGTTGCAATCCCCTCCATTGACTCCCCATTCATCCAATTTGCTTTTGCGATCTGCTTAAGTATTAAACAACTTTAAACTCACCAACATTGCAGCTGTAGGGCAAGATCCTCTTTCAATCTGCCAAGCGTTTGTTTAAATTGTTTCATAAAAATCCACCGTAGACATGTTATGATCTACTTTCTGTCAAGATATTCTCTGCAGGTGATTATTTTTGTTGGCGTTTAAGTCACTGAACGGCCCTGCGTACCACCTGTTGAGCATTTTGTACATAATGCAGGAGGCAGCGGCACGACCCGTTAATAAAAATGAGTGCTTCCCAATCTCCATCACTTAGAAAAATAATCACCTGCAGATAATTTCTTGACAGAAGCAGCTCATAACATGTCTACGCATGGATTTTTATGAAACAAACGCTTGGCAGATTGAAAGAGGATAATTCAAACTTGCCCTACAGCTGCAATGTTGGTGCGTTTAACGTTGTTTAATACAAGCAGATCGCAAAAGCAAATTGGATGAGTGGGGAGTCAATGGAGGGTATTGCAACTCTAGATGGAATCAGTTTGGTAATTCCTTTATGGTTAAGATTCATTTAGCCACAATTTGCAACACTTAATGCGATTAATGTAGAGTTGCAATGCCCTCCATTGAAATTGCATTTACGATCTGCTTGTATTGAACGAGGTTAAACTCACCAACTGTAGTAGGGCAAGCTTGAATTATCCTTTCAATCTGCCAAGCTTTTGTTTCCTAAAAATCCACCGTAAACATGTTATGAGCTTCTTTCTGTCAAGAAAGTCTGTGTCGTTATATTTTTGAGTGGTGCAACCACTCCTATAGACAGCTATGTGTGTGGCTGTGTCCCTGGGTCTGTCTGTCCCTGGGTCTGTCTGTCCCTGGCTGTGTCCCTGGGTCTGTCCCTGTGTCCCTGGCTGTGTCCGAGCACGAAATTAGCGTTATAGCATTTGTTCACCAAGTGTCACTGTTGCACAGCCTAACACAGACATAGACACACACAGACCAGGGAGTAGGGCTTGTACAGTACAGTACAGTACAGTACAGTACAGTACAGTACAGTACAGTACAGTACAGTACAGTACAGTACAGTACAGTACAGTACAGTACAGTACCACTCACTTCAGATGGGTCTAATTTTTTCTTAAGTGTTGGAGTTTGGAAGAACTCGTTGTTGTTAACTGGTCGTGCTGCTGCCTCCTGCATTATGTGCAAATTCAAAACGGGTGGTGCGCTGGGGCCGGTCAGTGACTTCAACGAGCGCTTCCAACACTTTAGAAAAAATAATCTCCTGAATAGAATGTCTTGACAAAGTATAGCTCATAATAAATATCATGTCTACGGTGTTTTAATAAAGTTCATTTTGAAATCCGGACATATTTTGACATGGAAGCATTGATACTTTTGCTTGAAGGGATAGTTCACAAATTTTTAACTTAATATAGTGGTTGCAACTGTATTGATTGATTGCCTGAGTCCCGTGGTGGGAGTTCTGCTCTGGTTTTGGTGAATATTAAAGGGACACTTCACCCTTTTTGCAAAAGAATATATGATAATGACGATTAGAAGATTTAGAACACTTTCCTGGGGGTCCTTATGTGTGTAATATGTGGTTTTAGATATGTTAGATGTTAGCAGTGAGCCCAGTGTCTCTGATGTCATCGACACTGCGCTCACTTCCTTCCTGGACTACAATTCCCATAATGCTTTGGTGCATTGCTCCTCCTTGTGGATAGGGGGAGGGCTGTCTTACTGAGACAACATGTAGTCCAGGAAGTAAGTGAACCCAGTTGTCCATGACATCAGAGACACTGGGCTCACTGCTAAAATATCTAAAACCACATATTACACACATAAAGACCCCCAGGAAAGTGTTCTAAATCTTCTAAATGTCATCATTAACATGTATTGTTTTGCAAAAAGGGTCAAGTTTCCCTTTAAGTAGTTCCGGTCATTTTGTGGGGGCCACTGGGGTAAAAAAATGTGAGTGCTTTTTTCTATCACTGCCTGATGCGTCACACATGACCGAAAAATAAATATGACGCTGGCTTTACCCGTTCTGTACGGGAACCCCTTTTGGTGTTTTAAGCATTAGGTTATGCTTTAGCTATATTGAAAAATAGCAGATCTACAAGCGCACTATGTGCACTCTGTGCCGCGCTACGAGCTTGTAGGTCTGCTATTTTTGAAAAATCGTGAAAATGAGGCGCAAATCTTTGAATATATTCTTTCAGAGTGAAAGTTTATTATTCAAATCTTTGCTTCTGGGGAGTCCCATATATTTTCAGATGGAGGTCGGCGGCCAATTACATACATTTTTGGGGGTCCTTGACATGAAAATGTTTGAGAACGACACGATAGAAACATGGGTCACATGGGTGACAGAAAACTGTCAGAATTTACAAGACATTTGTAGAATCGTCCTCAGAGCTTGTAGATCTGCTATTTTTGAAAGATCTTGAAAATGTGCCGCAAATATAGGCTATATATAGGAATATAGGCCTATATATTCTTTCCGAGCGAACGTTTTTAACTCAAATCTTTGCTTCTGGGGGGGGTCCCTGGAACGGCCAAATACATGATTTTTGGTGTCCAAAAATGAAATAGTTAGAGAACCACAGTTATAGAAACATAGGTTTTTCATAAAACTGTCAGGATTTAGGAGACATTGTAGAATCGTCCTCGGGTCTAAATGGCTTAATTCTCAGGGCTTCTGGGTAATGGAGTCCCAATGCAATGCCTATATATGGAGTGTGATGGCAGCCTCCGTGTCGCTCTGTCCTCGCTTCCTGTGTCACAAGGTGTGACGGACGCCCGTATATGGTGGCGTGACTGACGGGGCGACGAGTTTTGCAGGTTTTCATAGTAATTGCAATTATTATGCAGAATGTCCCATTTCACAAGTTTTCAAATGTATAAATGGTATACAAATATTTTGAAAATGGCAGATCTACAAACTCACAATGTGTCACATCGCATGCTTGTAGATCAGCAATTTTCAAATGGCCGAAGTGTATATAGGGCTTAATGTGGTTGATGTGTGTTTTGTAGTAATAATCTAACACTGGTTCTCAACCAGTGGTCCGGGGACCACCAGTGGTCCTTGAGGGGGTTCCAGGTGGTCCCCAGCTAAATGATGGTAACCAAATGGACCCTTATAGATCTTTAACTCTTGAGTGTAAAATTAAACCAAATGGACCCGTACAAATTATTGTTAAACATCTGCATTACTTAATTTACAAGAAGTCATCTGCCTGTTATCTCTCCTAATAGTACCAACATCAATACAGCATGGAATTGTTGGACAAAATCTAATGCAACACCGAAATATGCTTTAGTTTTGGGTCTGAGAGGCTAAATGTCATCAAATGGTAGTTCCGTGGCTCAAATGGGCCTGAGAGGCTAAATGTCATCAGATGGTGGTTCCGTGGCTCAAATGGGTCTGAGAGGCTAAATGTCATCAAATGGTGGTTCCGTGGCTCAAATTGGTCTGAGAGGCTAAATGTCATCAAATGGTGGTTCCGTGGCTCAAATGGGCCTGAGAGGCTAAATGTCATCAGATGGTGGTTCCGTGGCTCAAATGGGTCTGAGAGGCTAAATGTCATCAAATGGTGGTTCCGTGGCTCAAATGCCCAATAAATAAATAATGGACCTTGATATGAAAAGGGTTGATCTAAATGTACAAACTAACATACAGTAACGAAAGTTTTCAAATTAATGTAGTGGAGTAAAAGTAGAATATTTGCCTCTGAGATGTAGTGGTAAAAGTGAAGTAAAAGTCCTGGAAATTGAAATACTCAAGTAAAATACCCTTTTAATTTTTTTATTTGTACCCCTGCTTTAACCCATTTTGGGTGGGAACCCCTTTTGGTGTTTTAAGAATTATGTTATACTTTAGCTATTGAAAAATAGCAGATCTACAAGCTTGTAACGCGGCACCGAGTGCCGCGCTACGAACTTGTAGATCTGCTATTTTTGAAAGATAATTTGAGTGGTGCAACCACTCCTAGACAGCTATGTGTGTGACTGTGTCATAGCGTTTGTTCACCACCAAGTGTCACTGTTGCACAGACACACACAGGCCAGGGAGGAGGGCTTGTACAGTACAGGGTCTGATTATTTTTTTTCTTTTTAATATATATACTTTTTTGATTTATTTTTAAAGGAGAATGATGCCTGGTGCTCTTGTCTGGAACCCTCCTAAGAACGGCGGCGGTGGGGGAGAGGTACAGATTTGGCTCCCTGCCTCTCCCCGGCCTGTGGACCCGCACGACCGGTGAGTGTTGTTACAATGCTATTACAATGTTACAAGGATGTTATTAGTGTTACAATGCTATTATGTCATTAGCGTTGCAATGTTATTGCAAGGTTACTACAATTTTGTTACAATGTTATTGCAATGGTACAATGTTGGATGGAATTTGAGTACTTCCGGTCATTCCTTTAAATGTTGAGGTATTTGCACTTGAGTTTTTCCCCAATATGTTTTACTTCTACTAACCACTACATCTCGGATCCAAATATTATACTTTTACCTCCACTGCTTTTATTTGAAAACATGAGTTACTACTAGTTACTTTGCAGATTTTTTAAATATTTTTTACAAAACATACATACCACTTCAGCCCTGTATACATTTCGACACTTTGAAAATAGCCGATCTACAAGCTCACATTTGAAAAAGGGACATTCTGCATAATAACTACTTTCTTCTTTTGGTACTTAATGTACATTTTTAAAACCAATACTTTTGTACTTTTGCTTCAGTACATTTTTAATTCTGGACTTTTACAGAAACAGAGTATTTCTATACAGCACTATTGGTACTTTTACTTAAAGGACAACTTTAGATTTTTTTTCAACCAAGGTTCATGTTTTAGGTTATTAGAGAAAGTAAAAGATGAGTACATTTTCTTTCATTTGCTGCTCTCTTTCGTTTTAGCGATTTTACCTATTTTTGACATGGGGGCGGGGCATTCGAACATGGCGATAAATATGTATATATATATTTTTTTTTACAAAATGTTATAGCGATTTATTTTTTTATTTTTTACTATAGTAAAGACCCCATAAAATTACATCTGGCCACAAAAGATCACGGGATCTGTTGAATGTGAAGGATGAGGTGACAAACTGATATATTGAGTCTATATGACAGTATGGCATCCCCCCAGTATCCTCCTTCACATTCAGTTGATCCCGTGATCTTCTGTGGCCAGATGTAATTTCCTGGGGTCTAGTAGGACTATAGTAAATAATATTAAAGAAATCAAATCGCCATAACATTTTGTAAAAAATATATATGTATTTAGCCCCATGTTCGATTGCCCCCGACCCCCTGTCAAAAATAACTAAAATCGTTAAAACAAAAGAGAGCAGCAAATGAAAATAAACAAAACACTCATCTTTTACTTTCTCTAATAACGTAAAACATGAACCTTGGTTGAAAAAAACTGAAGTTGTCCTTCAAGTCAGAAATGAGAGTACTTAATTCCAACGCAAATACCTTTAAATAGTATTCATCATTGCTGTTAGAAAGATTGTATTAGTGTAGCTACAGCATTGCAGTGGCAATACCTTGCACTGCAAGCTGTTGTGAGCTTGTAGATCGGCTATTTTCAAAATCTTTGCCTTTCTGATGTAATTACCAATTTGGCTAATGTTTGATCATTTTTGGTATAGTTGGTTGCTTTAGACGCAGCAATGGTCTTATTAGGTTATTTTTATTTGTCATTTCAGAGATTTAAAATAATAATAAATGTAGTGGAGTAAAAGCATAATATTTGCCTCTGAGATGTAGTGGAGTAGCAATTAGGGGGCGGAGCTATGCCATTAGGGCGGAGCTATGCCCGATTGTGGTCCCAAAGCCTACTATAAATGCGCCACGTCTCTGCGCGCATGTGCGTGTGGTTGTAATGCACGTAACTCAAGAACCGTTTGCCCCACCGACCCCTCCACACCCCCACAGGGAGTGCAGTGCCCGACCTTGAGTCGGTGGCATACACCATTGTCCAGAAACGGCACAAAAGGCTCTGGTCAGGCTCTGCCAGTGGACCTAATGAGCCCCTCACCTGTGCAATTTCCAGTCTCTGCCTCAGCCAATTGATTGCCACGGCAACCCCACACCTGCTAATTGATTACTTAACCAGTCCACTTGTCACAGTCAGTTTGCACTCTTCAGGCACAGACAGACAGACAGACGGATACAGAGATCTCCATATACAGTATGGGCACAAAAGGGACAGACAGATGGTTAAAACAGGTGCTATGACAAGTTGACAACGGGTATTATTAGGTTCCAAGTTGCATCGTTCTCAAGTAGGCCGGTGGCCGACGGGGACGTACAGTTGTAGTCATTTCTAACACTTAAAAATCACTTTGTTTTTACACTTTTTTTTGTTTATGTTTAAAGGAAAATGATGCCTGCTGCCCTTGATGTCTGGAATGCTGCATGGGAACGCCGGGGGCTGGGTCGAGGGTCTCCCCGCCAGGACAGTGACCTCAGAACGTCGGGGGTAGGGTCGAGGGTCTCCCCGCCAGGACAGTGACCTCAGAACGCCGGGGGCTGGGTCGAGGGTCTCCCCGCCAGGACAGTGACCTCAGAACGTCGGGGGTAGGGTCGAGGGTCTCCCCGCCAGGACAGTGACCTCAGAACGTCGGGGGTAGGGTCGAGGGTCTCCTCGCCCGGGCAACGATAGTGGGCGCGCTACGTTGTCTGGAATCCCCAAATGTACCTCTGAAGCCTGGGTACATTGAGGTACGTTAGGCCCGTCACAAGTATTAATAAATTATTTAAATTACAATAAAAACACATGAATAGTGAAAGTATCAGATCTACAAGATCAAAACGTTTTTGAGCTCCTAGATCTGCTACTTCCACTACTTTCCAACATGGGAACGAGTATGACTATTATCCCAAAAGTATTGTGATTATCACAAATACTTATGTAGTAATTGTGATGGGCCTAAGGGTGTGGGGGGTGTGTGTGTGTGTGTGGGGGGGTAGGGTGTGTGCGTGTGCGTGCATGCGCGTGTGTGTCGTGTGCGTGTTGAATCTGTTTTTAATTGGCCCGACGTGTAATCTACGAGCATGTTGAAATTGGGGCCCGACGTTGACGACGTTAAATCTACGAGCTGGACGACACTGGATCCATGTCAGCTATAGTGTAGTGCTCCCTGAGGGGGGTTGAATCTGGGATCCATAATCGGGCATACTGGGCAGGCGGGTTGTGCAGGAACCGGGTGGTGCAGCAACCGAGTTGTACCCAACGGTCCCTCGTGCGACCCCCGCCCACTGTGCTCGGCTACCCGGCCTCCCGTACCTTGGTTTTCAGGCTAGTTTTCTCTCTCTAGTTTTCGGTTTCAGATCACATCTCTTCACATCTCTTCAAAGTACCAACTGTTGAATATCTTGTGTTTCCTTCCCAAGGTTGCATTTCCTTCCCGCCAGGTTGGCCAAATGTTTTCCCTATCGTGTACTTTCCTTCCCGCCAGGTTGGCCAAATGTTGTCGTTTCTGTTTGATTTAACCCCCTTTCGTAGTACTTTCCAGGTGGCAAACGTTGAATTTGTGTCACTCTTCTAGTGACATAAATGAACAGATATTAATTAGTGCAGCTCCGTACCGTATTACCCTAAATAGCTATTGGGACGTTGTGGTGGTGTGGATGTTAATGCACGCGTGCGTGTATGTATGTATGCGTGTATGCGTGCGTGTGTTTCATTCAATGAAACAATTGACGAATTTCATTTCTTCAAGACAATCTACGAATTTCATTTCATTTCCCATTCATTGGACTCCCATCATGGCAAGGTAACTATATTACCTTTACTATATGGATTAAGGGAATCTGCTAAATTCCTAAATAGTACATTGTTACATTGTTAAAATAATATTAAATATATACACACACAGCAAGGTGTGTGTATATATTTTTATTTTATCAACAATGTACAATTTAGGTATTTAACAGATGCCCTTAATCCAGAACAATTTACAGTAAGCAATAACAACAACTTGCTAATAATGAGCATTTTGTTTTTTCTCTTTCTTTCTCTCAGGGTTACAGAGCCTATAGGTTGAAGCTATATATTAAGTGACAGATCACATACTACTTCAACAGAAGATGATGCTACAGATCTTGACTCTTAACCACTAATGAAGAACCGTACAGTCATGCTACTTGGACTGCTCATATAAGAAGATTGATATATGAGGAAAATATACCAGCATCCCTCCAGAACCTGCACATCGACTAGCCAGTGAGCTTGGCCAGGACGGAATCCACAGTAAGAGAGGGCAAAAGTGCTGGGCCGGATGGCATTCCCCCGATGGTCTTAAAGAACTGATCTCGACCTAACATCGTCCCGGTGCCTAAAGCTGGAGACCTCAAAAGCAGACGACTACAGAGGCATCAGACTGACACGTACCATCACAAAGGTCCGTCCATCCATCTTCAACAGCTTCTCCGTAGTCGGGTCGTGGCTTCCCAGGGGTCTATTTCCAGCGAGATGTTCATCGAGGACCTCCCTAGAGAGACGATTGAGAGGCATCCTAACCAGATGTCCGAAAAACCTAAGCTGGCTCCTTTCCAAGTGAAGAAGCAGCGACTCTACTCTGAGTACTCTAATGAACTTCTCACCCTAAGGGACATGCCAGCCACCCGTTTGATAACTCATTTGGCCGCTTGTATCCACAACCTTATTCTTTCGGTCATGACCCAGACTTGACCCACGTGGAAGCAGGAGTGGGAGTCAGCCGGGCCCTCCCGCATGCATCGCTACATCTGGGAACCAGGAGATGGCGCCATAGGAGGAGATGACTTACCACGCCAGCAATGGACTACACTGAACCGCTTACGAACTGGGGTTTGCGCTTCAAATGCATCAATGCAGAAGTGGGGATTGGCGGACAGTGCGGCATGCCAGTGTGGTGACCCTGATCAGACCGCCAACCATATCAACACCTGCCCCTTATACAGACCACCCTCTGAAGCCAGCCTCTTTGACCTGGGACCAGAGATGCGGGCATGGCTCCACGACACAGAGTTGGACCTCTGACGTTACATGAAAGAAGTCATACCCAGCATGCACTCCAAGAGATGACCAATCTACATGAGCATGAAGAAAATATCATATCTGGTCCTCCAAGCCAAGCTACGCCTCTACATGTCAGTAGTCATCCTACCAGCTACCTACGCTGTGAGATGTGGATGAAGACAGCCAGCATCAACCAACAAGTTGGATGTCTTCCACCGACGTTGCCTCAGATCCATCCTGAGGATCTCATGGAGAGACCGCATCACCAACGAGGAGGTGATGAGAAGGGCAGGGGTAGCAGCACTGTCTGACATCGTCTCTGACAGGAGGAGGTGGTGCGAAGGGCAGGAGTAGCAGCACTGTCTGACGTCGCTGAAAGGAGGTGGTGAGAAGGGCAGGGGTAGCACCACTGTCTGACGTTGTCGCTGAAAGGAGAAGGAGACTGGCTGGGCACGATGACTGCCAAGACAGAGACCGGTAAGTGTGGCAATGGACTGGATGCCAGAAGGTGGAAAGAGGAAGAGAGGGAGGCCAAAGAAGACATGGAGACAGACAGCCAAGGAAGACCTAAGCCAGATGGGTGCCAGCTGGCACGGAGCAAGAAGGGTCACCAGAGCCCGGACCAAATGGAGGAGACTCGTCACCCAATGTTCCAATAGGAACGGGAGGAACTAAGTCTTAAAGTAAGTCATGACCCACACTGCATGACCATAGGTGAGGGTAGGAACAAAGATTGCTCTATTTGTCACAACAGTGCGGTGCGGTTACTGCCCCTGCCGCTCCGATTATCCGGCTAATCTCATTTTCCGTCCTGCCCTTACTCGTGAACAAGACCCAGAGGTACTTAAACTCATGCACCTTTCGCTCATCAGCGACACAAGCTGCTTCCACTTGTCTCTGTTGCTCATTGCCACACCAAGTTAGTCCTGTGTCCCTACTCACAACATCTGGAGATGTGAGGTCTTGTTCCCCTTGATGAACAGGGTAGTCTCCACAGAAGAATATCCAAAATGACCTGCTCTGGCAGTGTCCAGCAAAACAGTCTTCTTTGTGCTACAACAACTGAGATGGGAGGAATGATGCCTCCATAAATCTGAGCTTTAGTGGGATGGTCCTTTCATGAGAGACACATGAGGAGTCTTGTGTATATTCCGTCAAGATCCCGAAACTCCTTATTCATTGTCCATTGTTGTTTTGGCATAAAGGATACTTTCCACACAGGCTTTGAACAGGTTGATCTTGGTAGCTCTTGAGATGTCTGACTGCCATATACGATGTAGCTTATTACAAGCACCCCAGGCCTGTCAAGTCCTTTCTGCTACTGACTACATATGATTCAATATATTTGAATGAAGAAATGAAAAAATCCGCACACCATTTGATGCTCCCAAAATATCTTTACTGGTAGGTAACGTTTCGGGCCGCAGCCCTTCCTCAGACCTTCCAATATATTTGAATACCTCTGTTTCTTTGATCACCCCAAACATCCACTCCATAGACCGCTGTGACATCAGTGTCTTCATTTAGAAGCAGGCATTCTGTCTTTTTGGCATTCGGCAATAGGCCAACTTTCTAGTGATAACAGCCCTTGAGCAGAGGATATGTGTTCAGCAATCAGTGCGATGTCGTCCACGTAGTCAAGATCGGTCAACCACTTCTGACTTTGCCTATTGTGAGACCTTTGGAGGAGATGGTATCTATCGCTTACTTGAGGACATAGTCAGCGACAATGACAAAAAAAGAGCCAGTGTGTGGCCCTGAAGGATGCCTGTGGTTGTCTGGAATTATTTTGTTGGTCCCTCAATGCTCTGCACAAAGCAGACGGTTCTCATACTTAACTGCTATTGCCTTCACCATTTCTTCTGGTATTCCATTGTTGAGCAGCACTTCACCTACTTGGACTGCACAATCCATCGGTTCACTTGAACTCCTTCACCTTCCCTACTTGGACTGCACAATGCATCGGTTTCCTGCTGTGAACCCTGGCCTCAGATGTGGAGATACTGATCCTCACCTAAAGCCTCCATACAGGTCAGCCAAACCGGTCCAGTGAGAGCTGAAGGTCTTGGACCGATGGTGACATCAGGACCACATCATCTGCCAAAAGCAGTGAAGAAACCCTTAGCTCGGTTTACAACCCAATGATACTGAACAGGATTTGGCATGCCATTGACCCTCACCTGAGGGAGAACCAAAATGGTGTTTGAGAGGGAGGAATACCGTAGCCCAGATCTTGACACTAAGGAGAATGATTGAGGAGGTGATAAAGGATAGCCTGACTGCTGTAGTGTACTTCCACTTCAAAGATCCATTTGACTTGATTCACAGAAACACGATGGTGAAGTTCCTCAGGCCTGCGGTGTCCCTCCCAACTTACTCTGGGCGACAGACCATGTATGTAGGAACAAGGACCAAGGTGGTGACCCGAGTTTGACTTCCTTCCCTTCCTCTTCATCATAGTCCTGTTTTATGCACTCAGGAAGGCCATCAGTGGACGAGAGCAGGATCTTTGCTTCACTCTAACTCCAAGGAGGTCGAGACGACACCCCCAGTTGTCCTGACAGACCTGGACTATGCAGACGTCATCAGCCTGCACTCCGACAACATGAACAAGCACAACAACTCCTGAAGAGTAGTTAGTGTTGGCCTTAAAAGACAGAGCCATGAGCCCAGGACTAACTGGGCTCATGGGTTAACTCGGCCAAGCAAGATCTCGAGGGGAAGGCACTTGCATGGACGGTCCTTAACGGTTTTACTGCTCCTGGCGGAACGTTCCGTCATAAGGAATCCAACCAGCAACTGCTTCTGGCGTAATGTTCCGTCTGATAAGCTTTATTATTGATATCAAAACTGATTGATTTATTTTTTATTATTATTTTGGCTTGGCCTTTCCTCCTTTAGCGATCCTAGACCGGATTGCGTAACTGGTCTAGAGTTTGCGTAACCAAACTCTGCTTCTTCTATGAGTGAATGCTGGACCCTGAAGCCAACCCTGCAGAGGTCTCTAGACGGGTGATCCACCAGAATGTTGCGTGCAGTACTTGACATCAGCAAGAATGTACATGTTACCAACAAGATCCTGTATGAGGGAATACCAAGGGTGAGCCAGAAAGTAGCAGCAAGGAGAATAAGACTAGCGGGACACTGCCAAAGACAACCTCAAGTGCTGTTGGAACCAACACACGGACATCAATCACGAGGACATCCCACACTAATATATGTGGATGTACTCAAGAATGATGCAGGAGTGCAGAGTACCAACGAACTGGCCAAATCTATGGAGAACCGGGATGACTGGGAGCCATGATTGAGCGTTCGTCTGGCTCCAGCAGATGGATATGGCACTGTCTTAAGCAACACCCACAGAGGAATTGAAGGTGATGGTGTCATCAAGGGTCTCTCTAATATGACGTCTCTCTGGTACATCCTGGAATGCCTCTGCAAAGGTCCTACAAATCTACCTAAACCCTGGTCTTCGCTGCAGCCAAATACTGAAACTGGGAGGTCGGGGTTCGATCCCCGGGCCGGGTCATACCAAAGACTGTAGAAATGGGACCCAATGCCTCCCTGCTTGGCACTCAAAGGGTTGGATTGGGGGGTCAAATCAACTAATCAAATGATTCCCGAACACGGCACGGCTACAGCTCACCGCTCCTTGGCTGCGGCTCACCTCTCAAAGAGATTGCTCAAATGGCTTTGGCTGGTAAGGGCCGAAGTCGGTTGTAGGCGATTTGTGCCTCCTGCAGCTACAGCTCATTGTTATACCATGTTGTTGCTCTCGCCAACTTTGTCTACCAAACTGCTGATCCCTGGTAAGTTGAGCAAGGACCCCAGTACAGGCACCCGCCTGATGAAACCGACAGCCACTGGGAAGAATCCCCCTAAATGAGAGGAAGAACCCATAGATTTCCAGGACCACTCCAATGATGGGACAGCAGACTTTGACTTTGAACAAGAGATGCTCAGATCCTTCCCTGAGGACCTGTCTACAAAGGCATGGATGTAGTCCTCCTGGAAGCAGGAGTGGGATGCTGCTGGGCCCACAGGTTGTCACCGCAACATCTGGGACCCAGGAGAAAGCATCACAGGAGGGAGATCTGCCACAACGACAACTGACCTTGCTGAACACACTGCGTACTGGGGTTGGACACTTCAAAACATCCATGAAGAAGTGGGGCCCGGCACACGGCACAGTATGCTTGAGCAGACTGACGATCACATAATCACCACCTGGTCCCGTTTTTAGACCACCATCGATGTGGTAGGCTGCCTGAGACGAGCGCGTGGTGGCACGGTATCGAGTTGGACATCTGATGAAGATACATGAAAGAAGACGCCCAAGTCTCACTCATGTTGTAATATATCTTTGGAACAGAAGTAATGTTTGTTTGCTAATTGTTGCGACCGTACCCGTCAGTCCTTCAGTGACTCCATATATGGCCGTTAGTGCGTCACGCCTCGTGACACGTCACACCACCATATATGGTCGTCAGTCCATGCCTCGTGACACTCTCCATATATGGCCGTCTCCATAATATGAAGATCACGACACTGACCTCATCAAACCCTGGATAGCCATATATGGAGAAGACTGGATCATCACCTATATCTGCATATATGGAGCCGCTAGCAACTCTACATCTGACCTCAAACCCTTAGATCTCCATATATATATATATATATGTTTATCCCACCCCACCCATCCTTCCTCTTTGATGTCTCCCTTTTGACTGATACCTGTCCATTCAAACTCTAGACGGGCCCGCCCCAAAGTTATCAGTGCAGCCGCGCCCGGCAGCCAGCGAAAACTAGAGTTCTCAACAGGCCCGAAAATTAAGGCCAGGCCTTAACTGAGAAACTCACAGAGCGGCTTCCGCCCAGAACTAACAGTCGGGCAGATACCGGCACTGAGGAGGATATTGGAAGGGGTAAGGGAGCGCAACCTGTCAGCGGTGTCATTGACTTCCAAAAGGCTTTCGATACCATCCACCGGGGGAAACTCATGAGTATTCTATGTGCCTACGGAGTTCCAGAAAAGTTGGTCCAGATGATAGAGTCAAGCTACAGCCAGACTCGAGCCAAGGTCCAAACCTGTGACGGTGACACCCTGCAGGCGTCCTACAGGGTGACACTCTTGCCCCCTTCCTGTTCGTTGTAGTGATGGATCATGCACTGAGACTTGCAATCAATGGCAGAGAGGAGGCACTGGGGTTCACTCTGGTTCTGAGGAAGTCAAGGCGAGTACACCCCATCATGGTCACTGACCTCGACTATGCAGACGACATCGCCCTAATCTCAGATACAGTTAACACCCTCCGCGCCATTGCCGACGATTAAAGTCAATTGAAGCCTAATTTTGATAGTGACGCTTATCGCCATTGCCGACGGCCTCCGGCAATTGAGCTTTTATAGCGCGTTCGATTGCTCGAGCCAAAATGCTACTCACGTTAGCCGGTTAGCTAGCTGTGTTAGCACAGAACTGGATCGCCCATCTTAGATCGTCGTCGCCATAAGCATCCATTCTATCCATTTCTTTCAATCGCCTGTAACTCCTATTCCTTGTCCCAGATGGCATTTTTGGTCAAAACAGCGTTTCTTTGACGGCACAGAGCTGACAATCTAGAGCTCTCCGGAGCTCCGGCCTGCATTCACATTGTAAACAAGGCCCATCCAGCTGTGTGAAAACTCCTAACGTAGGACTACCGGTTGTGGACCGGAAATGGCGGATTTTCAAAATAAGAGCTCAAATTAAAAAAATGCTGGCGTGAATTAGATCCTAATTTTTCAATAAATGATAGCGGTCTAAGTGTTAAGAAAGGAAGGGCAGTAGAAAAGGTGTGCCGGAAGATCGGACTCAAGCTCAATGCCAAGAAAACGAAGGTATTGACAGTCAACACCGAGGACAAAACCATTGCCACTGCAGACGGGACGGTGCTCGAGCGAGTACCTCGGGGCCTGGACTGCCTCAACTGAACAGGATCTGAAGGTTCGGGGAGCACTTGCCTGGAAAGCCTTGCACGGGATAAGGAGAGTGTGGAAATCAGATATGGGAGAAGACCTTAAGAGGCGGCTGTTCATAGCTACTGTGGAGTCAGTACTGCTGTATGGGGCCGAGACATGGACCCTTACAATACAACAGGAAAAAGCCCTGGATGGAGTCTACACAAGAATGCAGATGTCACATGGACGGACCGCATCAGAAATGTGGACCTCTAAGGGGACCTACCACGGGTCACGGACAAAGTCGGAGAGAGCAGGATGAGGCTGGCAGGACACTGCGTCAGGCAACCAGAACTTGAGGCAAGTAAATTGACCCTATGGGAGCCAACCCAGGGCAAAGCCAAGAGGGGAAAGAAACACCTATGTAGACGTGCTGCGGTGCGACAGCTTGGCTGACAACACTGAAGAGCTCAAGAACCTGATGTTGGATAGGAAATTGTGGAGGGCAGCGATCCAGGAATCCCGAGTTGGTGTTTGCTAGACCTCACTCTCGCAGCAACTAATGTTGATCAGACCTCATCAAACCCTGTACACTCGACGCACTGCATATATGGCCAGACCTCATCAAACCCTGTACACTCAAGACACTGCCCCTCCTGCCACCCTTGGATCTCCATATATGGAGCTGACCTGTTCTGACATTCCATATGTTGATCTGACCTCATCAAACCCCTTTACACTCAAGACACGCTGCATATATGGCCAGACCTCATCAAACCCTGTACACTCAAGACATGCTCCATATATGGCCAGTATGGCCATATGTTGATCTGACCCCCATGCCAAAGCGCCAGTGCTCGCCCAGCAGTCTGCCGGGGCGAGGTCGCTTCTAGCCCTCAGGGCGTCTTACTGTATTATGCTTCATGTTGACTGTAATACTCTTCAAAAAGCTCAATTTACTGTCTTCCAGATCAATCACTTATCAAATATTAATCATTATTTATAAGCTCAAACATACCCTCAACTCTATTCCCAAACCTTTTACTAATTACTTTCAAGCAAATTCTTAAATACACAAACACAACACTAGACAGGGTACTCATCTTCAAACTCTCCTTTATCGTACCAGTCATACCAGTCAGTTTTACATCAAATACAGATACTACACTATACGACACATACTCTAAGACTATTGTCTTCTCTTAATTTATAGAAGAACAAATTGAAGTATGCTCTGATTAATCAGATCATTTAAATTATACTTATTCTAATTATCTTTATAGAAGCCGATGTGGCAACTATGTCTCGATAATCATGTTATACTGTAGATAATCAAGTGTGTTTTCAATCATGTTCTAGTCCTTTTCTTTATAGGCCTACTATGCAATCATGTTATCTGGAAATAATTTGTATGTTGCTTTCAAATCATTTTTTAAATGCTTTGTTGTACACATGTTGAGGCCTCGTATACACCCTTTGGCTTCTTTTTCACTGTTTCCTTTAGTATTGGTTTTTATACTGCAAAATCACATTATGTATGTATGCATTTATTTGTATGTATACCCAGTGTGTTGTGAGCTGTGTTCTGCCCCCCCCCTCAACAGTGTAGTATGTATGTATACAGTGTGTTCTGAGCTGTGTTCTGCTCCCCCCACCTCAACAGTGTAGTATGTATGTATACCCAGTGTGTTCTGAGCTGTGTTCTGCTCCCCCACCTCAACAGTGAAGTATGTATGTATGTATACAGTGTGTTGTGAGCTGTGTTCTGCTCCCCCCCACCTCAACAGTGTAGTATGTATGTATACAGTGTGTTGTGAGCTGTGTTCTGCTCCCCCACCTCAACAGTGTGTTCTGAGCTGTGTTCTGCTCCCCCACCTCAACAGTGTAGGATGTATGTATACCCAGTGTGTTGTGAGCTGTGTTCTGCTCCCCCACCTCAACAGTGAAGTATGTATGTATACAGTGTGTTGTGAGCTGTGTTCTGCTCCCCCCCCCACCTCAACAGTGAAGTATGTATGTGTACAGTGTGTTCTGAGCTGTGTTCTGCTCCCCCACCTCAACAGTGTAGTATGTATGTATACAGTGTGTTCTGAGCTGTGTTCTGCTCCCCCACCTCAACAGTGTAGTATGTATGTATATATACAGTGTGTTGTGAGCTGTGTTCTGCTCCCCCACCTCAACAGTGAAGTATGTATGTATACAGTGTGTTGTGAGCTGTGTTCTGCTCCCCCCACCTCAACAGTGTATTCTGAGCTGTGTTCTGCTCCCCCACCTCAACAGTGAAGTATGTATGTATACAGTGTGTGTTCAGAGCTGTGTTCTGCTCCCCCGCCTCAACAGTGAAGTATGTATGTATACCCTGTGTGTTCTGAGCTCTGTTCTGCTCCCCCACCTCAACAGTGAAGTAAAGGGGGAACTGGACGTGTTCATAAACAACCACCTGGGGTTCAAGAAAGCCCCCAAAGTTACCTGGATAAGTCACTGTCTTTTAAGCAACACAGAGTGCTCACGGAGAGGCGAAAGTGTCATCAAAGGTCTTGACATCTCGCTGGTATGTCCTGGGATGCCTCTGCCAAGTGTGGTGACTGATACACTCAGGAGACGCGTTGAGAAGTTGCCAAACCAGGCAGAAATATTGCAGAAATTTGAATTGCACAAAGTCAACTTTTTCAGGGTAATGAGGTTCAACAGTAAGCAATATAAGCATGGGCCAACTTTAAGTTCATTTCAGGGTAAAAGGATAACACTGTTGTCGTCTTCAGGGGAATGTACTCGGGTAGGTATTTCACTCTGTTTCCATATCCGTGTACTCGGGTAGGTATTTCACTGTTTCCATATCCGTGTACTCAGGTAGGTTTTTCACTCCTTTTCCATATTCCACTTTATTTGTGGATTTCTGCACATCACAGGTACGTAATTCAACTCGTGTGTATCTTCCTTCTATGACGCGGTCTTCTTTCTCTGTCTCATCCGCTCTCCGGGAAGACCCATGAATTAGTAGGGTCTGTCTGGCAGGCACACAGCGCAGCATGCTCGAGCAGACTGCCGTTCACCTGGTCCCCTTTTTATAGACCACCATCGGATGGCCGGTAGGCTACCTGAGACGAGGGCGTGGCTGCACGGCATCGAGCTGGACATCCCATGATGAGGATGATACACTAAAGATGTCCATGTCTCACTCTCTCATTTTGTAAAGTGTATTTGTAATATGCGTTTCATGTTGATTGTAATGTAATATTATTATATTATGCTTCATGTTGTTAATGTGTTTACCCCATGTGTTCTGTGCTGTGTTCTGCCCCCCCCCCCAAAAAAATCCCCCCCAACCCCTCTCCTCCCCCTTTTGGGGGTGGGGGGGGGTTGTCCCCACTCTCGGCCTGCACCTTGTCGTGGTGAGTGGGCTTTAAACCAAGACAGGCCATTTTTACCCATTTACTCATTTACTGCCACAGTGAATGAATACATTTGACTGAGGGACTGCCATCGGATTTTTTTGAATTTTCCTTTTTATTTTATTTTCATGTCATATGAAAGCAGGGAATCATAGCTTCAAATTGACACATTGGTTGTTCAGTTTGACCCACCAGTTTTGTCTTGCAGAGATACAGCGAGTTGAGAAAACAGGCTTGAAAAAGGTTCACTTCTGTGGTCTCTAACATTACACCTAGCTACATGTTTAAGCATTTATTGCATATTTACATGTCTATTTCAGCTCAGACATTTATTTCAGACATGCTCTAGTATGTGAAGAGTCTGCCTGTGATATTAACTCATTTTGGATTTCTCTGGTGAAAAGCTGGAGGGTTGCGGGATGGAAAGCTCTCAGTCAAATCTGGTCACAAATGATCCATCCCTTTGCCCGGTGATGTTTTGTTTTTCCTTACTTTTCAAGTAGTCACAGAATGTTTGTCTCAATTACGACCGAACCCACGACCGTTTAGATAAACACAGAGGTTTTCTCTGTTCTTCTGCGAAAAAGAAACCTTTTGTCGGTCATCCGTCCTAGCCCATTCTGGACGGGAACCCCTGTTGGTGTTCCTGTCCAGAATGATGTTATGCTTCGGCTATTGAAAAATAGCAGATCTACAAGCTCATAGCGCGGCACAGAGTGCCGCGCTATTAGCTTGCAGGTCTGCTATTTTTGAAAAATCATGAAAATGTGGCGCAAATCTTTGAATATATATACTTTCAGAGCAAACGTTTTTTAACTCGAATCTTTGCTACTGGGGGGGGTCCCTGGAACTACATATTTTCAGATGGGGGTCGGCGGCCAAATACATATACTTCTGGGGGTCTTTGACATAAAATAGTTTGAGAACCACTGACATAGAAACAGGGTTTTCAGAAAACTGTCATGATTTAGAAGACTTTTTTTTTTTTTTAAGAATCTGTCTGGTCTAAATGGGCTAGTTTGGGTTTGTTGAAAATAGCATGCCGGCCAAAAATGGAGAGGAACATCACTGAAGACCAGCATTTATAGACAAGCTTCTCTCTTCACCACTGGGAGTATTAAACATAAAAATAGATTTTTAACCCATTTAGACCCGAGGACGATTCTACGAATGTCTTCTAAATCCTGACAGTTTTCTGAAAAACCCTATGTTTCTATGTCGGTGGTTCTCAAACATTTTCATGTCAAGGACCCCCAAAAATGTATGTAATTGGCCGCCGACCCCCCCATCTGAAAATATGTAGTTCCAGGGACCCGCCCAGAAGCAAAGATTTGAGTTAAACACGTTGACTCTGTAACAATATTCAAAGATTTGAGGCACATTTTCACGATTTAAAAAAAATAGCAGACCTACAAGCTCGTAGCGCGGCACTCGGTGCTGCGCTATGAGCTTGTAGATCTCCTTGTTCTTTTACGGCAGTATCCATAATCAAGCGTCATGGACACTGGGCTCACTTCCTTCCTGGACTACAATTCCCATAATGCTTTGGTCCACTGCTCCTCCTTGTGGATAGGGGAAGGGCTGTCTTAGGCCTCACTCACACCTTTAAAACATTGATGCATGCTTGTTGTATGAATGTTGTAAGTGTCATGGCCGCCCCAATGCATTTCCAATGGAAGTCACATGGTTTGATACAACATTTTGGACTACAAGCTGTTGTATGGCTTTCGGCTGTATTTCGACTCCCCCCTCATACAACACAAATGTTGTGTCAAACCATGTGACTCCCATTTGAAATGCATTGAGAGCTTACAACAAGCATACATCTCATACAACAAGCATACATCAATCTGTTTTGACCGTGTGAGTCAGGCCTTACTGAGACAACATGTAGTCCAGGAAATTAGTGATCCCAGTGTCCATGACATCATGGAGCCCACGGACACTTTGAAATACTGAAATATCTAAAAATACATATTCCCCAAATAAAAACCCCAGGAAAGTGTTTCTTGTCTCCCAAACATCATTAAAATAAGATTTGGTTGCAAAAGGGGTGAAGTGGCCCTTTAATATGAAGAAAAACAAACACAAAAAAACGACTTGACTAATTTATTTCCCCATTTTCTGCCTTTTCACTTTGGCCCCCATCTGAAAATATGTTGTTCCGGGGACCTTCCAGAAGCAAAGATTTGAGTTAAAAACGTCCGCTGGGAAAGAATATATATTCAAAGATTTGCGCCACATTTTCAGGATTAAAAAAAAATAGCAGACCTACAAGCTCGTAGCGTGGCACTCGGTGCCGTGCTATGAGCTTGTAGATCTGCTATTTTTCAACGGCTAAAGCATAACATAATGCTTAGAACACCAAAAGGGGTTCGTGCCCAGAATAGTTTTTTAAAGTGTATTTATGGCACTCGGGTGGCATAGTGATAAAGTCCCTAGACCCTGCCCACCACCACGGAGGGTTGTAGGTTCCAATCCACTGTGGTGCGTCCGGCTTTGTCGAGTGTCTACACGAACACAATTGGCCCGTGTTCAGGGGAAGGAAAAATATGTATTGTTCAAACTATCGCTGTAGCGCCCCCCTTTTGGCCAATAGTTTCAGCACTATTTGGCATGACTGTAAAAGTCTCAAACATGTGACTCTGCATGTATGTACAGTGCTATACAGTGCTATACAAATAAAGTTTTCACGTAAAAAAAAATATTCTCCAGATTTTTTTGTCTATAGGTCCAACGTCCATGGTCTCAGAACACATAGTGTGCAATTTTTCATGATTTCGGAAGATTTGAAAAAAAGGTGAAAATCACGGAAGTGTGTGTGTGTGGCCTGCCCAGTGTCTGCCCACTGCCTCCCTAGTCAGAGACCATGGACAATAGTCCATGTTCTCACTTTGTCTTCATTTTTCAGGATTTGGAAAAAAGTCGAAAATCTCCCCAGTGTCCCCCCAGTGTCCCCCCCCCCCGTGCCTCACACCCCAGTGTCTGCCCAGTGCCTCCCCAGTGTCCCCCAGTGCCTCACCCCCCAGTGGCCCCCCAGTGTCTGCCCAGTGTCCCCCCCAGTGCCTCCCCAGTGTCCCCCCAGTGCCTCCCCAGTGTCCCCCCAGTACCTCCCCAGTGTCCCCCAGTGCCTCTCTAGTGTCCCACTCCCCAGTGCCTCCCAGTGTCTGCCCAGTGTGCCCCCAGTGTGCCCCCAGTGTCTGCCCAGTGCCTCCCCAGTCCCCCCCCAGTCCCCCCAGTGCCCCTCTAGTGTCCCACTCCCCAGTGCCTCCCCAGTGCCCCCCAGTGTCTGCCCAGTGTCCCCCCAGTGTCTGCCCAGTGCCCCCCAGTGTCCCCCCAGTGTCCCCCCAGTGCCTGCCCAGTGTCTGCCCAGTGTCCCCCCAGTGTCCGCCCGGTGTCTGCCCAGTGCCCCCCGGTGTCCCCCCAGTGTCTGCCCAGTGTCCCCCCAGTGTCTGCCCTAGTAACCAGTTATTCAACACAGAGCAGACTAGCCAACAACAGATTAAAAAGGAATTTTGAGAACCGAACAGATGATCTTCTAAAGGAATATAAAATTATATCAGCCTACAGAAAAAACACAAATCTTAAAGACTATCTGGTACAGAGCAAGCTAAAAGGAATCAACACACCAGCACGCCAGAGACCAGAATACTTTAAACCCAAACAAATAGTTAAAAATAGAACTACAAAACGCGTGCTGGAGATTAAACAACAGATAACAGCCAGCACCAGCAACTGTATTTATTTAATCACATGTGAAAAATGTGGCTTACAATATGTCGGAGAAACGAGTAAAACAATAGCTGCAAGGCTGAGACAACACAGGTACAATATTAACAATGCAAAAAAGACAACTACAAGGATTGTCCAACATTTCATGGCACATGGCATTGCAGATCTAAAAGTGTCTGGACTTCAACACAATCCCAACTGGACAGTAGGACAAAGACGTTTTAATGAAAGACAGTGGATCAAGAACCTCAACACAGATTTTCCTGGAGGTTTAAACATGCCAAAATATTAGACAAG
The DNA here is from genome assembly GCF_951216825.1 of Electrona antarctica. NCBI lineage: Eukaryota > Metazoa > Chordata > Actinopteri > Myctophiformes > Myctophidae > Electrona > Electrona antarctica. Next base: position 4,352,122 of record NC_136789.1, on the reverse strand, counting down.
TTGTTTTGATTTTGTACCAAAACTCCACGGCCACATAGACAAAGCCAACACTCAATGGAAATCAGACTTTGAATAGGGGACACATTAGCACATTCCAAACCAACCTGGGACAAGAAGCAAAGAGTTGTCACTGACACCAAATGGGCCATTAGACACCGGACCCAGGAAACAATTAAAAGAGAAACACATGTAAATTTTTCTTTTTTGAAATGGAGCCATGGGGTGAATTAACCCCAATAAGGCTAAATAAACCAAAAATCCTACAACAATAGGGTAAACTTAAACTCGGGGATAAACTGGAGAAAATCTAAGTGATTGGATTAGGCTTCCTTCAAGTACATGGCGAATGTACTTGTATACATATGTTGCGACCTTCGGTCGCAACATATGTAAGTACATTGCACTGAAGTCCCCAGGTCCCCCCAGTGTCCCCCCAGTGTCTGCCCAGTGTCCCCCCAGTGTCCGCCCAGTGTCACTGGTGTGGTACTTCCTGGTTTACCAGAACGGGGTTCAACTCCCTGCAGTGCCCTGCTCAATGTGTTGTATTTACATGATTTATCACCCTATAGCATGCGCTCCGAGACGATGGACTATAGCCTGTCGCTTTTCCGATATTTTCAGATCCTCTGAAATCTTGAAAAATGGCACCCTATAGCATGCGCTCCGAGACGATGGACTATAGCCTGTCGCTTTCCGTGATTTTCACCTTTTTTTTTCAAATCCTCCGAAATCGTGAAAAATGGCACACTATAGCATGCGCTCCGAGACGATGGACTATAGCCTGTCGCTTTCCGTGATTTTCACCTTTTTTTCAAATCCTCCGAAATCGTGAAAAATGGCACCCTATAGCATGCACTCCGAGACAATGGACTATAGCCTGTCGCTTTCTGTGATTTTCACCTTTTTTTCAATCCTCCGACATCGTGAAAAATGGCACCCTATAGCATGCGCTCCGAGACGATGGACTATAGCCTGTCGCTTTCCGTGACTTTCACCTTTTTTTTCAAATCCTCTGAAATCGTGAAAAATGGTAACCTACTTATTGTAATGATTTTGTCGTGGGAGGTCGGCAAGAGTACGTTTAAAAATATAGATTTGTGATTTATTGTTTTATATACTGTTATTATTGCCTACAGTGTAAATTGTGAAATGACTACTGTTGAAATGTAATGAATGTGATTGCTGTTGGACCTGTAAATTACAACAAAACAAACTAAGGCACTGGTGTGGTACTTCCTGGTTTACCAGAACAGGGTTCAACTCCCTGCAGTGCCCTGCTCAATGTGTTGTATTTACATGATTTATACCTATAGCATGCACTCCGAGACAATGGACTATAGCCTGTCGCTTTCCGTGACTTTCACCTTTTTTTTCAAATCCTCTGTAATCGTGAAAAATGGTAACCTACTTATTGTAATGATTTTGTCGTGGGAGGTCGGCAAGAGTACGTTTAAAAATATAGCTTTGTCATTTATTGTTTTATATACTGTTATTAATGCCTACAGTGTAAATTGTGAAATGACTACTGTTGAAATGTAATGAATGTGATTGCTGTTGGACCTGTAAATTACAACAAAACAAACTAAGGCACTGGTTGTGGTACTTCCTGGTTTACCAGAACGGGGTTCAACTCCCTGCAGTGCCCTGCTCAATGTGTTGTATTTACATGATTTATCACCCTATAGCATGCGCTCCGAGACGATGGACTATAGCCTGTCGCTTTCCGTGATTTTCACCTTTTTTTTCAAATCCTCCGAAATCGTGAAAAATGGCACACTATAACATGCGCTCCGAGACGATGGACTATAGCCTGTCGCTTTCCGTGATTTTCACCTTTTTTTCAAATGCTCCGAAATCGTGAAAAATGGCAGCCTATAGCATGCGATCCGTGACGATTGACTATAGCCTGTCGCTTTCCGTGACTTTCACCTTTTTTTTTCAAATCCTCCGAAATCGTGAAAAATGGCACACTATAGCATGCGCTCCGAGACGATGGACTATAGCCTGTCGCTTTCCGTGATTTTCACCTTTTTTTCAAATGCTCCGAAATCGTGAAAAATGGCACCCTATAGCATGCGCTCCGAGACGATGGACTATAGCCTGTCGCTTTCCGTGATTTTCACATTTTTTTTCAAATCTTCCGAAATCGTGAAAAATGGCACACTATAGCATGCGCTCCAAGACGATGGACTATAGCCTGTCGCTTTCCGTGATTTTCACCTTTTTTTCGAATCCTCCGAAATCGTGAAAAATGGCACCCTATAGCATGCACTCCGAGACAATGGACTATAGCCTGTCGCTTTCTGTGATTTTCACCTTTTTTTCAATTCCTCCGAAATCGTGAAAAATGGCACCCTATAGCATGCGCTCCGAGACGATGGACTATGGCCTGTTGCTTTTCCGATATTTTCAGATCCTCCGAAAGAGTGAAAAATGGCACCCTATATGCGCTCCGAGACGATGGACTATAGCCTGTCGCATTCTGTGACTTTCACTATTTTCAAATCCTCTGAAATCGTGAAAAATGGCACCCTATAGCATGCGCTCTGAGACGATGGACTATAGCCTGTCGCTTTTCCGATATTTTCACCTTTTTTTTAATCCTCTGAAATCGTGAAAAATGGCAGCCTATAGCATGCGATCCGTGACGATTGACTATAGCCTGTCGCTTTCCGTGACTTTCACCTTTTTTTTCAAAAACTCTGAAATCGTGAAAAATGGTAACCTACTTATTGTAATGATTTTGTTGTATAGCCTGTCGCTTTTCCGATATTTTCAGATCCTCCGAAATCTTGAAAAATAAATGATGAAAAACGAGGATTTGAAAAAAAGACGAAAATGACTCCGAGACGATGGGCTATAGTCCATGGTCTCGGAGTCATTTTCGTCTTTTTTTTTTATCCTCAAAAATGATGCAAAACGGCATGCTATAGTATGCCGTTCGAGACCATGGGCTATAGCCCATCGCCATGGTCATAAATGATGAAAAACGAGGATTTGAAAAAAAGACGAAAATTACTCCGAGACGATGGGCTATAGCCCATGGTCTCGGAGTGATTTTCGTCTTTTTTTCAAATCCTCAAAAATGATGCAAAACGGCATGCTATAGTATGCCGTTCGAGACCATGGGCTAAAGCCCATCGCCATGGTCATAAATGATGAAAAACAAGGATTTGAAAATGACTCCGAGACGATGGGCTATAGCCCATGGTCTCGGAGTGATTTTCGTCTTTTTTTCAAATCCTCAAAAATGATGGAAAACGGCATGCTATAGTATGCCGTTCGAGACCATGGGCTATAGCCCAACGCCATGGTCATAAATGATGAAAAACGAGGATTTGAAAATGACTCCGAGACGATGGGCTATAGCCCATGGTCTCGGAGTGATTTTCGTCTTTTTTTCAAATCCTCAAAAATGATGGAAAACGGCATGCTATAGTATGCCGTTCGAGACCATGGGCTATAGCCCAACGCCATGGTCATAAATGATGAAAAACGAGGATTTGAAAAAAAGACGAAAATGACTCCGAGACGATGGGCTATAGCCCATGGTCTCGGAGTGATTTTCGTCTTTTTTTCAAATCCTCAAAAATGATGCAAAACGGCAGGCTATAGTATGCCGTTCGAGACCATGGGCTATAGCCCATCGCCATGGTCATAAATGATGAAAAACAAGGATTTGAAAAAAAGACGAAAATCACTCCGAGACCATGGGCTATAGCCCATGGTCTCGGAGTGATTTTCGTCTTTTTTTCAAATCCTCAAAAATGATGGAAAACGGCATGCTGTAGTATGCCGTTCGAGACCATGGGCTATAGCCCATCGCCATGGTCATAAATGATGAAAAACGAGGATTTGAAAAAAAGACGAAAATGACTCCGAGACGATGGGCTATAGCCCATGGTCTCGGAGTGATTTTCGTCTTTTTTTCAAATCCTCAAAAATGATGCAAAACGGCATGCTATAGTATGCCGTTCGAGACCATGGGCTATAGCCCATCGCCATGGTTATAAATGATGAAAAACGAGGATTTGAAAAAAAGACGAAAATTACTCCGAGACGATGGGCTGTAGCCCATGGTCTCGGAGTGATTTTCGTCTTTTTTTCAAATCCTCAAAAATGATGCAAAACGGCATGCTATAGTATGCCGTTCGAGACCATGGGCTATAGCCCATCGCCATGGTCATAAATGATGAAAAACAAGGATTTGAAAAAAAGACGAAAATCACTCCGAGACCATGGGCTATAGCCCATCGTCTCGGAGTCATTTTCGTCTTTTTTTCAAATCCTCAAAAATGATGCAAAACGGCATGCTGTAGTATTCCGTTCGAGACCATGGGCTATAGCCCATCGCCATGGTCATAAATGATGAAAAACGAGGATTTGAAAAAAAGACGAAAATGACTCCGAGACGATGGGCTATAGCCCATGGTCTCGGAGTGATTTTCGTCTTTTTTTCAAATCCTCAAAAATGATGCAAAACGGCATGCTATAGTATGCCGTTCGAGACCATGGGCTATAGCCCATCGCCATGGTCATAAATGATGAAAAACAAGGATTTGAAAAAAAGACGAAAATCACTCCGAGACCATGGGCTATAGCCCATCGTCTCGGAGTCATTTTCGTCTTTTTTTCAAATCCTCAAAAATGATGCAAAACGGCATGCTGTAGTATGCCGTTCGAGACCATGGGCTATAGCCCATCGCCATGGTCATAAATGATGAAAAACGAGGATTTGAAAAAAAGACGAAAATGACTCCGAGACGATGGGCTATAGCCCATGGTCTCGGAGTGATTTTCGTCTTTTTTTCAAATCCTCAAAAATGATGCAAAACGGCAGGCTACAGTATGCCGTTCGAGACCATGGGCTATAGCCCATCGCCATGGTCATAAATGATGAAAAACGAGGATTTGAAAAAAAAAAGAAAATTACTCCGAGACCATGGGCTATAGCCCATGGTCTCGGAGTGATTTTCGTCTTTTTTTCAAATCCTCAAAAATGATGCAAAACGGCATGCTATAGTATGCCGTTCGAGACCATGGGCTATAGCCCATCGCCATGGTCATAAATGATGAAAAACGAGGATTTGAAAAAAAGACGAAAATGACTCCGAGACGATGGGCTATAGTCCATGGTCTCGGAGTGATTTTCGTCTTTTTTTCAAATCCTCAAAAATGATGCAAAACGGCATGCTATAGTATGCCGTTCGAGACCATGGGCTATAGCCCATCGCCATGGTCATAAATGATGAAAAACAAGGATTTGAAAAAAAGACGAAAATGACTCCAAGACGATGGGCTATAGCCCATCGTCTCGGAGTGATTTTCGTCTTTTTTTCAAATCCTCAAAAATGATGCAAAACGGCATGCTATAGTATGCCGTTCGAGACCATGGGCTATAGCCCATCGCCATGGTCATAAATGATGAAAAACGAGGATTTGAAAAAAAGACGAAAATGACTCCGAGACGATGGGCTATAGCCCATGGTCTCGGAGTGATTTTCGTCTTTTTTTCAAATCCTCAAAAATGATGCAAAACGGCATGCTATAGTATGCCGTTCGAGACCATGGGCTATAGCCCATCGCCATGGTCATAAATGATGAAAAACAAGGATTTGAAAAAAAGACGAAAATCACTCCGAGACCATGGGCTATAGCCCATCGTCTCGGAGTCATTTTCGTCTTTTTTTCAAATCCTCAAAAATTATGCAAAACGGCATGCTGTAGTATGCCGTTCGAGACCATGGGCTATAGCCCATCGCCATGGTCATAAATGATGAAAAACGAGGATTTGAAAAAAAGACGAAAATGACTCCGAGACGATGGGCTATATATAGCCCATGGTCTCGGAGTGATTTTCGTCTTTTTTTCAAATCCTCAAAAATGATGCAAAACGGCATGCTGTAGTATGCCGTTCGAGACCATGGGCTATAGCCCATCGCCATGGTCATAAATGATGAAAAACGAGGATTTGAAAAAAAGACGAAAATGACTCCGAGACGATGGGCTATAGCCCATGGTCTCGGAGTGATTTTCGTCTTTTTTTCAAATCCTCAAAAATGATGCAAAACGGCAGGCTATAGTATGCCGTTCGAGACCATGGGCTATAGCCCATCGCCATGGTCATAAATGATGAAAAACAAGGATTTGAAAAAAAGACGAAAATCACTCCGAGACCATGGGCTATAGCCCATCGTCTCGGAGTCATTTTCGTCTTTTTTTCAAATCCTCAAAAATGATGCAAAACGGCATGCTGTAGTATGCCGTTCGAGACCATGGGCTATAGCCCATCGCCATGGTCATAAATGATGAAAAACGAGGATTTGAAAAAAAGACGAAAATGACTCCGAGACGATGGGCTATAGCCCATGGTCTCGGAGTGATTTTCGTCTTTTTTTCAAATCCTCAAAAATGATGCAAAACGGCAGGCTATAGTATGCCGTTCGAGACCATGGGCTATAGCCCATCGCCATGGTCATAAATGATGAAAAACGAGGATTTGAAAAAAAGACGAAAATTACTCCGAGACCATGGGCTATAGCCCATGGTCTCGGAGTGATTTTCGTCTTTTTTTCAAATCCTCAAAAATGATGCAAAACGGCATGCTATAGTATGCCGTTCGAGACCATGGGCTATAGCCCATCGCCATGGTCATAAATGATGAAAAACGAGGATTTGAAAAAAAGACGAAAATGACTCCGAGACGATGGGCTATAGTCCATGGTCTCGGAGTGATTTTCGTCTTTTTTTCAAATCCTCAAAAATGATGCAAAACGGCATGCTATAGTATGCCGTTCGAGACCATGGGCTATAGCCCATCGCCATGGTCATAAATGATGAAAAACAAGGATTTGAAAAAAAGACGAAAATCACTCCGAGACCATGGGCTATAGCCCATCGTCTCGGAGTCATTTTCGTCTTTTTTTCAAATCCGAAAAATGATGCAAAACGGCATGCTGTAGTATGCCGTTCGAGACCATGGGCTATAGCCCATCGCCATGGTCATAAATGATGAAAAACGAGGATTTGAAAAAAAGACGAAAATGACTCCGAGACGATGGGCTATATATAGCCCATGGTCTCGGAGTGATTTTCGTCTTTTTTTCAAATCCTCAAAAATGATGCAAAACGGCAGGCTATAGTATGCCGTTCGAGACCATGGGCTATAGCCCATCGCCATGGTCATAAATTATGAAAAACGAGGATTTGAAAAAAAGACGAAAATTACTCCGAGACGATGGGCTATAGCCCATGGTCTCGGAGTGATTTTCGTCTTTTTTTCAAATCCTCAAAAATGATGCAAAACGGCATGCTATAGTATGCCGTTCGAGACCATGGGCTATAGCCCATCGCCATGGTCATAAATGATGAAAAACGAGGATTTGAAAAAAAGACGAAAATGACTCCGAGACGATGGGCTATAGTCCATGGTCTCGGAGTGATTTTCGTCTTTTTTTCAAATCCTCAAAAATGATGCAAAACGGCATGCTATAGTATGCCGTTCGAGACCATGGGCTATAGCCCATCGCCATGGTCATAAATGATGAAAAACAAGGATTTGAAAAAAAGACGAAAATCACTCCGAGACCATGGGCTATAGCCCATCGTCTCGGAGTCATTTTCGTCTTTTTTTCAAATCCTCAAAAATGATGCAAAACGGCATGCTGTAGTATTCCGTTCGAGACCATGGGCTATAGCCCATCGCCATGGTCATAAATGATGAAAAACGAGGATTTGAAAAAAAGACGAAAATTACTCCGAGACGATGGGCTATAGCCCATGGTCTCGGAGTGATTTTCGTCTTTTTTTCAAATCCTCAAAAATGATGCAAAACGGCATGCTATAGTATGCCGTTCGAGACCATGGGCTATAGCCCATCGCCATGGTCATAAATGATGAAAAACAAGGATTTGAAAAAAAGACGAAAATCACTCCGAGACCATGGGCTATAGCCCATCGTCTCGGAGTCATTTTCGTCTTTTTTTCAAATCCTCAAAAATGATGCAAAACGGCATGCTGTAGTTTGCCGTTCGAGACCATGGGCTATAGCCCATCGCCATGGTCATAAATGATGAAAAACGAGGATTTGAAAAAAAGACGAAAATGACTCCGAGACGATGGGCTATAGCCCATGGTCTCGGAGTGATTTTCGTCTTTTTTTCAAATCCTCAAAAATGATGCAAAACGGCAGGCTATAGTATGCCGTTCGAGACCATGGGCTATAGCCCATCGCCATGGTCATAAATGATGAAAAACGAGGATTTGAAAAAAAGACGAAAATTACTCCGAGACGATGGGCTATAGCCCATGGTCTCGGAGTGATTTTCGTCTTTTTTTCAAATCCTCAAAAATGATGCAAAACGGCATGCTATAGTATGCCGTTCGAGACCATGGGCTATAGCCCATCGCCATGGTCATGAATGATGAAAAACAAGGATTTGAAAAAAAGACGAAAATCACTCCGAGACCATGGGCTATAGCCCATCGTCTCGGAGTGATTTTCGTCTTTTTTTCAAATCCTCAAAAATGATGCAAAACGGCATGCTGTAGTATTCCGTTCGAGACCATGGGCTATAGCCCATCGCCATGGTCATAAATGATGAAAAACGAGGATTTGAAAAAAAGACGAAAATGACTCCGAGACGATGGGCTATAGCCCATGGTCTCGGAGTGATTTTCGTCTTTTTTTCAAATCCTCAAAAATGATGCAAAACGGCATGCTATAGTATGCCGTTCGAGACCATGGGCTATAGCCCATCGCCATGGTCATAAATGATGAAAAACAAGGATTTGAAAAAAAGACGAAAATCACTCCGAGACCATGGGCTATAGCCCATCGTCTCAGAGTCATTTTCGTCTTTTTTTCAAATCCTCAAAAATGATGCAAAACGGCATGCTGTAGTATGCCGTTCGAGACCATGGGCTATAGCCCATCGCCATGGTCATAAATGATGAAAAACGAGGATTTGAAAAAAAGACGAAAATGACTCCGAGACGATGGGCTATAGCCCATGGTCTCGGAGTGATTTTCGTCTTTTTTTCAAATCCTCAAAAATGATGCAAAACGGCAGGCTATAGTATGCCGTTCGAGACCATGGGCTATAGCCCATCGCCATGGTCATAAATGATGAAAAACGAGGATTTGAAAAAAAGACGAAAATTACTCCGAGACCATGGTCTCGGAGTGATTTTCGTCTTTTTTTCAAATCCTCAAAAATGATGCAAAACGGCATGCTATAGTATGCCGTTCGAGACCATGGGCTATAGCCCATCGCCATGGTCATAAATGATGAAAAACGAGGATTTGAAAAAAAGACGAAAATGACTCCGAGACGATGGGCTATAGTCCATGGTCTCGGAGTGATTTTCGTCTTTTTTTCAAATCCTCAAAAATGATGCAAAACGGCATGCTATAGTATGCCGTTCGAGACCATGGGCTATAGCCCATCGCCATGGTCATAAATGATGAAAAACAAGGATTTGAAAAAAAGACGAAAATGACTCCAAGACGATGGGCTATAGCCCATCGTCTCGGAGTGATTTTCGTCTTTTTTTCAAATCCTCAAAAATGATGCAAAACGGCATGCTATAGTATGCCGTTCGAGACCATGGGCTATAGCCCATCGCCATGGTCATAAATGATGAAAAACGAGGATTTGAAAAAAAGACGAAAATGACTCCGAGACGATGGGCTATAGCCCATGGTCTCGGAGTGATTTTCGTCTTTTTTTCAAATCCTCAAAAATGATGCAAAACGGCATGCTATAGTATGCCGTTCGAGACCATGGGCTATAGCCCATCGCCATGGTCATAAATGATGAAAAACAAGGATTTGAAAAAAAGACGAAAATCACTCCGAGACCATGGGCTATAGCCCATCGTCTCGGAGTCATTTTCGTCTTTTTTTCAAATCCTCAAAAATGATGCAAAACGGCATGCTGTAGTATGCCGTTCGAGACCATGGGCTATAGCCCATCGCCATGGTCATAAATGATGAAAAACGAGGATTTGAAAAAAAGACGAAAATGACTCCGAGACGATGGGCTATATATAGCCCATGGTCTCGGAGTGATTTTCGTCTTTTTTTCAAATCCTCAAAAATGATGCAAAACGGCATGCTGTAGTATGCCGTTCGAGACCATGGGCTATAGCCCATCGCCATGGTCATAAATGATGAAAAACGAGGATTTGAAAAAAAGACGAAAATGACTCCGAGACGATGGGCTATAGCCCATGGTCTCGGAGTGATTTTCGTCTTTTTTTCAAATCCTCAAAAATGATGCAAAACGGCAGGCTATAGTATGCCGTTCGAGACCATGGGCTATAGCCCATCGCCATGGTCATAAATGATGAAAAACAAGGATTTGAAAAAAAGACGAAAATCACTCCGAGACGATGGGCTATAGCCCATGGTCTCGGAGTGATTTTCGTCTTTTTTTCAAATCCTCAAAAATGATGCAAAACGGCATGCTATAGTATGCCGTTCGAGACCATGGGCTATAGCCCATCGCCATGGTCATAAATGATGAAAAACGAGGATTTGAAAAAAAGACGAAAATTACTCCGAGACGATGGGCTATAGTCCATGGTCTCGGAGTGATTTTCGTCTTTTTTTCAAATCCTCAAAAATGATGCAAAACGGCATGCTATAGTATGCCGTTCGAGACCATGGGCTATAGCCCATCGCCATGGTCATAAATGATGAAAAACAAGGATTTGAAAAAAAGACGAAAATGACTCCAAGACGATGGGCTATAGCCCATGGTCTCGGAGTGATTTTCGTCTTTTTTTCAAATCCTCAAAAATGATGCAAAACGGCATGCTATAGTATGCCGTTCGAGACCATGGGCTATAGCCCATCGCCATGGTCATAAATGATGAAAAACAAGGATTTGAAAAAAAGACGAAAATCACTCCGAGACCATGGGCTATAGCCCATCGTCTCGGAGTCATTTTCGTCTTTTTTTCAAATCCTCAAAAATGATGCAAAACGGCATGCTGTAGTATTCCGTTCGAGACCATGGGCTATAGCCCATCGCCATGGTCATAAATGATGAAAAACGAGGATTTGAAAAAAAGACGAAAATTACTCCGAGACGATGGGCTATAGCCCATGGTCTCGGAGTGATTTTCGTCTTTTTTTCAAATCCTCAAAAATGATGCAAAACGGCATGCTATAGTATGCCGTTCGAGACCATGGGCTATAGCCCATCGCCATGGTCATAAATGATGAAAAACAAGGATTTGAAAAAAAGACGAAAATCACTCCGAGACCATGGGCTATAGCCCATCGTCTCGGAGTCATTTTCGTCTTTTTTTCAAATCCTCAAAAATGATGCAAAACGGCATGCTGTAGTATGCCGTTCGAGACCATGGGCTATAGCCCATCGCCATGGTCATAAATGATGAAAAACGAGGATTTGAAAAAAAGACGAAAATGACTCCGAGACGATGGGCTATAGCCCATGGTCTCGGAGTGATTTTCGTCTTTTTTTCAAATCCTCAAAAATGATGCAAAACGGCAGGCTATAGTATGCCGTTCGAGACCATGGGCTATAGCCCATCGCCATGGTCATAAATGATGAAAAACGAGGATTTGAAAAAAAGACGAAAATTACTCCGAGACCATGGGCTATAGCCCATGGTCTCGGAGTGATTTTCGTCTTTTTTTCAAATCCTCAAAAATGATGCAAAACGGCAGGCTATAGTATGCCGTTCGAGACCATGGGCTATAGCCCATCGCCATGGTCATAAATGATGAAAAACGAGGATTTGAAAAAAAGACGAAAATGACTCCGAGACGATGGGCTATAGTCCATGGTCTCGGAGTGATTTTCGTCTTTTTTTCAAATCCTCAAAAATGATGCAAAACGGCATGCTATAGTATGCCGTTCGAGACCATGGGCTATAGCCCATCGCCATGGTCATAAATGATGAAAAACGAGGATTTGAAAAAAAGACGAAAATGACTCCGAGACGATGGGCTATAGTCCATGGTCTCGGAGTGATTTTCGTCTTTTTTTCAAATCCTCAAAAATGATGCAAAACGGCATGCTATAGTATGCCGTTCGAGACCATGGGCTATAGCCCATCGCCATGGTCATAAATGATGAAAAACGAGGATTTGAAAAAAAGACGAAAATGACTCCGAGACGATGGGCTATAGCCCATCGCCATGGTCATAAATGATGAAAAACAAGGATTTGAAAAAAAGACGAAAATGACTCCAAGACGATGGGCTATAGCCCATCGTCTCGGAGTGATTTTCGTCTTTTTTTCAAATCCTCAAAAATGATGCAAAACGGCATGCTATAGTATGCCGTTCGAGACCATGGGCTATAGCCCATCGCCATGGTCATAAATGATGAAAAACGAGGATTTGAAAAAAAGACGAAAATGACTCCGAGACGATGGGCTATAGCCCATGGTCTCGGAGTGATTTTCGTCTTTTTTTCAAATCCTCAAAAATGATGCAAAACGGCATGCTATAGTATGCCGTTCGAGACCATGGGCTATAGCCCATCGCCATGGTCATAAATGATGAAAAACAAGGATTTGAAAAAAAGACGAAAATCACTCCGAGACCATGGGCTATAGCCCATCGTCTCGGAGTCATTTTCGTCTTTTTTTCAAATCCTCAAAAATGATGCAAAACGGCATGCTGTAGTATGCCGTTCGAGACCATGGGCTATAGCCCATCGCCATGGTCATAAATGATGAAAAACGAGGATTTGAAAAAAAGACGAAAATTACTCCGAGACCATTGGCTATAGCCCATGGTCTCGGAGTGATTTTCGTCTTTTTTTCAAATCCTCAAAAATGATGCAAAACGGCATGCTATAGTATGCCGTTCGAGACCATGGGCTATAGCCCATCGCCATGGTCATAAATGATGAAAAACGAGGATTTGAAAAAAAGACGAAAATGACTCCGAGACGATGGGCTATAGTCCATGGTCTCGGAGTGATTTTCGTCTTTTTTTCAAATCCTCAAAAATGATGCAAAACGGCATGCTATAGTATGCCGTTCGAGACCATGGGCTATAGCCCATCGCCATGGTCATAAATGATGAAAAACAAGGATTTGAAAAAAAGACGAAAATCACTCCGAGACCATGGGCTATAGCCCATCGTCTCGGAGTCATTTTCGTCTTTTTTTCAAATCCTCAAAAATGATGCAAAACGGCATGCTGTAGTATGCCGTTCGAGACCATGGGCTATAGCCCATCGCCATGGTCATAAATGATGAAAAACGAGGATTTGAAAAAAAGACGAAAATGACTCCGAGACGATGGGCTATATATAGCCCATGGTCTCGGAGTGATTTTCGTCTTTTTTTCAAATCCTCAAAAATGATGCAAAACGGCATGCTGTAGTATGCCGTTCGAGACCATGGGCTATAGCCCATCGCCATGGTCATAAATGATGAAAAACGAGGATTTGAAAAAAAGACGAAAATGACTCCGAGACGATGGGCTATAGCCCATGGTCTCGGAGTGATTTTCGTCTTTTTTTCAAATCCTCAAAAATGATGCAAAACGGCAGGCTATAGTATGCCGTTCGAGACCATGGGCTATAGCCCATCGCCATGGTCATAAATGATGAAAAACAAGGATTTGAAAAAAAGACGAAAATCACTCCGAGACCATGGGCTATAGCCCATCGTCTCGGAGTCATTTTCGTCTTTTTTTCAAATCCTCAAAAATGATGCAAAACGGCATGCTGTAGTATGCCGTTCGAGACCATGGGCTATAGCCCATCGCCATGGTCATAAATGATGAAAAACGAGGATTTGAAAAAAAGACGAAAATGACTCCGAGACGATGGGCTATAGCCCATGGTCTCGGAGTGATTTTCGTCTTTTTTTCAAATCCTCAAAAATGATGCAAAACGGCAGGCTATAGTATGCCGTTCGAGACCATGGGCTATAGCCCATCGCCATGGTCATAAATGATGAAAAACGAGGATTTGGAAAAAAGACGAAAATTACTCCGAGACCATGGGCTATAGCCCATGGTCTCGGAGTGATTTTCGTCTTTTTTTCAAATCCTCAAAAATGATGCAAAACGGCATGCTATAGTATGCCGTTCGAGACCATGGGCTATAGCCCATCGCCATGGTCATAAATGATGAAAAACGAGGATTTGAAAAAAAGACGAAAATGACTCCGAGACGATGGGCTATAGTCCATGGTCTCGGAGTGATTTTCGTCTTTTTTTCAAATCCTCAAAAATGATGCAAAACGGCATGCTATAGTATGCCGTTCGAGACCATGGGCTATAGCCCATCGCCATGGTCATAAATGATGAAAAACAAGGATTTGAAAAAAAGACGAAAATGACTCCAAGACGATGGGCTATAGCCCATCGTCTCGGAGTGATTTTCGTCTTTTTTTGAAATCCTCAAAAATGATGCAAAACGGCATGCTATAGTATGCCGTTCGAGACCATGGGCTATAGCCCATCGCCATGGTCATAAATGATGAAAAACGAGGATTTGAAAAAAAGACGAAAATGACTCCGAGACGATGGGCTATAGCCCATGGTCTCGGAGTGATTTTCGTCTTTTTTTCAAATCCTCAAAAATGATGCAAAACGGCATGCTATAGTATGCCGTTCGAGACCATGGGCTATAGCCCATCGCCATGGTCATAAATGATGAAAAACAAGGATTTGAAAAAAAGACGAAAATCACTCCGAGACCATGGGCTATAGCCCATCGTCTCGGAGTCATTTTCGTCTTTTTTTCAAATCCTCAAAAATGATGCAAAACGGCATGCTGTAGTATGCCGTTCGAGACCATGGGCTATAGCCCATCGCCATGGTCATAAATGATGAAAAACGAGGATTTGAAAAAAAGACGAAAATGACTCCGAGACGATGGGCTATATATAGCCCATGGTCTCGGAGTGATTTTCGTCTTTTTTTCAAATCCTCAAAAATGATGCAAAACGGCAGGCTATAGTATGCCGTTCGAGACCATGGGCTATAGCCCATCGCCATGGTCATAAATGATGAAAAACGAGGATTTGAAAAAAAGACGAAAATTACTCCGAGACGATGGGCTATAGCCCATGGTCTCGGAGTGATTTTCGTCTTTTTTTCAAATCCTCAAAAATGATGCAAAACGGCATGCTATAGTATGCCGTTCGAGACCATGGGCTATAGCCCATCGCCATGGTCATAAATGATGAAAAACGAGGATTTGAAAAAAAGACGAAAATGACTCCGAGAAGATGGGCTATAGTCCATGGTCTCGGAGTGATTTTCGTCTTTTTTTCAAATCCTCAAAAATGATGCAAAACGGCATGCTATAGTATGCCGTTCGAGACCATGGGCTATAGCCCATCGCCATGGTCATAAATGATGAAAAACAAGGATTTGAAAAAAAGACGAAAATCACTCCGAGACCATGGGCTATAGCCCATCGTCTCGGAGTCATTTTCGTCTTTTTTTCAAATCCTCAAAAATGATGCAAAACGGCATGCTGTAGTATGCCGTTCGAGACCATGGGCTATAGCCCATCGCCATGGTCATAAATGATGAAAAACGAGGATTTGAAAAAAAGACGAAAATTACTCCGAGACGATGGGCTATAGCCCATGGTCTCGGAGTGATTTTCGTCTTTTTTTCAAATCCTCAAAAATGATGCAAAACGGCATGCTATAGTATGCCGTTCGAGACCATGGGCTATAGCCCATCGCCATGGTCATAAATGATGAAAAACAAGGATTTGAAAAAAAGACGAAAATCACTCCGAGACCATGGGCTATAGCCCATCGTCTCGGAGTCATTTTCGTCTTTTTTTCAAATCCTCAAAAATGATGCAAAACGGCATGCTGTAGTATTCCGTTCGAGACCATGGGCTATAGCCCATCGCCATGGTCATAAATGATGAAAAACGAGGATTTGAAAAAAAGACGAAAATGACTCCGAGACGATGGGCTATAGCCCATGGTCTCGGAGTGATTTTCGTCTTTTTTTCAAATCCTCAAAAATGATGCAAAACGGCATGCTATAGTATGCCGTTCGAGACCATGGGCTATAGCCCATCGCCATGGTCATAAATGATGAAAAACGAGGATTTGAAAAAAAGACGAAAATGACTCCGAGACGATGGGCTATAGCCCATGGTCTCGGAGTGATTTTCGTCTTTTTTTCAAATCCTCAAAAATGATGCAAAACGGCAGGCTATAGTATGCCGTTCGAGACCACCTATAGCCCATCGCCATGGTCATAAATGATGAAAAACGAGGATTTGAAAAAAAGACGAAAATTACTCCGAGACCATGGGCTATAGCCCATGGTCTCGGAGTGATTTTCGTCTTTTTTTCAAATCCTCAAAAATGATGCAAAACGGCATGCTATAGTATGCCGTTCGAGACCATGGGCTATAGCCCATCGCCATGGTCATAAATGATGAAAAACGAGGATTTGAAAAAAAGACGAAAATGACTCCGAGACGATGGGCTATAGTCCATGGTCTCGGAGTGATTTTCGTCTTTTTTTCAAATCCTCAAAAATGATGCAAAACGGCATGCTATAGTATGCCGTTCGAGACCATGGGCTATAGCCCATCGCCATGGTCATAAATGATGAAAAACAAGGATTTGAAAAAAAGACGAAAATCACTCCGAGACCATGGGCTATAGCCCATCGTCTCGGAGTCATTTTCGTCTTTTTTTCAAATCCTCAAAAATGATGCAAAACGGCATGCTGTAGTATGCCGTTCGAGACCATGGGCTATAGCCCATCGCCATGGTCATAAATGATGAAAAACGAGGATTTGAAAAAAAGACGAAAATTACTCCGAGACGATGGGCTATAGCCCATGGTCTCGGAGTGATTTTCGTCTTTTTTTCAAATCCTCAAAAATGATGCAAAACGGCATGCTATAGTATGCCGTTCGAGACCATGGGCTATAGCCCATCGCCATGGTCATAAATGATGAAAAACGAGGATTTGAAAAAAAGACGAAAATGACTCCGAGACGATGGGCTATAGTCCATGGTCTCGGAGTGATTTTCGTCTTTTTTTCAAATCCTCAAAAATGATGCAAAACGGCATGCTATAGTATGCCGTTCGAGACCATGGGCTATAGCCCATCGCCATGGTCATAAATGATGAAAAACGAGGATTTGAAAAAAAGACGAAAATGACTCCGAGACGATGGACTATAGCCCATGGTCTCGGAGTGATTTTCGTCTTTTTTTCAAATCCTCAAAAATGATGCAAAACGGCATGCTGTAGTATGCCGTTCGAGACCATGGGCTATAGCCCATCGCCATGGTCATAAATGATGAAAAACGAGGATTTGAAAAAAAGACGAAAATGACTCCGAGACGATGGGCTATATATAGCCCATGGTCTCGGAGTGATTTTCGTCTTTTTTTCAAATCCTCAAAAATGATGCAAAACGGCATGCTGTAGTATGCCGTTCGAGACCATGGGCTATAGCCCATCGCCATGGTCATAAATGATGAAAAACGAGGATTTGAAAAAAAGACGAAAATGACTCCGAGACGATGGGCTATAGCCCATGGTCTCGGAGTGATTTTCGTCTTTTTTTCAAATCCTCAAAAATGATGCAAAACGGCATGCTGTAGTATGCCGTTCGAGACCATGGGCTATAGCCCATCGCCATGGTCATAAATGATGAAAAACGAGGATTTGAAAAAAAGACGAAAATGACTCCGAGACGATGGGCTATATATAGCCCATGGTCTCGGAGTGATTTTCGTCTTTTTTTCAAATCCTCAAAAATGATGCAAAACGGCATGCTGTAGTATGCCGTTCGAGACCATGGGCTATAGCCCATCGCCATGGTCATAAATGATGAAAAACGAGGATTTGAAAAAAAGACGAAAATGACTCCGAGACGATGGGCTATAGCCCATGGTCTCGGAGTGATTTTCGTCTTTTTTTCAAATCCTCAAAAATGATGCAAAACGGCATGCTGTAGTATGCCGTTCGAGACCATGGGCTATAGCCCATCGCCATGGTCATAAATGATGAAAAACGAGGATTTGAAAAAAAGACGAAAATGACTCCGAGACGATGGGCTATAGTCCATGGTCTCGGAGTGATTTTCGTCTTTTTTTCAAATCCTCAAAAATGATGCAAAACGGCATGCTATAGTATGCCGTTCGAGACCATGGGCTATAGCCCATCGCCATGGTCATAAATGATGAAAAACAAGGATTTGAAAAAAAGACGAAAATCACTCCGAGACCATGGGCTATAGCCCATCGTCTCGGAGTCATTTTCGTCTTTTTTTCAAATCCTCAAAAATGATGCAAAACGGCATGCTGTAGTATGCCGTTCGAGACCATGGGCTATAGCCCATCGCCATGGTCATAAATGATGAAAAACGAGGATTTGAAAAAAAGACGAAAATGACTCCGAGACGATGGGCTATATATAGCCCATGGTCTCGGAGTGATTTTCGTCTTTTTTTCAAATCCTCAAAAATGATGCAAAACGGCATGCTGTAGTATGCCGTTCGAGACCATGGGCTATAGCCCATCGCCATGGTCATAAATGATGAAAAACGAGGATTTGAAAAAAAGACGAAAATGACTCCGAGACGATGGGCTATAGCCCATGGTCTCGGAGTGATTTTCGTCTTTTTTTCAAATCCTCAAAAATGATGCAAAACGGCAGGCTATAGTATGCCGTTCGAGACCATGGGCTATAGCCCATCGCCATGGTCATAAATGATGAAAAACAAGGATTTGAAAAAAAGACGAAAATCACTCCGAGACCATGGGCTATAGCCCATCGTCTCGGAGTCATTTTCGTCTTTTTTTCAAATCCTCAAAAATGATGCAAAACGGCATGCTGTAGTATGCCGTTCGAGACCATGGGCTATAGCCCATCGCCATGGTCATAAATGATGAAAAACGAGGATTTGAAAAAAAGACGAAAATGACTCCGAGACGATGGGCTATAGCCCATGGTCTCGGAGTGATTTTCGTCTTTTTTTCAAATCCTCAAAAATGATGCAAAACGGCAGGCTATAGTATGCCGTTCGAGACCATGGGCTATAGCCCATCGCCATGGTCATAAATGATGAAAAACGAGGATTTGAAAAAAAGACGAAAATTACTCCGAGACCATGGGCTATAGCCCATGGTCTCGGAGTGATTTTCGTCTTTTTTTCAAATCCTCAAAAATGATGCAAAACGGCATGCTATAGTATGCCGTTCGAGACCATGGGCTATAGCCCATCGCCATGGTCATAAATGATGAAAAACGAGGATTTGAAAAAAAGACGAAAATGACTCCGAGACGATGGGCTATAGTCCATGGTCTCGGAGTGATTTTCGTCTTTTTTTCAAATCCTCAAAAATGATGCAAAACGGCATGCTATAGTATGCCGTTCGAGACCATGGGCTATAGCCCATCGCCATGGTCATAAATGATGAAAAACAAGGATTTGAAAAAAAGACGAAAATGACTCCAAGACGATGGGCTATAGCCCATCGTCTCGGAGTGATTTTCGTCTTTTTTTGAAATCCTCAAAAATGATGCAAAACGGCATGCTATAGTATGCCGTTCGAGACCATGGGCTATAGCCCATCGCCATGGTCATAAATGATGAAAAACGAGGATTTGAAAAAAAGACGAAAATGACTCCGAGACGATGGGCTATAGCCCATGGTCTCGGAGTGATTTTCGTCTTTTTTTCAAATCCTCAAAAATGATGCAAAACGGCATGCTATAGTATGCCGTTCGAGACCATGGGCTATAGCCCATCGCCATGGTCATAAATGATGAAAAACAAGGATTTGAAAAAAAGACGAAAATCACTCCGAGACCATGGGCTATAGCCCATCGTCTCGGAGTCATTTTCGTCTTTTTTTCAAATCCTCAAAAATGATGCAAAACGGCATGCTGTAGTATGCCGTTCGAGACCATGGGCTATAGCCCATCGCCATGGTCATAAATTATGAAAAACGAGGATTTGAAAAAAAGACGAAAATGACTCCGAGACGATGGGCTATATATAGCCCATGGTCTCGGAGTGATTTTCGTCTTTTTTTCAAATCCTCAAAAATGATGCAAAACGGCAGGCTATAGTATGCCGTTCGAGACCATGGGCTATAGCCCATCGCCATGGTCATAAATGATGAAAAACGAGGATTTGAAAAAAAGACGAAAATTACTCCGAGACGATGGGCTATAGCCCATGGTCTCGGAGTGATTTTCGTCTTTTTTTCAAATCCTCAAAAATGATGCAAAACGGCATGCTATAGTATGCCGTTCGAGACCATGGGCTATAGCCCATCGCCATGGTCATAAATGATGAAAAACGAGGATTTGAAAAAAAGACGAAAATGACTCCGAGAAGATGGGCTATAGTCCATGGTCTCGGAGTGATTTTCGTCTTTTTTTCAAATCCTCAAAAATGATGCAAAACGGCATGCTATAGTATGCCGTTCGAGACCATGGGCTATAGCCCATCGCCATGGTCATAAATGATGAAAAACAAGGATTTGAAAAAAAGACGAAAATCACTCCGAGACCATGGGCTATAGCCCATCGTCTCGGAGTCATTTTCGTCTTTTTTTCAAATCCTCAAAAATGATGCAAAACGGCATGCTGTAGTATGCCGTTCGAGACCATGGGCTATAGCCCATCGCCATGGTCATAAATGATGAAAAACTAGGATTTGAAAAAAAGACGAAAATTACTCCGAGACGATGGGCTATAGCCCATGGTCTCGGAGTGATTTTCGTCTTTTTTTCAAATCCTCAAAAATGATGCAAAACGGCATGCTATAGTATGCCGTTCGAGACCATGGGCTATAGCCCATCGCCATGGTCATAAATGATGAAAAACAAGGATTTGAAAAAAAGACGAAAATCACTCCGAGACCATGGGCTATAGCCCATCGTCTCGGAGTCATTTTCGTCTTTTTTTCAAATCCTCAAAAATGATGCAAAACGGCATGCTGTAGTATTCCGTTCGAGACCATGGGCTATAGCCCATCGCCATGGTCATAAATGATGAAAAACGAGGATTTGAAAAAAAGACGAAAATGACTCCGAGACGATGGGCTATAGCCCATGGTCTCGGAGTGATTTTCGTCTTTTTTTCAAATCCTCAAAAATGATGCAAAACGGCATGCTATAGTATGCCGTTCGAGACCATGGGCTATAGCCCATCGCCATGGTCATAAATGATGAAAAACGAGGATTTGAAAAAAAGACGAAAATGACTCCGAGACGATGGGCTATAGCCCATGGTCTCGGAGTGATTTTCGTCTTTTTTTCAAATCCTCAAAAATGATGCAAAACGGCAGGCTATAGTATGCCGTTCGAGACCACCTATAGCCCATCGCCATGGTCATAAATGATGAAAAACGAGGATTTGAAAAAAAGACGAAAATTACTCCGAGACCATGGGCTATAGCCCATGGTCTCGGAGTGATTTTCGTCTTTTTTTCAAATCCTCAAAAATGATGCAAAACGGCATGCTATAGTATGCCGTTCGAGACCATGGGCTATAGCCCATCGCCATGGTCATAAATGATGAAAAACGAGGATTTGAAAAAAAGACGAAAATGACTCCGAGACGATGGGCTATAGTCCATGGTCTCGGAGTGATTTTCGTCTTTTTTTCAAATCCTCAAAAATGATGCAAAACGGCATGCTATAGTATGCCGTTCGAGACCATGGGCTATAGCCCATCGCCATGGTCATAAATGATGAAAAACAAAGATTTGAAAAAAAGACGAAAATCACTCCGAGACCATGGGCTATAGCCCATCGTCTCGGAGTCATTTTCGTCTTTTTTTCAAATCCTCAAAAATGATGCAAAACGGCATGCTGTAGTATGCCGTTCGAGACCATGGGCTATAGCCCATCGCCATGGTCATAAATGATGAAAAACGAGGATTTGAAAAAAAGACGAAAATTACTCCGAGACGATGGGCTATAGCCCATGGTCTCGGAGTGATTTTCGTCTTTTTTTCAAATCCTCAAAAATGATGCAAAACGGCATGCTATAGTATGCCGTTCGAGACCATGGGCTATAGCCCATCGCCATGGTCATAAATGATGAAAAACGAGGATTTGAAAAAAAGACGAAAATGACTCCGAGACGATGGGCTATAGTCCATGGTCTCGGAGTGATTTTCGTCTTTTTTTCAAATCCTCAAAAATGATGCAAAACGGCATGCTATAGTATGCCGTTCGAGACCATGGGCTATAGCCCATCGCCATGGTCATAAATGATGAAAAACAAGGATTTGAAAAAAAGACGAAAATGACTCCAAGACGATGGGCTATAGCCCATCGTCTCGGAGTGATTTTCGTCTTTTTTTCAAATCCTCAAAAATGATGCAAAACGGCATGCTATAGTATGCCGTTCGAGACCATGGGCTATAGCCCATCGCCATGGTCATAAATGATGAAAAACGAGGATTTGAAAAAAAGACGAAAATGACTCCGAGACGATGGACTATAGCCCATGGTCTCGGAGTGATTTTCGTATTTTTTTCAAATCCTCAAAAATGATGCAAAACGGCATGCTGTAGTATGCCGTTCGAGACCATGGGCTATAGCCCATCGCCATGGTCATAAATGATGAAAAACGAGGATTTGAAAAAAAGACGAAAATGACTCCGAGACGATGGGCTATATATAGCCCATGGTCTCGGAGTGATTTTCGTCTTTTTTTCAAATCCTCAAAAATGATGCAAAACGGCATGCTGTAGTATGCCGTTCGAGACCATGGGCTATAGCCCATCGCCATGGTCATAAATGATGAAAAACGAGGATTTGAAAAAAAGACGAAAATGACTCCGAGACGATGGGCTATAGCCCATGGTCTCGGAGTGATTTTCGTCTTTTTTTCAAATCCTCAAAAATGATGCAAAACGGCAGGCTATAGTATGCCGTTCGAGACCATGGGCTATAGCCCATCGCCATGGTCATAAATGATGAAAAACAAGGATTTGAAAAAAAGACGAAAATGACTCCGAGACGATGGGCTATAGCCCATCGTCTCGGAGTCATTTTCGTCTTTTTTTCAAATCCTCAAAAATGATGCAAAACGGCATGCTGTAGTATGCCGTTCGAGACCATGGGCTATAGCCCATCGCCATGGTCATAAATGATGAAAAACGAGGATTTGAAAAAAAGACGAAAATGACTCCGAGACGATGGGCTATAGCCCATGGTCTCGGAGTGATTTTCGTCTTTTTTTCAAATCCTCAAAAATGATGCAAAACGGCAGGCTATAGTATGCCGTTCGAGACCATGGGCTATAGCCCATCGCCATGGTCATAAATGATGAAAAACGAGGATTTGAAAAAAAGACGAAAATGACTCCGAGACGATGGGCTATAGTCCATGGTCTCGGAGTGATTTTCGTCTTTTTTTCAAATCCTCAAAAATGATGCAAAACGGCATGCTATAGTATGCCGTTCGAGACCATGGGCTATAGCCCATCGCCATGGTCATAAATGATGAAAAACAAGGATTTGAAAAAAAGACGAAAATCACTCCGAGACCATGGGCTATAGCCCATCGTCTCGGAGTCATTTTCGTCTTTTTTTCAAATCCTCAAAAATGATGCAAAACGGCATGCTGTAGTATGCCGTTCGAGACCATGGGCTATAGCCCATCGCCATGGTCATAAATGATGAAAAACGAGGATTTGAAAAAAAGACGAAAATTACTCCGAGACGATGGGCTATAGCCCATGGTCTCGGAGTGATTTTCGTCTTTTTTTCAAATCCTCAAAAATGATGCAAAACGGCATGCTATAGTATGCCGTTCGAGACCATGGGCTATAGCCCATCGCCATGGTCATAAATGATGAAAAACGATGATTTGAAAAAAAGACGAAAATGACTCCGAGACGATGGGCTATAGTCCATGGTCTCGGAGTGATTTTCGTCTTTTTTTCAAATCCTCAAAAATGATGCAAAACGGCATGCTATAGTATGCCGTTCGAGACCATGGGCTATAGCCCATCGCCATGGTCATAAATGATGAAAAACGAGGATTTGAAAAAAAGACGAAAATGACTCCGAGACGATGGGCTATAGTCCATGGTCTCGGAGTGATTTTCGTCTTTTTTTCAAATCCTCAAAAATGATGCAAAACGGCATGCTATAGTATGCCGTTCGAGACCATGGGCTATAGCCCATCGCCATGGTCATAAATGATGAAAAACAAGGATTTGAAAAAAAGACGAAAATGACTCCAAGACGATGGGCTATAGCCCATCGTCTCGGAGTGATTTTCGTCTTTTTTTCAAATCCTCAAAAATGATGCAAAACGGCATGCTATAGTATGCCGTTCGAGACCATGGGCTATAGCCCATCGCCATGGTCATAAATGATGAAAAACGAGGATTTGAAAAAAAGACGAAAATGACTCCGAGACGATGGGCTATAGCCCATGGTCTCGGAGTGATTTTCGTCTTTTTTTCAAATCCTCAAAAATGATACAAAACGGCATGCTGTAGTATGCCGTTCGAGACCATGGGCTATAGCCCATCGCCATGGTCATAAATGATGAAAAACGAGGATTTGAAAAAAAGACGAAAATGACTCCGAGACGATGGGCTATATATAGCCCATGGTCTCGGAGTGATTTTCGTCTTTTTTTCAAATCCTCAAAAATTATGCAAAACGGCAGGCTATAGTATGCCGTTCGAGACCATGGGCTATAGCCCATCGCCATGGTCATAAATGATGAAAAACGAGGATTTGAAAAAAAGACGAAAATTACTCCGAGACGATGGGCTATAGCCCATGGTCTCGGAGTGATTTTCGTCTTTTTTTCAAATCCTCAAAAATGATGCAAAACGGCATGCTATAGTATGCCGTTCGAGACCATGGGCTATAGCCCATCGCCATGGTCATAAATGATGAAAAACAAGGATTTGAAAAAAAGTCGAAAATCACTCCGAGACCATGGGCTATAGCCCATCGTCTCGGAGTCATTTTCGTCTTTTTTTCAAATCCTCAAAAATGATGCAAAACGGCATGCTGTAGTATGCCGTTCGAGACCATGGGCTATAGCCCATCGCCATGGTCATAAATGATGAAAAACGAGGATTTGAAAAAAAGACGAAAATTACTCCGAGACGATGGGCTATAGCCCATGGTCTCGGAGTGATTTTCGTCTTTTTTTCAAATCCTCAAAAATGATGCAAAACGGCAGGCTATAGTATGCCGTTCGAGACCATGGGCTATAGCCCATCGCCATGGTCATAAATGATGAAAAACAAGGATTTGAAAAAAAGACGAAAATGACTCCAAGACGATGGGCTATAGCCCATCGTCTCGGAGTGATTTTCGTCTTTTTTTCAAATCCTCAAAAATGATGCAAAACGGCATGCTATAGTATGCCGTTCGAGACCATGGGCTATAGCCCATCGCCATGGTCATAAATGATGAAAAACGAGGATTTGAAAAAAAGACGAAAATGACTCCGAGACGATGGGCTATAGCCCATGGTCTCGGAGTGATTTTCGTCTTTTTTTCAAATCCTCAAAAATGATGCAAAACGGCATGCTATAGTATGCCGTTCGAGACCATGGGCTATAGCCCATCGCCATGGTCATAAATGATGAAAAACAAGGATTTGAAAAAAAGACGAAAATCACTCCGAGACCATGGGCTATAGCCCATCGTCTCGGAGTCATTTTCGTCTTTTTTTCAAATCCTCAAAAATGATGCAAAACGGCATGCTGTAGTATGCCGTTCGAGACCATGGGCTATAGCCCATCGCCATGGTCATAAATGATGAAAAACGAGGATTTGAAAAAAAGACGAAAATGACTCCGAGACGATGGGCTATATATAGCCCATGGTCTCGGAGTGATTTTCGTCTTTTTTTCAAATCCTCAAAAATGATGCAAAACGGCAGGCTATAGTATGCCGTTCGAGACCATGGGCTATAGCCCATCGCCATGGTCATAAATGATGAAAAACGAGGATTTGAAAAAAAGACGAAAATTACTCCGAGACGATGGGCTATAGCCCATGGTCTCGGAGTGATTTTCGTCTTTTTTTCAAATCCTCAAAAATGATGCAAAACGGCATGCTATAGTATGCCGTTCGAGACCATGGGCTATAGCCCATCGCCATGGTCATAAATGATGAAAAACAAGGATTTGAAAAAAAGACGAAAATCACTCCGAGACCATGGGCTATAGCCCATCGTCTCGGAGTCATTTTCGTCTTTTTTTCAAATCCTCAAAAATGATGCAAAACGGCATGCTGTAGTATGCCGTTCGAGACCATGGGCTATAGCCCATCGCCATGGTCATAAATGATGAAAAACGAGGATTTGAAAAAAAGACGAAAATTACTCCGAGACGATGGGCTATAGCCCATGGTCTCGGAGTGATTTTCGTCTTTTTTTCAAATCCTCAAAAATGATGCAAAACGGCAGGCTATAGTATGCCATTTGAGACCATGGGCTATAGCCCATCGCCATGGTCATAAATGATGAAAAACAAGGATTTTAAAAAAAGACGAAAATGACTCCGAGACGATGGGCTATAGCCCATGGTCTCGGAGTTATTTTCGTCTTTTTTTCAAATCCTCAAAAATGATGCAAAACGGCATGCTATAGTATGCCGTTCGAGACCATGGGCTATAGCCCATCGCCATGGTCATAAATGATGAAAAACAAGGATTTGAAAATGACTCCGAGACGATGGGCTATAGCCCATGGTCTCGGAGTGATTTTCGTCTTTTTTTCAAATCCTCAAAAATGATGCAAAACGGCATGCTATAGTATGCCGTTCGAGACCATGGGCTATAGCCCATCGCCATGGTCATAAATGATGAAAAACAAGGATTTGAAAATGACTCCGAGACGATGGGCTATAGCCCATGGTCTCGGAGTGATTTTCGTCTTTTTTTCAAATCCTCAAAAATGATGAAAAACGGCATGCTATAGTATGCCGTTCGAGACCATGGGCTATAGCCCATCGCCATGGTCATAAATGATGAAAAACAAGGATTTGAAAAAAAGACGAAAATGACTCCAAGACGATGGGCTATAGCCCATCGTCTCGGAGTGATTTTCGTCTTTTTTTCAAATCCTCAAAAATGATGCAAAACGGCATGCTATAGTATGCCGTTCGAGACCATGGGCTATAGCCCATCGCCATGGTCATAAATGATGAAAAACGAGGATTTGAAAAAAAGACGAAAATGACTCCGAGACGATGGGCTATAGCCCATGGTCTCGGAGTGATTTTCGTCTTTTTTTCAAATCCTCAAAAATGATGCAAAACGGCATGCTATAGTATGCCGTTCGAGACCATGGGCTATAGCCCATCGCCATGGTCATAAATGATGAAAAACAAGGATTTGAAAAAAAGACGAAAATCACTCCGAGACCATGGGCTATAGCCCATCGTCTCGGAGTCATTTTCGTCTTTTTTTCAAATCCTCAAAAATGATGCAAAACGGCATGCTGTAGTATGCCGTTCGAGACCATGGGCTATAGCCCATCGCCATGGTCATAAATGATGAAAAACGAGGATTTGAAAAAAAGACGAAAATGACTCCGAGACGATGGGCTATAGCCCATCGTCTCGGAGTCATTTTCGTCTTTTTTTCAAATCCTCAAAAATGATGCAAAACGGCATGCTGTAGTATGCCGTTCGAGACCATGGGCTATAGCCCATCGCCATGGTCATAAATGATGAAAAACGAGGATTTGAAAAAAAGACGAAAATGACTCCGAGACGATGGGCTATAGCCCATGGTCTCGGAGTGATTTTCGTCTTTTTTTCAAATCCTCAAAAATGATGCAAAACGGCAGGCTATAGTATGCCGTTCGAGACCATGGGCTATAGCCCATCGCCATGGTCATAAATGATGAAAAACGAGGATTTGAAAAAAAGACGAAAATTACTCCGAGACGATGGGCTATAGCCCATGGTCTCGGAGTGATTTTCGTCTTTTTTTCAAATCCTCAAAAATGATGCAAAACGGCATGCTATAGTATGCCGTTCGAGACCATGGGCTATAGCCCATCGCCATGGTCATAAATGATGAAAAACGAGGATTTGAAAAAGAGACGAAAATGACTCCGAGACGATGGGCTATATATAGCCCATGGTCTCGGAGTGATTTTCGTCTTTTTTTCAAATCCTCAAAAATGATGCAAAACGGCAGGCTATAGTATGCCGTTCGAGACCATGGGCTATAGCCCATCGCCATGGTCATAAATGATGAAAAACGAGGATTTGAAAAAAAGACGAAAATTACTCCGAGACGATGGGCTATAGCCCCTGGTCTCGGAGTGATTTTCGTCTTTTTTTCAAATCCTCAAAAATGATGCAAAACGGCATGCTATAGTATGCCGTTCGAGACCATGGGCTATAGCCCATCGCCATGGTCATAAATGATGAAAAACAAGGATTTGAAAAAAAGACGAAAATCACTCCGAGACCATGGGCTATAGCCCATCGTCTCGGAGTCATTTTCGTCTTTTTTTCAAATCCTCAAAAATGATGCAAAACGGCATGCTGTAGTATGCCGTTCGAGACCATGGGCTATAGCCCATCGCCATGGTCATAAATGATGAAAAACGATGATTTGAAAAAAAGACGAAAATTACTCCGAGACGATGGGCTATAGCCCATGGTCTCGGAGTGATTTTCGTCTTTTTTTCAAATCCTCAAAAATGATGCAAAACGGCAGGCTATAGTATGCCGTTCGAGACCATGGGCTATAGCCCATCGCCATGGTCATAAATGATGAAAAACAAGGATTTGAAAAAAAGACGAAAATGACTCCAAGACGATGGGCTATAGCCCATCGTCTCGGAGTGATTTTCGTCTTTTTTTCAAATCCTCAAAAATGATGCAAAACGGCATGCTATAGTATGCCGTTCGAGACCATGGGCTATAGCCCATCGCCATGGTCATAAATGATGAAAAACGAGGATTTGAAAAAAAGACGAAAATGACTCCGAGACGATGGGCTATAGCCCATGGTCTCGGAGTGATTTTCGTCTTTTTTTCAAATCCTCAAAAATGATGCAAAACGGCATGCTATAGTATGCCGTTCGAGACCATGGGCTATAGCCCATCGCCATGGTCATAAATGATGAAAAACAAGGATTTGAAAAAAAGACGAAAATCACTCCGAGACCATGGGCTATAGCCCATCGTCTCGGAGTCATTTTCGTCTTTTTTTCAAATCCTCAAAAATGATGCAAAACGGCATGCTGTAGTATGCCGTTCGAGACCATGGGCTATAGCCCATCGCCATGGTCATAAATGATGAAAAACGAGGATTTGAAAAAAAGACGAAAATGACTCCGAGACGATGGGCTATATATAGCCCATGGTCTCGGAGTGATTTTCGTCTTTTTTTCAAATCCTCAAAAATGATGCAAAACGGCAGGCTATAGTATGCCGTTCGAGACCATGGGCTATAGCCCATCGCCATGGTCATAAATGATGAAAAACGAGGATTTGAAAAAAAGACGAAAATTACTCCGAGACGATGGGCTATAGCCCATGGTCTCGGAGTGATTTTCGTCTTTTTTTCAAATCCTCAAAAATGATGCAAAACGGCATGCTATAGTATGCCGTTCGAGACCATGGGCTATAGCCCATCGCCATGGTCATAAATGATGAAAAACAAGGATTTGAAAAAAAGACGAAAATCACTCCGAGACCATGGGCTATAGCCCATCGTCTCGGAGTCATTTTCGTCTTTTTTTCAAATCCTCAAAAATGATGCAAAACGGCATGCTGTAGTATTCCGTTCTAGACCATGGGCTATAGCCCATCGCCATGGTCATAAATGATGAAAAACGAGGATTTGAAAAAAAGACGAAAATGACTCCGAGACGATGGGCTATAGCCCATGGTCTCGGAGTGATTTTCGTCTTTTTTTCAAATCCTCAAAAATGATGCAAAACGGCATGCTATAGTATGCCGTTCGAGACCATGGGCTATAGCCCATCGCCATGGTCATAAATGATGAAAAACAAGGATTTGAAAAAAAGACGAAAATCACTCCGAGACGATGGGCTATAGCCCATGGTCTCGGAGTGATTTTCGTCTTTTTTTCAAATCCTCAAAAATGATGCAAAACGGCATGCTATAGTATGCCGTTCGAGACCATGGGCTATAGCCCATCGCCATGGTCATAAATGATGAAAAACGAGGATTTGAAAAAAAGACGAAAATGACTCCGAGACGATGGGCTATAGCCCATGGTCTCGGAGTGATTTTCGTCTTTTTTCAAATCCTCAAAAATGATGGAAAACGGCATGCTATAGTATGCCGTTCGAGACCATGGGCTATAGCCCATCGTCTCGGAGTCATTTTCGTCTTTTTTTCAAATCCTCAAAAATGATGCAAAACGGCATGCTGTAGTATTCCGTTCTAGACCATGGGCTATAGCCCATCGCCATGGTCATAAATGATGAAAAACGAGGATTTGAAAAAAAGACGAAAATGACTCCGAGACGATGGGCTATAGCCCATGGTCTCGGAGTGATTTTCGTCTTTTTTTCAAATCCTCAAAAATGATGCAAAACGGCATGCTATAGTATGCCGTTCGAGACCATGGGCTATAGCCCATCGCCATGGTCATAAATGATGAAAAACAAGGATTTGAAAAAAAGACGAAAATCACTCCGAGACGATGGGCTATAGCCCATGGTCTCGGAGTGATTTTCGTCTTTTTTTCAAATCCTCAAAAATGATGCAAAACGGCATGCTATAGTATGCCGTTCGAGACCATGGGCTATAGCCCATCGCCATGGTCATAAATGATGAAAAACGAGGATTTGAAAAAAAGACGAAAATGACTCCGAGACGATGGGCTATAGCCCATGGTCTCGGAGTGATTTTCGTCTTTTTTCAAATCCTCAAAAATGATGGAAAACGGCATGCTATAGTATGCCGTTCGAGACCATGGGCTATAGCCCAACGCCATGGTCATAAATGATGAAAAACGAGGATTTGAAAAAAAGACGAAAATGACTCCGAGACGATGGGCTATAGCCCATGGTCTCGGAGTGATTTTCGTCTTTTTTTCAAATCCTCAAAAATGATGCAAAACGGCAGGCTATAGTATGCCGTTCGAGACCATGGGCTATAGCCCATCGCCATGGTCATAAATGATGAAAAACGAGGATTTGAAAAAAAGACGAAAATGACTCCGAGACAATGGGCTATAGCCCATGGTCTCGGAGTGATTTTCGTCTTTTTTTCAAATCCTCAAAAATGATGGAAAACGGCATGCTATAGTATGCCGTTCGAGACCATGGGCTATAGCCCATCGCCATGGTCATAAATGATGAAAAACAAGGATTTGAAAAAAAGACGAAAATGACTCCGAGACCATGGGCTATAGCCCATGGTCTCGGAGTGATTTTCGTCTTTTTTTCAAATCCTCAAAAATGATGGAAAACGACATGCTGTAGTATGCCGTTCGAGACCATGGGCTATAGCCCATCGCCATGGTCATAAATGATGAAAAACGAGGATTTGAAAAAAAGACGAAAATGACTCCGAGACGATGGGCTATAGCCCATGGTCTCGGAGTGATTTTCGTCTTTTTTTCAAATCCTCAAAAATTATGCAAAACGGCAGGCTATAGTATGCCGTTCGAGACCATGGGCTATAGCCCATCGCCATGGTCATAAATGATGAAAAACGAGGATTTGAAAAAAAGACGAAAATTACTCCGAGACGATGGGCTATAGCCCATGGTCTCGGAGTGATTTTCGTCTTTTTTTCAAATCCTCAAAAATGATGCAAAACGGCATGCTATAGTATGCCGTTCGAGACCATGGGCTATAGCCCATCGCCATGGTCATAAATTATGAAAAACAAGGATTTGAAAAAAAGTCGAAAATCACTCCGAGACCATGGGCTATAGCCCATCGTCTCGGAGTCATTTTCGTCTTTTTTTCAAATCCTCAAAAATGATGCAAAACGGCATGCTGTAGTATTCCGTTCTAGACCATGGGCTATAGCCCATCGCCATGGTCATAAATGATGAAAAACGAGGATTTGAAAAAAAGACGAAAATGACTCCGAGACGATGGGCTATAGCCCATGGTCTCGGAGTGATTTTCGTCTTTTTTTCAAATCCTCAAAAATGATGCAAAACGGCATGCTATAGTATGCCGTTCGAGACCATGGGCTATAGCCCATCGCCATGGTCATAAATGATGAAAAACAAGGATTTGAAAAAAAGACGAAAATCACTCCGAGACGATGGGCTATAGCCCATGGTCTCGGAGTGATTTTCGTCTTTTTTTCAAATCCTCAAAAATGATGCAAAACGGCATGCTATAGTATGCCGTTCGAGACCATGGGCTATAGCCCATCGCCATGGTCATAAATGATGAAAAACGAGGATTTGAAAAAAAGACGAAAATGACTCCGAGACGATGGGCTATAGTCCATGGTCTCGGAGTGATTTTCGTCTTTTTTTCAAATCCTCAAAAATGATGCAAAACGGCATGCTATAGTATGCCGTTCGAGACCATGGGCTATAGCCCATCGCCATGGTCATAAATGATGAAAAACAAGGATTTGAAAAAAAGACGAAAATGACTCCAAGACGATGGGCTATAGCCCATCGTCTCGGAGTGATTTTCGTCTTTTTTTCAAATCCTCAAAAATGATGCAAAACGGCATGCTATAGTATGCCGTTCGAGACCATGGGCTATAGCCCATCGCCATGGTCATAAATGATGAAAAACGAGGATTTGAAAAAAAGACGAAAATGACTCCGAGACGATGGGCTATAGCCCATGGTCTCGGAGTGATTTTCGTCTTTTTTTCAAATCCTCAAAAATGATGCAAAACGGCATGCTATAGTATGCCGTTCGAGACCATGGGCTATAGCCCATCGCCATGGTCATAAATGATGAAAAACAAGGATTTGAAAAAAAGACGAAAATCACTCCAAGACGATGGGCTATAGCCCATCGTCTCGGAGTGATTTTCGTCTTTTTTTCAAATCCTCAAAAATGATGCAAAACGGCATGCTATAGTATGCCGTTCGAGACCATGGGCTATAGCCCATCGCCATGGTCATAAATGATGAAAAACGAGGATTTGAAAAAAAGACGAAAATGACTCCGAGACGATGGGCTATATATAGCCCATGGTCTCGGAGTGATTTTCGTCTTTTTTTCAAATCCTCAAAAATGATGCAAAACGGCAGGCTATAGTATGCCGTTCGAGACCATGGGCTATAGCCCATCGCCATGGTCATAAATGATGAAAAACGAGGATTTGAAAAAAAGACGAAAATGACTCCGAGACGATGGGCTATAGCCCATGGTCTCGGAGTTATTTTCGTCTTTTTTTCAAATCCTCAAAAATGATGCAAAACGGCATGCTATAGTATGCCGTTCGAGACCATGGGCTATAGCCCATCGCCATGGTCATAAATGATGAAAAACAAGGATTTGAAAATGACTCCGAGACGATGGGCTATAGCCCATGGTCTCGGAGTGATTTTCGTCTTTTTTTCAAATCCTCAAAAATGATGCAAAACGGCAGGCTATAGTATGCCGTTCGAGACCATGGGCTATAGCCCATCGCCATGGTCATAAATGATGAAAAACAAGGATTTGAAAATGACTCCGAGACGATGGGCTATAGCCCATGGTCTCGGAGTGATTTTCGTCTTTTTTTCAAATCCTCAAAAATGATGCAAAACGGCATGCTATAGTATGCCGTTCGAGACCATGGGCTATAGCCCATCGCCATGGTCATAAATGATGAAAAACAAGGATTTGAAAAAAAGACGAAAATCACTCCGAGACCATGGGCTATAGCCCATCGTCTCGGAGTCATTTTCGTCTTTTTTTCAAATCCTCAAAAATGATGCAAAACGGCATGCTGTAGTATGCCGTTCGAGACCATGGGCTATAGCCCATCGCCATGGTCATAAATGATGAAAAACGAGGATTTGAAAAAAAGACGAAAATTACTCCGAGACGATGGGCTATAGCCCATGGTCTCGGAGTGATTTTCGTCTTTTTTTCAAATCCTCAAAAATGATGCAAAACGGCAGGCTATAGTATGCCGTTCGAGACCATGGGCTATAGCCCATCGCCATGGTCATAAATGATGAAAAACAAGGATTTGAAAAAAAGACGAAAATGACTCCGAGACGATGGGCTATAGCCCATGGTCTCGGAGTTATTTTCGTCTTTTTTTCAAATCCTCAAAAATGATGCAAAACGGCATGCTATAGTATGCCGTTCGAGACCATGGGCTATAGCCCATCGCCATGGTCATAAATGATGAAAAACAAGGATTTCAAAAAAAGGCGAAAATCACTCCGAGACCATGGGCTATAGCCCATGGTCTCGGAGTGATTTTCGTCTTTTTTTCAAATCCTCAAAAATGATGCAAAACGGCATGCTGTAGTATGCCGTTCGAGACCATGGGCTATAGCCCATCGCCATGGTCATAAATGATGAAAAACAAGGTTTTGAAAATGACTCCGAGACGATGGGCTATAGCCCATGGTCTCGGAGTGATTTTCGTCTTTTTTTCAAATCCTCAAAAATGATGCAAAACGGCATGCTATAGTATGCCGTTCGAGACCATGGGCTATAGCCCATCGCCATGGTCATAAATGATGAAAAACAAGGATTTGAAAATGACTCCGAGACGATGGGCTATAGCCCATGGTCTCGGAGTGATTTTCGTCTTTTTTTCAAATCCTCAAAAATGATGGAAAACGGCATGCTATAGTATGCCGTTCGAGACCATGGGCTATAGTTCAACGCCATGGTCATAAATGATGAAAAACGAGGATTTGAAAATGACTCCGAGACGATGGGCTATAGCCCATGGTCTCGGAGTGATTTTCGTCTTTTTTTCAAATCCTCAAAAATGATGGAAAACGGCATGCTATAGTATGCCGTTCGAGACCATGGGCTATAGCCCAACGCCATGGTCATAAATGATGAAAAACGAGGATTTGAAAAAAAGACGAAAATGACTCCGAGACGATGGGCTATAGCCCATGGTCTCGGAGTGATTTTCGTCTTTTTTTCAAATCCTCAAAAATGATGCAAAACGGCAGGCTATAGTATGCCGTTCGAGACCATGGGCTATAGCCCATCGCCATGGTCATAAATGATGAAAAACGAGGATTTGAAAAAAAGACGAAAATGACTCCGAGACAATGGGCTATAGCCCATGGTCTCGGAGTGATTTTCGTCTTTTTTTCAAATCCTCAAAAATGATGGAAAACGGCATGCTATAGTATGCCGTTCGAGACCATGGGCTATAGCCCATCGCCATGGTCATAAATGATGAAAAACAAGGATTTGAAAAAAAGACGAAAATGACTCCGAGACAATGGGCTATAGCCCATGGTCTCGGAGTGATTTTCGTCTTTTTTTCAAATCCTCAAAAATGATGGAAAACGACATGCTGTAGTATGCCGTTCGAGACCATGGGCTATAGCCCATCGCCATGGTCATAAATGATGAAAAACGAGGATTTGAAAAAAAGACGAAAATGACTCCGAGACGATGGGCTATAGCCCATGGTCTCGGAGTGATTTTCGTCTTTTTTTCAAATCCTCAAAAATGATGCAAAACGGCAGGCTATAGTATGCCGTTCGAGACCATGGGCTATAGCCCATCGCCATGGTCATAAATGATGAAAAACGAGGATTTGAAAAAAAGACGAAAATTACTCCGAGACGATGGGCTATAGCCCATGGTCTCGGAGTGATTTTCGTCTTTTTTTCAAATCCTCAAAAATGATGCAAAACGGCATGCTATAGTATGCCGTTCGAGACCATGGGCTATAGCCCATCGCCATGGTCATAAATTATGAAAAACAAGGATTTGAAAAAAAGACGAAAATCACTCC
The DNA here is from genome assembly GCF_951216825.1 of Electrona antarctica. Taxonomy (NCBI): domain Eukaryota; kingdom Metazoa; phylum Chordata; class Actinopteri; order Myctophiformes; family Myctophidae; genus Electrona; species Electrona antarctica. Next base: position 4,316,250 of record NC_136789.1, on the reverse strand, counting down.
GAGACCATGGGCTATAGCCCATCGTCTCGGAGTCATTTTCGTCTTTTTTTCAAATCCTCAAAAATGATGCAAAACGGCATGCTGTAGTATTCCGTTCGAGACCATGGGCTATAGCCCATCGCCATGGTCATAAATGATGAAAAACGAGGATTTGAAAAAAAGACGAAAATGACTCCGAGACGATGGGCTATAGCCCATGGTCTCGGAGTGATTTTCGTCTTTTTTTCAAATCCTCAAAAATGATGCAAAACGGCATGCTATAGTATGCCGTTCGAGACCATGGGCTATAGCCCATCGCCATGGTCATAAATGATGAAAAACAAGGATTTGAAAAAAAGACGAAAATCACTCCGAGACCATGGGCTATAGCCCATCGTCTCGGAGTCATTTTCGTCTTTTTTTCAAATCCTCAAAAATGATGCAAAACGGCATGCTGTAGTATGCCGTTCGAGACCATGGGCTATAGCCCATCGCCATGGTCATAAATGATGAAAAACGAGGATTTGAAAAAAAGACGAAAATGACTCCGAGACGATGGGCTATAGCCCATGGTCTCGGAGTGATTTTCGTCTTTTTTTCAAATCCTCAAAAATGATGCAAAACGGCATGCTATAGTATGCCGTTCGAGACCATGGGCTATAGCCCATCGCCATGGTCATAAATGATGAAAAACGAGGATTTGAAAAAAAGACGAAAATTACTCCGAGACCATGGGCTATAGCCCATGGTCTCGGAGTGATTTTCGTCTTTTTTTCAAATCCTCAAAAATGATGCAAAACGGCATGCTATAGTATGCCGTTCGAGACCATGGGCTATAGCCCATCGCCATGGTCATAAATGATGAAAAACGAGGATTTGAAAAAAAGACGAAAATGACTCCGAGACGATGGGCTATATAGCCCATGGTCTCGGAGTGATTTTCGTCTTTTTTTCAAATCCTCAAAAATGATGCAAAACGGCATGCTATAGTATGCCGTTCGAGACCATGGGCTATAGCCCATCGCCATGGTCATAAATGATGAAAAACAAGGATTTGAAAAAAAGACGAAAATCACTCCGAGACCATGGGCTATAGCCCATCGTCTCGGAGTCATTTTCGACTTTTTTTCAAATCCTCAAAAATGATGCAAAACGGCATGCTGTAGTATGCCGTTCGAGACCATGGGCTATAGCCCATCGCCATGGTCATAAATGATGAAAAACGAGGATTTGAAAAAAATACGAAAATTACTCCGAGACGATGGGCTATAGCCCATGGTCTCGGAGTGATTTTCGTCTTTTTTTCAAATCCTCAAAAATGATGCAAAACGGCATGCTATAGTATGCCGTTCGAGACCATGGGCTATAGCCCATCGCCATGGTCATAAATGATGAAAAACGAGGATTTGAAAAAAAGACGAAAATGACTCCGAGACGATGGGCTATAGTCCATGGTCTCGGAGTGATTTTCGTCTTTTTTTCAAATCCTCAAAAATGATGCAAAACGGCATGCTATAGTATGCTGTTCGAGACCATGGGCTATAGCCCATCGCCATGGTCATAAATGATGAAAAACAAGGATTTGAAAAAAAGACGAAAATGACTCCAAGACGATGGGCTATAGCCCATCGTCTCGGAGTGATTTTCGTCTTTTTTTCAAATCCTCAAAAATGATGCAAAACGGCATGCTATAGTATGCCGTTCGAGACCATGGGCTATAGCCCATCGCCATGGTCATAAATGATGAAAAACGAGGATTTGAAAAAAAGACGAAAATGACTCCGAGACGATGGGCTATAGCCCATGGTCTCGGAGTGATTTTCGTCTTTTTTTCAAATCCTCAAAAATGATGCAAAACGGCATGCTATAGTATGCCGTTCGAGACCATGGGCTATAGCCCATCGCCATGGTCATAAATGATGAAAAACAAGGATTTTAAAAAAAGACGAAAATCACTCCGAGACCATGGGCTATAGCCCATCGTCTCGGAGTCATTTTCGTCTTTTTTTCAAATCCTCAAAAATGATGCAAAACGGCATGCTGTAGTATGCCGTTCGAGACCATGGGCTATAGCCCATCGCCATGGTCATAAATGATGAAAAACGAGGATTTGAAAAAAAGACGAAAATGACTCCGAGACGATGGGCTATATATAGCCCATGGTCTCGGAGTGATTTTCGTCTTTTTTTCAAATCCTCAAAAATGATGCAAAACGGCAGGCTATAGTATGCCGTTCGAGACCATGGGCTATAGCCCATCGCCATGGTCATAAATGATGAAAAACGAGGATTTGAAAAAAAGACGAAAATGACTCCGAGACGATGGGCTATAGCCCATGGTCTCGGAGTGATTTTCGTCTTTTTTTCAAATCCTCAAAAATGATGCAAAACGGCATGCTATAGTATGCCGTTCGAGACCATGGGCTATAGCCCATCGCCATGGTCATAAATGATGAAAAACGAGGATTTGAAAAAAAGACGAAAATGACTCCGAGACGATGGGCTATAGTCCATGGTCTCGGAGTCATTTTCGTCTTTTTTTCAAATCCTCAAAAATGATGCAAAACGGCATGCTATAGTATGCCGTTCGAGACCATGGGCTATAGCCCATCGCCATGGTCATAAATGATGAAAAACAAGGATTTGAAAAAAAGACGAAAATCACTCCGAGACCATGGGCTATAGCCCATCGTCTCGGAGTCATTTTCGTCTTTTTTTTCAAATCCTCAAAAATGATGCAAAACGGCATGCTGTAGTATGCCGTTCGAGACCATGGGCTATAGCCCATCGCCATGGTCATAAATGATGAAAAACGAGGATTTGAAAAAAAGACGAAAATGACTCCGAGACGATGGGCTATAGTCCATGGTCTCGGAGTGATTTTCGTCTTTTTTTCAAATCCTCAAAAATGATGCAAAACGGCATGCTATAGTATGCCGTTCGAGACCATGGGCTATAGCCCATCGCCATGGTCATAAATGATGAAAAACAAGGATTTGAAAAAAAGACGAAAATCACTCCGAGACCATGGGCTATAGCCCATCGTCTCGGAGTCATTTTCGTCTTTTTTTCAAATCCTCAAAAATGATGCAAAACGGCATGCTGTAGTATGCCGTTCGAGACCATGGGCTATAGCCCATCGCCATGGTCATAAATGATGAAAAACGAGGATTTGAAAAAAAGACGAAAATTACTCCGAGACGATGGGCTATAGCCCATGGTCTCGGAGTGATTTTCGTCTTTTTTTCAAATCCTCAAAAATGATGCAAAACGGCAGGCTATAGTATGCCGTTCGAGACCATGGGCTATAGCCCATCGCCATGGTCATAAATGATGAAAAACAAGGATTTGAAAAAAAGACGAAAATGACTCCGAGACCATGGGCTATAGCCCATGGTCTCGGAGTGATTTTCGTCTTTTTTTCAAATCCTCAAAAATGATGCAAAACGGCATGCTATAGTATGCCGTTCGAGACCATGGGCTATAGCCCATCGCCATGGTCATAAATGATGAAAAACAAGGATTTGAAAAAAAGACGAAAATGACTCCGAGACGATGGGCTATAGCCCATGGTCTCGGAGTGATTTTCGTCTTTTTTTCAAATCCTCAAAAATGATGCAAACCGGCATGCTATAGTATGCCGTTCGAGACCATGGGCTATAGCCCATCGCCATGGTCATAAATGATGAAAAACAAGGATTTGAAAATGACTCCGAGACGATGGGCTATAGCCCATGGTCTCGGAGTGATTTTCGTCTTTTTTTCAAATCCTCAAAAATGATGCAAACCGGCATGCTATAGTATGCCGTTCGAGACCATGGGCTATAGCCCATCGCCATGGTCATAAATGATGAAAAACAAGGATTTGAAAATGACTCCGAGACGATGGGCTATAGCCCATGGTCTCGGAGTGATTTTCGTCTTTTTTTCAAATCCTCAAAAATGATGCAAAACGGCATGCTATAGTATGCCGTTCGAGACCATGGGCTATAGCCCATTGCCATGGTCATAAATGATGAAAAACGAGGATTTGAAAAAAAGACGAAAATGACTCCGAGACGATGGGCTATAGCCCATGGTCTCGGAGTGATTTTCGTCTTTTTTTCAAATCCTCAAAAATGATGCAAAACGGCATGCTATAGTATGCCGTTCGAGACCATGGGCTATAGCCCATCGCCATGGTCATAAATGATGAAAAACAAGGATTTGAAAAAAAGACGAAAATGACTCCGAGTGATTTTCGACTTTTTTTCAAATCCTCAAAAATGATGGAAAACGGCATGCTCTAGTATGCCGTTCAAGACCATGGGCTATAGCCCATCGCCATGGTCATAAATGATGAAAAACGAGGATTTGAAAAAAAGACGAGAATGACTCCGAGACGATGGGCTATAGCCCATGGTCTCGGAGTGATTTTCGTCTTTTTTTCAAATCCTCAAAAATGATGCAAAACGGCATGCTATAGTATGCCGTTCGAGACCATGGGCTATAGCCCATCGCCATGGTCATAAATGATGAAAAACGAGGATTTGAAAAAAAGACGAAAATGACTCCGAGACGATGGGCTATAGCCCATGGTCTCGGAGTGATTTTCGTCTTTTTTTCAAATCCTCAAAAATGATGCAAAACGGCATGCTATAGTATGCCGTTCGAGACCATGGGCTATAGCCCATCGCCATGGTCATAAATGATGAAAAACAAGGATTTGAAAAAAAGACGAAAATCACTCCGAGACCATGGGCTATAGCCCATCGTCTCGGAGTCATTTTCGTCTTTTTTTCAAATCCTCAAAAATGATGCAAAACGGCATGCTGTAGTATGCCGTTCGAGACCATGGGCTATAGCCCATCGCCATGGTCATAAATGATGAAAAACGAGGATTTGAAAAAAAGACGAAAATGACTCCGAGACGATGGGCTATATATAGCCCATGGTCTCGGAGTGATTTTCGTCTTTTTTTCAAATCCTCAAAAATGATGCAAAACGGCAGGCTATAGTATGCCGTTCGAGACCATGGGCTATAGCCCATCGCCATGGTCATAAATGATGAAAAACGAGGATTTGAAAAAAAGACGAAAATTACTCCGAGACGATGGGCTATAGCCCATGGTCTCGGAGTGATTTTCGTCTTTTTTTCAAATCCTCAAAAATGATGCAAAACGGCAGGCTATAGTATGCCGTTCGAGACCATGGGCTATAGCCCATCGCCATGGTCATAAATGATGAAAAACAAGGATTTGAAAAAAAGACGAAAATGACTCCGAGACGATGGGCTATAGCCCATGGTCTCGGAGTGATTTTCGTATTTTTTTCAAATCCTCAAAAATGATGCAAACCGGCATGCTATAGTATGCCGTTCGAGACCATGGGCTATAGCCCATCGCCATGGTCATAAATGATGAAAAACAAGGATTTGAAAATGACTCCGAGACGATGGGCTATAGCCCATGGTCTCGGGGTGATTTTCGTATTTTTTTCAAATCCTCAAAAATTATGGAAAACGGCATGCTATAGTATGCCGTTCGAGACCATGGGCTATAGCCCATCGCCATGGTCATAAATGATGAAAAACGAGGATTTGAAAAAAAGACGAAAATGACTCCGAGACGATGGGCTATAGCCCATGGTCTCGGAGTGATTTTCGTCTTTTTTTCAAATCCTCAAAAATGATGCAAACCGGCATGCTATAGTATGCCGTTCGAGACCATGGGCTATAGCCCATCGCCATGGTCATAAATGATGAAAAACAAGGATTTGAAAATGACTCCGAGACGATGGGCTATAGCCCATGGTCTCGGAGTGATTTTCGTCTTTTTTTCAAATCCTCAAAAATGATGCAAACCGGCATGCTATAGTATGCCGTTCGAGACCATGGGCTATAGCCCATCGCCATGGTCATAAATGATGAAAAACAAGGATTTGAAAATGACTCCGAGACGATGGGCTATAGCCCATGGTCTCGGAGTGATTTTCGTCTTTTTTTCAAATCCTCAAAAATGATGCAAAACGGCATGCTATAGTATGCCGTTCGAGACCATGGGCTATAGCCCATTGCCATGGTCATAAATGATGAAAAACGAGGATTTGAAAAAAAGACGAAAATGACTCCGAGACGATGGGCTATAGCCCATGGTCTCGGAGTGATTTTCGTCTTTTTTTCAAATCCTCAAAAATGATGCAAAACGGCATGCTATAGTATGCCGTTCGAGACCATGGGCTATAGCCCATCGCCATGGTCATAAATGATGAAAAACAAGGATTTGAAAAAAAGACGAAAATGACTCCGAGTGATTTTCGACTTTTTTTCAAATCCTCAAAAATGATGGAAAACGGCATGCTCTAGTATGCCGTTCAAGACCATGGGCTATAGCCCATCGCCATGGTCATAAATGATGAAAAACGAGGATTTGAAAAAAAGACGAGAATGACTCCGAGACGATGGGCTATAGCCCATGGTCTCGGAGTGATTTTCGTCTTTTTTTCAAATCCTCAAAAATGATGCAAAACGGCATGCTATAGTATGCCGTTCGAGACCATGGGCTATAGCCCATCGCCATGGTCATAAATGATGAAAAACGAGGATTTGAAAAAAAGACGAAAATGACTCCGAGACGATGGGCTATAGCCCATGGTCTCGGAGTGATTTTCGTCTTTTTTTCAAATCCTCAAAAATGATGCAAAACGGCATGCTATAGTATGCCGTTCGAGACCATGGGCTATAGCCCATCGCCATGGTCATAAATGATGAAAAACAAGGATTTGAAAAAAAGACGAAAATCACTCCGAGACCATGGGCTATAGCCCATCGTCTCGGAGTCATTTTCGTCTTTTTTTCAAATCCTCAAAAATGATGCAAAACGGCATGCTGTAGTATGCCGTTCGAGACCATGGGCTATAGCCCATCGCCATGGTCATAAATGATGAAAAACGAGGATTTGAAAAAAAGACGAAAATGACTCCGAGACGATGGGCTATATATAGCCCATGGTCTCGGAGTGATTTTCGTCTTTTTTTCAAATCCTCAAAAATGATGCAAAACGGCAGGCTATAGTATGCCGTTCGAGACCATGGGCTATAGCCCATCGCCATGGTCATAAATGATGAAAAACGAGGATTTGAAAAAAAGACGAAAATTACTCCGAGACGATGGGCTATAGCCCATGGTCTCGGAGTGATTTTCGTCTTTTTTTCAAATCCTCAAAAATGATGCAAAACGGCAGGCTATAGTATGCCGTTCGAGACCATGGGCTATAGCCCATCGCCATGGTCATAAATGATGAAAAACAAGGATTTGAAAAAAAGACGAAAATGACTCCGAGACGATGGGCTATAGCCCATGGTCTCGGAGTGATTTTCGTATTTTTTTCAAATCCTCAAAAATGATGCAAACCGGCATGCTATAGTATGCCGTTCGAGACCATGGGCTATAGCCCATCGCCATGGTCATAAATGATGAAAAACAAGGATTTGAAAATGACTCCGAGACGATGGGCTATAGCCCATGGTCTCGGGGTGATTTTCGTATTTTTTTCAAATCCTCAAAAATTATGGAAAACGGCATGCTATAGTATGCCGTTCGAGACCATGGGCTATAGCCCATCGCCATGGTCATAAATGATGAAAAACGAGGATTTGAAAAAAAGACGAAAATGACTCCGAGACGATGGGCTATAGCCCATGGTCTCGGAGTGATTTTCGTCTTTTTTTCAAATCCTCAAAAATGATGCAAAACGGCATGCTATAGTATGCCGTTCGAGACCATGGGCTATAGCCCATCGCCATGGTCATAAATGATGAAAAACAAGGATTTGAAAAAAAGACGAAAATGACTCCGAGACGATGGGCTATAGCCCATGGTCTCGGAGTGATTTTCGTCTTTTTTTCAAATGCTCAAAAATGATGCAAAACGGCATGCTATAGTATGCCGTTCGAGACCATGGGCTATAGCCCATCGCCATGGTCATAAATGATGAAAAACAAGGATTTGAAAAAAAGACGAAAATGACTCCGAGACGATGGGCTATAGCCCATGGTCTCGGAGTGATTTTCGTCTTTTTTTCAAATCCTCAAAAATGATGGAAAACGGCATGCTATAGTATGCCGTTCGAGACCATGGGCTATAGCCCATCGCCATGGTCATAAATGATGAAAAAAAAGGATTTGAAAAAAAGACGAAAATGACTCCGAGACGATGGGCTATAGCCCATGGTCTCGGAGTGATTTTCGTCTTTTTTTCAAATCCTCAAAAATGATGCAAAACGGCATGCTATAGTATGCCGTTCGAGACCATGGGCTATAGCCCATCGCCATGGTCATAAATGATGAAAAACGAGGATTTGAAAAAAAGACGAAAATGACTCCGAGACGATGGGCTATAGCCCATGGTCTCGGAGTGATTTTCGTCTTTTTTTCAAATCCTCAAAAATGATGCAAAACGGCATGCTATAGTATGCCGTTCGAGACCATGGGCTATAGCCCATCGCCATGGTCATAAATGATGAAAAACAAGGATTTGAAAAAAAGACGAAAATGACTCCGAGACAATGGGCTATAGCCCATGGTCTCGGAGTGATTTTCGTCTTTTTTTCAAATCCTCAAAAATGATGGAAAACGACATGCTGTAGTATGCCGTTCGAGACCATGGGCTATAGCCCATCGCCATGGTCATAAATGATGAAAAACGAGGATTTGAAAAAAAGACGAAAATGACTCCGAGACGATGGGCTATAGCCCATGGTCTCGGAGTGATTTTCGTCTTTTTTTCAAATCCTCAAAAATGATGCAAAACGGCAGGCTATAGTATGCCGTTCGAGACCATGGGCTATAGCCCATCGCCATGGTCATAAATGATGAAAAACGAGGATTTGAAAAAAAGACGAAAATTACTCCGAGACGATGGGCTATAGCCCATGGTCTCGGAGTGATTTTCGTCTTTTTTTCAAATCCTCAAAAATGATGCAAAACGGCATGCTATAGTATGCCGTTCGAGACCATGGGCTATAGCCCATCGCCATGGTCATAAATTATGAAAAACAAGGATTTGAAAAAAAGTCGAAAATCACTCCGAGACCATGGGCTATAGCCCATCGTCTCGGAGTCATTTTCGTCTTTTTTTCAAATCCTCAAAAATGATGCAAAACGGCATGCTGTAGTATTCCGTTCGAGACCATGGGCTATAGCCCATCGCCATGGTCATAAATGATGAAAAACGAGGATTTGAAAAAAAGACGAAAATGACTCCGAGACGATGGGCTATAGCCCATGGTCTCGGAGTGATTTTCGTCTTTTTTTCAAATCCTCAAAAATGATGCAAAACGGCATGCTATAGTATGCCGTTCGAGACCATGGGCTATAGCCCATCGCCATGGTCATAAATGATGAAAAACAAGGATTTGAAAAAAAGACGAAAATCACTCCGAGACGATGGGCTATAGCCCATGGTCTCGGAGTGATTTTCGTCTTTTTTTCAAATCCTCAAAAATGATGCAAAACGGCATGCTATAGTATGCCGTTCGAGACCATGGGCTATAGCCCATCGCCATGGTCATAAATGATGAAAAACGAGGATTTGAAAAAAAGACGAAAATGACTCCGAGACGATGGGCTATAGTCCATGGTCTCGGAGTGATTTTCGTCTTTTTTTCAAATCCTCAAAAATGATGCAAAACGGCATGCTATAGTATGCCGTTCGAGACCATGGGCTATAGCCCATCGCCATGGTCATAAATGATGAAAAACAAGGATTTGAAAAAAAGACGAAAATGACTCCAAGACGATGGGCTATAGCCCATCGTCTCGGAGTGATTTTCGTCTTTTTTTCAAATCCTCAAAAATGATGCAAAACGGCATGCTATAGTATGCCGTTCGAGACCATGGGCTATAGCCCATCGCCATGGTCATAAATGATGAAAAACGAGGATTTGAAAAAAAGACGAAAATGACTCCGAGACGATGGGCTATAGCCCATGGTCTCGGAGTGATTTTCGTCTTTTTTTCAAATCCTCAAAAATGATGCAAAACGGCATGCTATAGTATGCCGTTCGAGACCATGGGCTATAGCCCATCGCCATGGTCATAAATGATGAAAAACAAGGATTTGAAAAAAAGACGAAAATCACTCCGAGACCATGGGCTATAGCCCATCGTCTCGGAGTCATTTTCGTCTTTTTTTCAAATCCTCAAAAATGATGCAAAACGGCATGCTGTAGTATGCCGTTCGAGACCATGGGCTATAGCCCATCGCCATGGTCATAAATGATGAAAAACGAGGATTTGAAAAAAAGACGAAAATGACTCCGAGACGATGGGCTATATATAGCCCATGGTCTCGGAGTGATTTTCGTCTTTTTTTCAAATCCTCAAAAATGATGCAAAACGGCAGGCTATAGTATGCCGTTCGAGACCATGGGCTATAGCCCATCGCCATGGTCATAAATGATGAAAAACGAGGATTTGAAAAAAAGACGAAAATGACTCCGAGACGATGGGCTATAGCCCATGGTCTCGGAGTTATTTTCGTCTTTTTTTCAAATCCTCAAAAATGATGCAAAACGGCATGCTATAGTATGCCGTTCGAGACCATGGGCTATAGCCCATCGCCATGGTCATAAATGATGAAAAACAAGGATTTGAAAATGACTCCGAGACGATGGGCTATAGCCCATGGTCTCGGAGTGATTTTCGTCTTTTTTTCAAATCCTCAAAAATGATGCAAAACGGCAGGCTATAGTATGCCGTTCGAGACCATGGGCTATAGCCCATCGCCATGGTCATAAATGATGAAAAACAAGGATTTGAAAATGACTCCGAGACGATGGGCTATAGCCCATGGTCTCGGAGTGATTTTCGTCTTTTTTTCAAATCCTCAAAAATGATGCAAAACGGCATGCTATAGTATGCCGTTCGAGACCATGGGCTATAGCCCATCGCCATGGTCATAAATGATGAAAAACAAGGATTTGAAAAAAAGACGAAAATCACTCCGAGACCATGGGCTATAGCCCATCGTCTCGGAGTCATTTTCGTCTTTTTTTCAAATCCTCAAAAATGATGCAAAACGGCATGCTGTAGTATGCCGTTCGAGACCATGGGCTATAGCCCATCGCCATGGTCATAAATGATGAAAAACGAGGATTTGAAAAAAAGACGAAAATTACTCCGAGACGATGGGCTATAGCCCATGGTCTCGGAGTTATTTTCGTCTTTTTTTCAAATCCTCAAAAATGATGCAAAACGGCATGCTATAGTATGCCGTTCGAGACCATGGGCTATAGCCCATCGCCATGGTCATAAATGATGAAAAACAAGGATTTGAAAAAAAGACGAAAATCACTCCGAGACCATGGGCTATAGCCCATGGTCTCGGAGTGATTTTCGTCTTTTTTTCAAATCCTCAAAAATGATGCAAAACGGCATGCTGTAGTATGCCGTTCGAGACCATGGGCTATAGCCCATCGCCATGGTCATAAATGATGAAAAACAAGGATTTGAAAATGACTCCGAGACGATGGGCTATAGCCCATGGTCTCGGAGTGATTTTCGTCTTTTTTTCAAATCCTCAAAAATGATGCAAAACGGCATGCTATAGTATGCCGTTCGAGACCATGGGCTATAGCCCATCGCCATGGTCATAAATGATGAAAAACAAGGATTTGAAAAAAAGACGAAAATTACTCCGAGACGATGGGCTATAGCCCATGGTCTCGGAGTGATTTTCGTCTTTTTTTCAAATCCTCAAAAATGATGCAAAACGGCATGCTATAGTATGCCGTTCGAGACCATGGGCTATAGCCCATCGCCATGGTCATAAATTATGAAAAACAAGGATTTGAAAAAAAGACGAAAATCACTCCGAGACCATGGGCTATAGCCCATCGTCTCGGAGTCATTTTCGTCTTTTTTTCAAATCCTCAAAAATGATGCAAAACGGCATGCTGTAGTATTCCGTTCGAGACCATGGGCTATAGCCCATCGCCATGGTCATAAATGATGAAAAACGAGGATTTGAAAAAAAGACGAAAATGACTCCGAGACGATGGGCTATAGCCCATGGTCTCGGAGTGATTTTCGTCTTTTTTTCAAATCCTCAAAAATGATGCAAAACGGCATGCTATAGTATGCCGTTCGAGACCATGGGCTATAGCCCATCGCCATGGTCATAAATGATGAAAAACAAGGATTTGAAAAAAAGACGAAAATCACTCCGAGACCATGGGCTATAGCCCATCGTCTCGGAGTCATTTTCGTCTTTTTTTCAAATCCTCAAAAATGATGCAAAACGGCATGCTGTAGTATGCCGTTCGAGACCATGGGCTATAGCCCATCGCCATGGTCATAAATGATGAAAAACGAGGATTTGAAAAAAAGACGAAAATGACTCCGAGACGATGGGCTATAGCCCATGGTCTCGGAGTGATTTTCGTCTTTTTTTCAAATCCTCAAAAATGATGCAAAACGGCAGGCTATAGTATGCCGTTCGAGACCATGGGCTATAGCCCATCGCCATGGTCATAAATGATGAAAAACGAGGATTTGAAAAAAAGACGAAAATTACTCCGAGACCATGGGCTATAGCCCATGGTCTCGGAGTGATTTTCGTCTTTTTTTCAAATCCTCAAAAATGATGCAAAACGGCATGCTATAGTATGCCGTTCGAGACCATGGGCTATAGCCCATCGCCATGGTCATAAATGATGAAAAACGAGGATTTGAAAAAAAGACGAAAATGACTCCGAGACGATGGGCTATAGTCCATGGTCTCGGAGTGATTTTCGTCTTTTTTTCAAATCCTCAAAAATGATGCAAAACGGCATGCTATAGTATGCCGTTCGAGACCATGGGCTATAGCCCATCGCCATGGTCATAAATGATGAAAAACAAGGATTTGAAAAAAAGACGAAAATCACTCCGAGACCATGGGCTATAGCCCATCGTCTCGGAGTCATTTTCGTCTTTTTTTCAAATCCTCAAAAATGATGCAAAACGGCATGCTGTAGTATGCCGTTCGAGACCATGGGCTATAGCCCATCGCCATGGTCATAAATGATGAAAAACGAGGATTTGAAAAAAATACGAAAATTACTCCGAGACGATGGGCTATAGCCCATGGTCTCGGAGTGATTTTCGTCTTTTTTTCAAATCCTCAAAAATGATGCAAAACGGCATGCTATAGTATGCCGTTCGAGACCATGGGCTATAGCCCATCGCCATGGTCATAAATGATGAAAAACGAGGATTTGAAAAAAAGACGAAAATGACTCCGAGACGATGGGCTATAGTCCATGGTCTCGGAGTGATTTTCGTCTTTTTTTCAAATCCTCAAAAATGATGCAAAACGGCATGCTATAGTATGCTGTTCGAGACCATGGGCTATAGCCCATCGCCATGGTCATAAATGATGAAAAACAAGGATTTGAAAAAAAGACGAAAATGACTCCAAGACGATGGGCTATAGCCCATCGTCTCGGAGTGATTTTCGTCTTTTTTTCAAATCCTCAAAAATGATGCAAAACGGCATGCTATAGTATGCCGTTCGAGACCATGGGCTATAGCCCATCGCCATGGTCATAAATGATGAAAAACGAGGATTTGAAAAAAAGACGAAAATGACTCCGAGACGATGGGCTATAGCCCATGGTCTCGGAGTGATTTTCGTCTTTTTTTCAAATCCTCAAAAATGATGCAAAACGGCATGCTATAGTATGCCGTTCGAGACCATGGGCTATAGCCCATCGCCATGGTCATAAATGATGAAAAACAAGGATTTGAAAAAAAGACGAAAATGACTCCGAGACGATGGGCTATAGCCCATGGTCTCGGAGTGATTTTCGTCTTTTTTTCAAATCCTCAAAAATGATGCAAAACGGCATGCTATAGTATGCCGTTCGAGACCATGGGCTATAGCCCATCGCCATGGTCATAAATGATGAAAAACAAGGATTTGAAAAAAAGACGAAAATCACTCCGAGACCATGGGCTATAGCCCATCGTCTCGGAGTCATTTTCGTCTTTTTTTCAAATCCTCAAAAATGATGCAAAACGGCATGCTGTAGTATGCCGTTCGAGACCATGGGCTATAGCCCATCGCCATGGTCATAAATGATGAAAAACGAGGATTTGAAAAAAAGACGAAAATGACTCCGAGACGATGGGCTATAGCCCATGGTCTCGGAGTGATTTTCGTCTTTTTTTCAAATCCTCAAAAATGATGCAAAACGGCAGGCTATAGTATGCCGTTCGAGACCATGGGCTATAGCCCATCGCCATGGTCATAAATGATGAAAAACGAGGATTTGAAAAAAAGACGAAAATTACTCCGAGACCATGGGCTATAGCCCATGGTCTCGGAGTGATTTTCGTCTTTTTTTCAAATCCTCAAAAATGATGCAAAACGGCATGCTATAGTATGCCGTTCGAGACCATGGGCTATAGCCCATCGCCATGGTCATAAATGATGAAAAACGAGGATTTGAAAAAAAGACGAAAATGACTCCGAGACGATGGGCTATAGTCCATGGTCTCGGAGTGATTTTCGTCTTTTTTTCAAATCCTCAAAAATGATGCAAAACGGCATGCTATAGTATGCCGTTCGAGACCATGGGCTATAGCCCATCGCCATGGTCATAAATGATGAAAAACAAGGATTTGAAAAAAAGACGAAAATCACTCCGAGACCATGGGCTATAGCCCATCGTCTCGGAGTCATTTTCGTCTTTTTTTCAAATCCTCAAAAATGATGCAAAACGGCATGCTGTAGTATGCCGTTCGAGACCATGGGCTATAGCCCATCGCCATGGTCATAAATGATGAAAAACGAGGATTTGAAAAAAAGACGAAAATCACTCCGAGACCATGGGCTATAGCCCATCGTCTCGGAGTCATTTTCGTCTTTTTTTCAAATCCTCAAAAATGATGCAAAACGGCATGCTGTAGTATGCCGTTCGAGACCATGGGCTATAGCCCATCGCCATGGTCATAAATGATGAAAAACGAGGATTTGAAAAAAAGACGAAAATGACTCCGAGACGATGGGCTATAGCCCATGGTCTCGGAGTGATTTTCGTCTTTTTTTCAAATCCTCAAAAATGATGCAAAACGGCAGGCTATAGTATGCCGTTCGAGACCATGGGCTATAGCCCATCGCCATGGTCATAAATGATGAAAAACGAGGATTTGAAAAAAAGACGAAAATTACTCCGAGACCATGGGCTATAGCCCATGGTCTCGGAGTGATTTTCGTCTTTTTTTCAAATCCTCAAAAATGATGCAAAACGGCATGCTATAGTATGCCGTTCGAGACCATGGGCTATAGCCCATCGCCATGGTCATAAATGATGAAAAACGAGGATTTGAAAAAAAGACGAAAATGACTCCGAGACGATGGGCTATAGTCCATGGTCTCGGAGTGATTTTCGTCTTTTTTTCAAATCCTCAAAAATGATGCAAAACGGCATGCTATAGTATGCCGTTCGAGACCATGGGCTATAGCCCATCGCCATGGTCATAAATGATGAAAAACAAGGATTTGAAAAAAAGACGAAAATCACTCCGAGACCATGGGCTATAGCCCATCGTCTCGGAGTCATTTTCGTCTTTTTTTCAAATCCTCAAAAATGATGCAAAACGGCATGCTGTAGTATGCCGTTCGAGACCATGGGCTATAGCCCATCGCCATGGTCATAAATGATGAAAAACGAGGATTTGAAAAAAATACGAAAATTACTCCGAGACGATGGGCTATAGCCCATGGTCTCGGAGTGATTTTCGTCTTTTTTTCAAATCCTCAAAAATGATGCAAAACGGCATGCTATAGTATGCCGTTCGAGACCATGGGCTATAGCCCATCGCCATGGTCATAAATGATGAAAAACGAGGATTTGAAAAAAAGACGAAAATGACTCCGAGACGATGGGCTATAGTCCATGGTCTCGGAGTGATTTTCGTCTTTTTTTCAAATCCTCAAAAATGATGCAAAACGGCATGCTATAGTATGCTGTTCGAGACCATGGGCTATAGCCCATCGCCATGGTCATAAATGATGAAAAACAAGGATTTGAAAAAAAGACGAAAATGACTCCAAGACGATGGGCTATAGCCCATCGTCTCGGAGTGATTTTCGTCTTTTTTTCAAATCCTCAAAAATGATGCAAAACGGCATGCTATAGTATGCCGTTCGAGACCATGGGCTATAGCCCATCGCCATGGTCATAAATGATGAAAAACGAGGATTTGAAAAAAAGACGAAAATGACTCCGAGACGATGGGCTATAGCCCATGGTCTCGGAGTGATTTTCGTCTTTTTTTCAAATCCTCAAAAATGATGCAAAACGGCATGCTATAGTATGCCGTTCGAGACCATGGGCTATAGCCCATCGCCATGGTCATAAATGATGAAAAACAAGGATTTTAAAAAAAGACGAAAATCACTCCGAGACCATGGGCTATAGCCCATCGTCTCGGAGTCATTTTCGTCTTTTTTTCAAATCCTCAAAAATGATGCAAAACGGCATGCTGTAGTATGCCGTTCGAGACCATGGGCTATAGCCCATCGCCATGGTCATAAATGATGAAAAACGAGGATTTGAAAAAAAGACGAAAATGACTCCGAGACGATGGGCTATATATAGCCCATGGTCTCGGAGTGATTTTCGTCTTTTTTTCAAATCCTCAAAAATGATGCAAAACGGCAGGCTATAGTATGCCGTTCGAGACCATGGGCTATAGCCCATCGCCATGGTCATAAATGATGAAAAACGAGGATTTGAAAAAAAGACGAAAATGACTCCGAGACGATGGGCTATAGCCCATGGTCTCGGAGTGATTTTCGTCTTTTTTTCAAATCCTCAAAAATGATGCAAAACGGCATGCTATAGTATGCCGTTCGAGACCATGGGCTATAGCCCATCGCCATGGTCATAAATGATGAAAAACGAGGATTTGAAAAAAAGACGAAAATGACTCCGAGACGATGGGCTATAGTCCATGGTCTCGGAGTGATTTTCGTCTTTTTTTCAAATCCTCAAAAATGATGCAAAACGGCATGCTATAGTATGCCGTTCGAGACCATGGGCTATAGCCCATCGCCATGGTCATAAATGATGAAAAACAAGGATTTGAAAAAAAGACGAAAATCACTCCGAGACCATGGGCTATAGCCCATCGTCTCGGAGTCATTTTCGTCTTTTTTTCAAATCCTCAAAAATGATGCAAAACGGCATGCTGTAGTATGCCGTTCGAGACCATGGGCTATAGCCCATCGCCATGGTCATAAATGATGAAAAACGAGGATTTGAAAAAAAGACGAAAATGACTCCGAGACGATGGGCTATAGTCCATGGTCTCGGAGTGATTTTCGTCTTTTTTTCAAATCCTCAAAAATGATGCAAAACGGCATGCTATAGTATGCCGTTCGAGACCATGGGCTATAGCCCATCGCCATGGTCATAAATGATGAAAAACAAGGATTTGAAAAAAAGACGAAAATCACTCCGAGACCATGGGCTATAGCCCATCGTCTCGGAGTCATTTTCGTCTTTTTTTCAAATCCTCAAAAATGATGCAAAACGGCATGCTGTAGTATGCCGTTCGAGACCATGGGCTATAGCCCATCGCCATGGTCATAAATGATGAAAAACGAGGATTTGAAAAAAAGACGAAAATTACTCCGAGACGATGGGCTATAGCCCATGGTCTCGGAGTGATTTTCGTCTTTTTTTCAAATCCTCAAAAATGATGCAAAACGGCAGGCTATAGTATGCCGTTCGAGACCATGGGCTATAGCCCATCGCCATGGTCATAAATGATGAAAAACAAGGATTTGAAAAAAAGACGAAAATGACTCCGAGACGATGGGCTATAGCCCATGGTCTCGGAGTGATTTTCGTCTTTTTTTCAAATCCTCAAAAATGATGCAAACCGGCATGCTATAGTATGCCGTTCGAGACCATGGGCTATAGCCCATCGCCATGGTCATAAATGATGAAAAACAAGGATTTGAAAATGACTCCGAGACGATGGGCTATAGCCCATGGTCTCGGAGTGATTTTCGTCTTTTTTCCAAATCTTCAAAAATGATGCAAAACGGCATGCTATAGTATGCCGTTCCAAACCATGGGCTATAGCCCATCGCCATGGTCATAAATGATGAAAAACAAGGATTTGAAAAAAAGACGAAAATGACTCCGAGACCATGGGCTATAGCCCATGGTCTCGGAGTGATTTTCGTCTTTTTTTCAAATCCTCAAAAATGATGCAAAACGGCATGCTATAGTATGCCGTTCGAGACCATGGGCTATAGCCCATCGCCATGGTCATAAATGATGAAAAACAAGGATTTGAAAAAAAGACGAAAATGACTCCGAGACGATGGGCTATAGCCCATGGTCTCGGAGTGATTTTCGTCTTTTTTTCAAATCCTCAAAAATGATGCAAACCGGCATGCTATAGTATGCCGTTCGAGACCATGGGCTATAGCCCATCGCCATGGTCATAAATGATGAAAAACAAGGATTTGAAAATGACTCCGAGACGATGGGCTATAGCCCATGGTCTCGGAGTGATTTTCGTCTTTTTTTCAAATCCTCAAAAATGATGCAAACCGGCATGCTATAGTATGCCGTTCGAGACCATGGGCTATAGCCCATCGCCATGGTCATAAATGATGAAAAACAAGGATTTGAAAATGACTCCGAGACGATGGGCTATAGCCCATGGTCTCGGAGTGATTTTCGTCTTTTTTTCAAATCCTCAAAAATGATGCAAAACGGCATGCTATAGTATGCCGTTCGAGACCATGGGCTATAGCCCATTGCCATGGTCATAAATGATGAAAAACGAGGATTTGAAAAAAAGACGAAAATGACTCCGAGACGATGGGCTATAGCCCATGGTCTCGGAGTGATTTTCGTCTTTTTTTCAAATCCTCAAAAATGATGCAAAACGGCATGCTATAGTATGCCGTTCGAGACCATGGGCTATAGCCCATCGCCATGGTCATAAATGATGAAAAACAAGGATTTGAAAAAAAGACGAAAATGACTCCGAGACCATGGGCTATAGCCCATGGTCTCGGAGTGATTTTCGACTTTTTTTCAAATCCTCAAAAATGATGGAAAACGGCATGCTCTAGTATGCCGTTCAAGACCATGGGCTATAGCCCATCGCCATGGTCATAAATGATGAAAAACGAGGATTTGAAAAAAAGACGAGAATGACTCCGAGACGATGGGCTATAGCCCATGGTCTCGGAGTGATTTTCGTCTTTTTTTCAAATCCTCAAAAATGATGCAAAACGGCATGCTATAGTATGCCGTTCGAGACCATGGGCTATAGCCCATCGCCATGGTCATAAATGATGAAAAACGAGGATTTGAAAAAAAGACGAAAATGACTCCGAGACGATGGGCTATAGCCCATGGTCTCGGAGTGATTTTCGTCTTTTTTTCAAATCCTCAAAAATGATGCAAAACGGCATGCTATAGTATGCCGTTCGAGACCATGGGCTATAGCCCATCGCCATGGTCATAAATGATGAAAAACAAGGATTTGAAAAAAAGACGAAAATCACTCCGAGACCATGGGCTATAGCCCATCGTCTCGGAGTCATTTTCGTCTTTTTTTCAAATCCTCAAAAATGATGCAAAACGGCATGCTGTAGTATGCCGTTCGAGACCATGGGCTATAGCCCATCGCCATGGTCATAAATGATGAAAAACGAGGATTTGAAAAAAAGACGAAAATGACTCCGAGACGATGGGCTATATATAGCCCATGGTCTCGGAGTGATTTTCGTCTTTTTTTCAAATCCTCAAAAATGATGCAAAACGGCAGGCTATAGTATGCCGTTCGAGACCATGGGCTATAGCCCATCGCCATGGTCATAAATGATGAAAAACGAGGATTTGAAAAAAAGACGAAAATTACTCCGAGACGATGGGCTATAGCCCATGGTCTCGGAGTGATTTTCGTCTTTTTTTCAAATCCTCAAAAATGATGCAAAACGGCATGCTATAGTATGCCGTTCGAGACCATGGGCTATAGCCCATCGCCATGGTCATAAATGATGAAAAACAAGGATTTGAAATAAAGACGAAAATGACTCCGAGACCATGGGCTATAGCCCATGGTCTCGGAGTGATTTTCGACTTTTTTTCAAATCCTCAAAAATGATGGAAAACGGCATGCTATAGTATGCCGTTCAAGACCATGGGCTATAGCCCATCGCCATGGTCATAAATGATGAAAAACGAGGATTTGAAAAAAAGACGAGAATGACTCCGAGACGATGGGCTATAGCCCATGGTCTCGGAGTGATTTTCGTCTTTTTTTCAAATCCTCAAAAATGATGCAAAACGGCATGCTATAGTATGCCGTTCGAGACCATGGGCTATAGCCCATCGCCATGGTCATAAATGATGAAAAACGAGGATTTGAAAAAAAGACGAAAATGACTCCGAGACGATGGGCTATAGCCCATGGTCTCGGAGTGATTTTCGTCTTTTTTTCAAATCCTCAAAAATGATGCAAAACGGCATGCTATAGTATGCCGTTCGAGACCATGGGCTATAGCCCATCGCCATGGTCATAAATGATGAAAAACGAGGATTTGAAAAAAAGACGAAAATGACTCCGAGACGATGGGCTATAGCCCATGGTCTCGGAGTGATTTTCGTCTTTTTTTCAAATCCTCAAAAATGATGCAAAACGGCATGCTATAGTATGCCGTTCGAGACCATGGGCTATAGCCCATCGCCATGGTCATAAATGATGAAAAACAAGGATTTGAAAAAAAGACGAAAATCACTCCGAGACCATGGGCTATAGCCCATCGTCTCAGAGTCATTTTCGTCTTTTTTTCAAATCCTCAAAAATGATGCAAAACGGCATGCTGTAGTATGCCGTTCGAGACCATGGGCTATAGCCCATCGCCATGGTCATAAATGATGAAA
Organism: Electrona antarctica; assembly: GCF_951216825.1. Classification (NCBI taxonomy): domain Eukaryota; kingdom Metazoa; phylum Chordata; class Actinopteri; order Myctophiformes; family Myctophidae; genus Electrona; species Electrona antarctica. The sequence continues at coordinate 4,295,327 of NC_136789.1, read as the reverse complement.
AACGAGGATTTGAAAAAAAGACGAAAATGACTCCGAGACGATGGGCTATATATAGCCCATGGTCTCGGAGTGATTTTCGTCTTTTTTTCAAATCCTCAAAAATGATGCAAAACGGCAGGCTATAGTATGCCGTTCGAGACCATGGGATAGCCCATCGCCATGGTCATAAATGATGAAAAACGAGGATTTGAAAAAAAGACGAAAATGACTCCGAGACGATGGGCTATAGCCCATGGTCTCGGAGTGATTTTCGTCTTTTTTCCAAATCTTCAAAAATGATGCAAAACGGCATGCTATAGTATGCCGTTCGAGACCATGGGCTATAGCCCATCGCCATGGTCATAAATGATGAAAAACAAGGATTTGAAAAAAAGACGAAAATGACTCCGAGACAATGGGCTATAGCCCATGGTCTCGGAGTGATTTTCGTCTTTTTTTCAAATCCTCAAAAATGATGGAAAACGACATGCTGTAGTATGCCGTTCGAGACCATGGGCTATAGCCCATCGCCATGGTCATAAATGATGAAAAACGAGGATTTGAAAAAAAGACGAAAATGACTCCGAGACGATGGGCTATAGCCCATGGTCTCGGAGTGATTTTCGTCTTTTTTTCAAATCCTCAAAAATGATGCAAAACGGCAGGCTATAGTATGCCGTTCGAGACCATGGGCTATAGCCCATCGCCATGGTCATAAATGATGAAAAACGAGGATTTGAAAAAAAGACGAAAATTACTCCGAGACGATGGGCTATAGCCCATGGTCTCGGAGTGATTTTCGTCTTTTTTTCAAATCCTCAAAAATGATGCAAAACGGCATGCTATAGTATGCCGTTCGAGACCATGGGCTATAGCCCATCGCCATGGTCATAAATTATGAAAAACAAGGATTTGAAAAAAAGACGAAAATCACTCCGAGACCATGGGCTATAGCCCATCGTCTCGGAGTCATTTTCGTCTTTTTTTCAAATCCTCAAAAATGATGCAAAACGGCATGCTGTAGTATTCCGTTCGAGACCATGGGCTATAGCCCATCGCCATGGTCATAAATGATGAAAAACGAGGATTTGAAAAAAAGACGAAAATGACTCCGAGACGATGGGCTATAGCCCATGGTCTCGGAGTGATTTTCGTCTTTTTTTCAAATCCTCAAAAATGATGCAAAACGGCATGCTATAGTATGCCGTTCGAGACCATGGGCTATAGCCCATCGCCATGGTCATAAATGATGAAAAACAAGGATTTGAAAAAAAGACGAAAATCACTCCGAGACCATGGGCTATAGCCCATCGTCTCGGAGTCATTTTCGTCTTTTTTTCAAATCCTCAAAAATGATGCAAAACGGCATGCTGTAGTATGCCGTTCGAGACCATGGGCTATAGCCCATCGCCATGGTCATAAATGATGAAAAACGAGGATTTGAAAAAAAGACGAAAATGACTCCGAGACGATGGGCTATAGCCCATGGTCTCGGAGTGATTTTCGTCTTTTTTTCAAATCCTCAAAAATGATGCAAAACGGCAGGCTATAGTATGCCGTTCGAGACCATGGGCTATAGCCCATCGCCATGGTCATAAATGATGAAAAACGAGGATTTGAAAAAAAGACGAAAATTACTCCGAGACCATGGGCTATAGCCCATGGTCTCGGAGTGATTTTCGTCTTTTTTTCAAATCCTCAAAAATGATGCAAAACGGCATGCTATAGTATGCCGTTCGAGACCATGGGCTATAGCCCATCGCCATGGTCATAAATGATGAAAAACGAGGATTTGAAAAAAAGACGAAAATGACTCCGAGACGATGGGCTATAGTCCATGGTCTCGGAGTGATTTTCGTCTTTTTTTCAAATCCTCAAAAATGATGCAAAACGGCATGCTATAGTATGCCGTTCGAGACCATGGGCTATAGCCCATCGCCATGGTCATAAATGATGAAAAACAAGGATTTGAAAAAAAGACGAAAATCACTCCGAGACCATGGGCTATAGCCCATCGTCTCGGAGTCATTTTCGTCTTTTTTTCAAATCCTCAAAAATGATGCAAAACGGCATGCTGTAGTATGCCGTTCGAGACCATGGGCTATAGCCCATCGCCATGGTCATAAATGATGAAAAACGAGGATTTGAAAAAAATACGAAAATTACTCCGAGACGATGGGCTATAGCCCATGGTCTCGGAGTGATTTTCGTCTTTTTTTCAAATCCTCAAAAATGATGCAAAACGGCATGCTATAGTATGCCGTTCGAGACCATGGGCTATAGCCCATCGCCATGGTCATAAATGATGAAAAACGAGGATTTGAAAAAAAGACGAAAATGACTCCGAGACGATGGGCTATAGTCCATGGTCTCGGAGTGATTTTCGTCTTTTTTTCAAATCCTCAAAAATGATGCAAAACGGCATGCTATAGTATGCTGTTCGAGACCATGGGCTATAGCCCATCGCCATGGTCATAAATGATGAAAAACAAGGATTTGAAAAAAAGACGAAAATGACTCCAAGACGATGGGCTATAGCCCATCGTCTCGGAGTGATTTTCGTCTTTTTTTCAAATCCTCAAAAATGATGCAAAACGGCATGCTATAGTATGCCGTTCGAGACCATGGGCTATAGCCCATCGCCATGGTCATAAATGATGAAAAACGAGGATTTGAAAAAAAGACGAAAATGACTCCGAGACGATGGGCTATAGCCCATGGTCTCGGAGTGATTTTCGTCTTTTTTTCAAATCCTCAAAAATGATGCAAAACGGCATGCTATAGTATGCCGTTCGAGACCATGGGCTATAGCCCATCGCCATGGTCATAAATGATGAAAAACAAGGATTTGAAAAAAAGACGAAAATGACTCCGAGACGATGGGCTATAGCCCATGGTCTCGGAGTGATTTTCGTCTTTTTTTCAAATCCTCAAAAATGATGCAAAACGGCATGCTATAGTATGCCGTTCGAGACCATGGGCTATAGCCCATCGCCATGGTCATAAATGATGAAAAACAAGGATTTGAAAAAAAGACGAAAATCACTCCGAGACCATGGGCTATAGCCCATCGTCTCGGAGTCATTTTCGTCTTTTTTTCAAATCCTCAAAAATGATGCAAAACGGCATGCTGTAGTATGCCGTTCGAGACCATGGGCTATAGCCCATCGCCATGGTCATAAATGATGAAAAACGAGGATTTGAAAAAAAGACGAAAATGACTCCGAGACGATGGGCTATAGCCCATGGTCTCGGAGTGATTTTCGTCTTTTTTTCAAATCCTCAAAAATGATGCAAAACGGCAGGCTATAGTATGCCGTTCGAGACCATGGGCTATAGCCCATCGCCATGGTCATAAATGATGAAAAACGAGGATTTGAAAAAAAGACGAAAATTACTCCGAGACCATGGGCTATAGCCCATGGTCTCGGAGTGATTTTCGTCTTTTTTTCAAATCCTCAAAAATGATGCAAAACGGCATGCTATAGTATGCCGTTCGAGACCATGGGCTATAGCCCATCGCCATGGTCATAAATGATGAAAAACGAGGATTTGAAAAAAAGACGAAAATGACTCCGAGACGATGGGCTATAGTCCATGGTCTCGGAGTGATTTTCGTCTTTTTTTCAAATCCTCAAAAATGATGCAAAACGGCATGCTATAGTATGCCGTTCGAGACCATGGGCTATAGCCCATCGCCATGGTCATAAATGATGAAAAACAAGGATTTGAAAAAAAGACGAAAATCACTCCGAGACCATGGGCTATAGCCCATCGTCTCGGAGTCATTTTCGTCTTTTTTTCAAATCCTCAAAAATGATGCAAAACGGCATGCTGTAGTATGCCGTTCGAGACCATGGGCTATAGCCCATCGCCATGGTCATAAATGATGAAAAACGAGGATTTGAAAAAAATACGAAAATTACTCCGAGACGATGGGCTATAGCCCATGGTCTCGGAGTGATTTTCGTCTTTTTTTCAAATCCTCAAAAATGATGCAAAACGGCATGCTATAGTATGCCGTTCGAGACCATGGGCTATAGCCCATCGCCATGGTCATAAATGATGAAAAACGAGGATTTGAAAAAAAGACGAAAATGACTCCGAGACGATGGGCTATAGTCCATGGTCTCGGAGTGATTTTCGTCTTTTTTTCAAATCCTCAAAAATGATGCAAAACGGCATGCTATAGTATGCCGTTCGAGACCATGGGCTATAGCCCATCGCCATGGTCATAAATGATGAAAAACGAGGATTTGAAAAAAAGACGAAAATGACTCCGAGACGATGGGCTATAGCCCATGGTCTCGGAGTGATTTTCGTCTTTTTTTCAAATCCTCAAAAATGATGCAAAACGGCATGCTATAGTATGCCGTTCGAGACCATGGGCTATAGCCCATCGCCATGGTCATAAATGATGAAAAACAAGGATTTTAAAAAAAGACGAAAATCACTCCGAGACCATGGGCTATAGCCCATCGTCTCGGAGTCATTTTCGTCTTTTTTTCAAATCCTCAAAAATGATGCAAAACGGCATGCTGTAGTATGCCGTTCGAGACCATGGGCTATAGCCCATCGCCATGGTCATAAATGATGAAAAACGAGGATTTGAAAAAAAGACGAAAATGACTCCGAGACGATGGGCTATATATAGCCCATGGTCTCGGAGTGATTTTCGTCTTTTTTTCAAATCCTCAAAAATGATGCAAAACGGAGGGCTATAGTATGCCGTTCGAGACCATGGGCTATAGCCCATCGCCATGGTCATAAATGATGAAAAACGAGGATTTGAAAAAAAGACGAAAATGACTCCGAGACGATGGGCTATAGCCCATGGTCTCGGAGTGATTTTCGTCTTTTTTTCAAATCCTCAAAAATGATGCAAAACGGCATGCTATAGTATGCCGTTCGAGACCATGGGCTATAGCCCATCGCCATGGTCATAAATGATGAAAAACGAGGATTTGAAAAAAAGACGAAAATGACTCCGAGACGATGGGCTATAGTCCATGGTCTCGGAGTGATTTTCGTCTTTTTTTCAAATCCTCAAAAATGATGCAAAACGGCATGCTATAGTATGCCGTTCGAGACCATGGGCTATAGCCCATCGCCATGGTCATAAATGATGAAAAACAAGGATTTGAAAAAAAGACGAAAATCACTCCGAGACCATGGGCTATAGCCCATCGTCTCGGAGTCATTTTCGTCTTTTTTTCAAATCCTCAAAAATGATGCAAAACGGCATGCTGTAGTATGCCGTTCGAGACCATGGGCTATAGCCCATCGCCATGGTCATAAATGCTGAAAAACGAGGATTTGAAAAAAAGACGAAAATGACTCCGAGACGATGGGCTATAGTCCATGGTCTCGGAGTGATTTTCGTCTTTTTTTCAAATCCTCAAAAATGATGCAAAACGGCATGCTATAGTATGCCGTTCGAGACCATGGGCTATAGCCCATCGCCATGGTCATAAATGATGAAAAACAAGGATTTGAAAAAAAGACGAAAATCACTCCGAGACCATGGGCTATAGCCCATCGTCTCGGAGTCATTTTCGTCTTTTTTTCAAATCCTCAAAAATGATGCAAAACGGCATGCTGTAGTATGCCGTTCGAGACCATGGGCTATAGCCCATCGCCATGGTCATAAATGATGAAAAACGAGGATTTGAAAAAAAGACGAAAATTACTCCGAGACGATGGGCTATAGCCCATGGTCTCGGAGTGATTTTCGTCTTTTTTTCAAATCCTCAAAAATGATGCAAAACGGCAGGCTATAGTATGCCGTTCGAGACCATGGGCTATAGCCCATCGCCATGGTCATAAATGATGAAAAACAAGGATTTGAAAAAAAGACGAAAATGACTCCGAGACGATGGGCTATAGCCCATGGTCTCGGAGTGATTTTCGTCTTTTTTTCAAATCCTCAAAAATGATGCAAACCGGCATGCTATAGTATGCCGTTCGAGACCATGGGCTATAGCCCATCGCCATGGTCATAAATGATGAAAAACAAGGATTTGAAAATGACTCCGAGACGATGGGCTATAGCCCATGGTCTCGGAGTGATTTTCGTCTTTTTTCCAAATCTTCAAAAATGATGCAAAACGGCATGCTATAGTATGCCGTTCCAAACCATGGGCTATAGCCCATCGCCATGGTCATAAATGATGAAAAACAAGGATTTGAAAAAAAGACGAAAATGACTCCGAGACCATGGGCTATAGCCCATGGTCTCGGAGTGATTTTCGTCTTTTTTTCAAATCCTCAAAAATGATGCAAAACGGCATGCTATAGTATGCCGTTCGAGACCATGGGCTATAGCCCATCGCCATGGTCATAAATGATGAAAAACAAGGATTTGAAAAAAAGACGAAAATGACTCCGAGACGATGGGCTATAGCCCATGGTCTCGGAGTGATTTTCGTCTTTTTTTCAAATCCTCAAAAATGATGCAAACCGGCATGCTATAGTATGCCGTTCGAGACCATGGGCTATAGCCCATCGCCATGGTCATAAATGATGAAAAACAAGGATTTGAAAATGACTCCGAGACGATGGGCTATAGCCCATGGTCTCGGAGTGATTTTCGTCTTTTTTTCAAATCCTCAAAAATGATGCAAACCGGCATGCTATAGTATGCCGTTCGAGACCATGGGCTATAGCCCATCGCCATGGTCATAAATGATGAAAAACAAGGATTTGAAAATGACTCCGAGACGATGGGCTATAGCCCATGGTCTCGGAGTGATTTTCGTCTTTTTTTCAAATCCTCAAAAATGATGCAAAACGGCATGCTATAGTATGCCGTTCGAGACCATGGGCTATAGCCCATTGCCATGGTCATAAATGATGAAAAACGAGGATTTGAAAAAAAGACGAAAATGACTCCGAGACGATGGGCTATAGCCCATGGTCTCGGAGTGATTTTCGTCTTTTTTTCAAATCCTCAAAAATGATGCAAAACGGCATGCTATAGTATGCCGTTCGAGACCATGGGCTATAGCCCATCGCCATGGTCATAAATGATGAAAAACAAGGATTTGAAAAAAAGACGAAAATGACTCCGAGACCATGGGCTATAGCCCATGGTCTCGGAGTGATTTTCGACTTTTTTTCAAATCCTCAAAAATGATGGAAAACGGCATGCTCTAGTATGCCGTTCAAGACCATGGGCTATAGCCCATCGCCATGGTCATAAATGATGAAAAACGAGGATTTGAAAAAAAGACGAGAATGACTCCGAGACGATGGGCTATAGCCCATGGTCTCGGAGTGATTTTCGTCTTTTTTTCAAATCCTCAAAAATGATGCAAAACGGCATGCTATAGTATGCCGTTCGAGACCATGGGCTATAGCCCATCGCCATGGTCATAAATGATGAAAAACGAGGATTTGAAAAAAAGACGAAAATGACTCCGAGACGATGGGCTATAGCCCATGGTCTCGGAGTGATTTTCGTCTTTTTTTCAAATCCTCAAAAATGATGCAAAACGGCATGCTATAGTATGCCGTTCGAGACCATGGGCTATAGCCCATCGCCATGGTCATAAATGATGAAAAACAAGGATTTGAAAAAAAGACGAAAATCACTCCGAGACCATGGGCTATAGCCCATCGTCTCGGAGTCATTTTCGTCTTTTTTTCAAATCCTCAAAAATGATGCAAAACGGCATGCTGTAGTATGCCGTTCGAGACCATGGGCTATAGCCCATCGCCATGGTCATAAATGATGAAAAACGAGGATTTGAAAAAAAGACGAAAATGACTCCGAGACGATGGGCTATATATAGCCCATGGTCTCGGAGTGATTTTCGTCTTTTTTTCAAATCCTCAAAAATGATGCAAAACGGCAGGCTATAGTATGCCGTTCGAGACCATGGGCTATAGCCCATCGCCATGGTCATAAATGATGAAAAACGAGGATTTGAAAAAAAGACGAAAATTACTCCGAGACGATGGGCTATAGCCCATGGTCTCGGAGTGATTTTCGTCTTTTTTTCAAATCCTCAAAAATGATGCAAAACGGCATGCTATAGTATGCCGTTCGAGACCATGGGCTATAGCCCATCGCCATGGTCATAAATGATGAAAAACAAGGATTTGAAATAAAGACGAAAATGACTCCGAGACCATGGGCTATAGCCCATGGTCTCGGAGTGATTTTCGACTTTTTTTCAAATCCTCAAAAATGATGGAAAACGGCATGCTATAGTATGCCGTTCAAGACCATGGGCTATAGCCCATCGCCATGGTCATAAATGATGAAAAACGAGGATTTGAAAAAAAGACGAGAATGACTCCGAGACGATGGGCTATAGCCCATGGTCTCGGAGTGATTTTCGTCTTTTTTTCAAATCCTCAAAAATGATGCAAAACGGCATGCTATAGTATGCCGTTCGAGACCATGGGCTATAGCCCATCGCCATGGTCATAAATGATGAAAAACGAGGATTTGAAAAAAAGACGAAAATGACTCCGAGACGATGGGCTATAGCCCATGGTCTCGGAGTGATTTTCGTCTTTTTTTCAAATCCTCAAAAATGATGCAAAACGGCATGCTATAGTATGCCGTTCGAGACCATGGGCTATAGCCCATCGCCATGGTCATAAATGATGAAAAACGAGGATTTGAAAAAAAGACGAAAATGACTCCGAGACGATGGGCTATAGCCCATGGTCTCGGAGTGATTTTCGTCTTTTTTTCAAATCCTCAAAAATGATGCAAAACGGCATGCTATAGTATGCCGTTCGAGACCATGGGCTATAGCCCATCGCCATGGTCATAAATGATGAAAAACAAGGATTTGAAAAAAAGACGAAAATCACTCCGAGACCATGGGCTATAGCCCATCGTCTCAGAGTCATTTTCGTCTTTTTTTCAAATCCTCAAAAATGATGCAAAACGGCATGCTGTAGTATGCCGTTCGAGACCATGGGCTATAGCCCATCGCCATGGTCATAAATGATGAAAAACGAGGATTTGAAAAAAAGACGAAAATGACTCCGAGACGATGGGCTATATATAGCCCATGGTCTCGGAGTGATTTTCGTCTTTTTTTCAAATCCTCAAAAATGATGCAAAACGGCAGGCTATAGTATGCCGTTCGAGACCATGGGATAGCCCATCGCCATGGTCATAAATGATGAAAAACGAGGATTTGAAAAAAAGACGAAAATGACTCCGAGACGATGGGCTATAGCCCATGGTCTCGGAGTGATTTTCGTCTTTTTTCCAAATCTTCAAAAATGATGCAAAACGGCATGCTATAGTATGCCGTTCGAGACCATGGGCTATAGCCCATCGCCATGGTCATAAATGATGAAAAACAAGGATTTGAAAAAAAGACGAAAATGACTCCGAGACCATGGGCTATAGCCCATGGTCTCGGAGTGATTTTCGTCTTTTTTTCAAATCCTCAAAAATGATGCAAAACGGCATGCTATAGTATGCCGTTCGAGACCATGGGCTATATCCCATCGCCATGGTCATAAATGATGAAAAACAAGGATTTGAAAAAAAGACGAAAATGACTCCGAGACGATGGGCTATAGCCCATGGTCTTGGAGTGATTTTCGTCTTTTTTTCAAATCCTCAAAAATGATGCAAACCGGCATGCTATAGTATGCCGTTCGAGACCATGGGCTATAGCCCATCGCCATGGTCATAAATGATGAAAAACAAGGATTTGAAAATGACTCCGAGACGATGGGCTATAGCCCATGGTCTCGGAGTGATTTTCGTCTTTTTTTCAAATCCTCAAAAATGATGCAAACCGGCATGCTATAGTATGCCGTTCGAGACCATGGGCTATAGCCCATCGCCATGGTCATAAATGATGAAAAACAAGGATTTGAAAATGACTCCGAGACGATGGGCTATAGCCCATGGTCTCGGAGTGATTTTCGTCTTTTTTTCAAATCCTCAAAAATGATGCAAAACGGCATGCTATAGTATGCCGTTCGAGACCATGGGCTATAGCCCATTGCCATGGTCATAAATGATGAAAAACGAGGATTTGAAAAAAAGACGAAAATGACTCCGAGACGATGGGCTATAGCCCATGGTCTCGGAGTGATTTTCGTCTTTTTTTCAAATCCTCAAAAATGATGCAAAACGGCATGCTATAGTATGCCGTTCGAGACCATGGGCTATAGCCCATCGCCATGGTCATAAATGATGAAAAACAAGGATTTGAAAAAAAGACGAAAATGACTCCGAGACCATGGGCTATAGCCCATGGTCTCGGAGTGATTTTCGACTTTTTTTCAAATCCTCAAAAATGATGGAAAACGGCATGCTATAGTATGCCGTTCAAGACCATGGGCTATAGCCCATCGCCATGGTCATAAATGATGAAAAACGAGGATTTGAAAAAAGTACGAGAATGACTCCGAGACGATGGGCTATAGCCCATGGTCTCGGAGTGATTTTCGTCTTTTTTTCAAATCCTCAAAAATGATGCAAAACGGCATGCTATAGTATGCCGTTCGAGACCATGGGCTATAGCCCATCGCCATGGTCATAAATGATGAAAAACGAGGATTTGAAAAAAAGACGAAAATGACTCCGAGACGATGGGCTATAGCCCATGGTCTCGGAGTGATTTTCGTCTTTTTTTCAAATCCTCAAAAATGATGCAAAACGGCATGCTATAGTATGCCGTTCGAGACCATGGGCTATAGCCCATCGCCATGGTCATAAATGATGAAAAACAAGGATTTGAAAAAAAGACGAAAATCACTCCGAGACCATGGGCTATAGCCCATCGTCTCAGAGTCATTTTCGTCTTTTTTTCAAATCCTCAAAAATGATGCAAAACGGCATGCTGTAGTATGCCGTTCGAGACCATGGGCTATAGCCCATCGCCATGGTCATAAATGATGAAAAACGAGGATTTGAAAAAAAGACGAAAATGACTCCGAGACGATGGGCTATATATAGCCCATGGTCTCGGAGTGATTTTCGTCTTTTTTTCAAATCCTCAAAAATGATGCAAAACGGCAGGCTATAGTATGCCGTTCGAGACCATGGGATAGCCCATCGCCATGGTCATAAATGATGAAAAACGAGGATTTGAAAAAAAGACGAAAATGACTCCGAGACGATGGGCTATAGCCCATGGTCTCGGAGTGATTTTCGTCTTTTTTCCAAATCTTCAAAAATGATGCAAAACGGCATGCTATAGTATGCCGTTCGAGACCATGGGCTATAGCCCATCGCCATGGTCATAAATGATGAAAAACAAGGATTTGAAAAAAAGACGAAAATGACTCCGAGACCATGGGCTATAGCCCATGGTCTCGGAGTGATTTTCGTCTTTTTTTCAAATCCTCAAAAATGATGCAAAACGGCATGCTATAGTATGCCGTTCGAGACCATGGGCTATATCCCATCGCCATGGTCATAAATGATGAAAAACAAGGATTTGAAAAAAAGACGAAAATGACTCCGAGACGATGGGCTATAGCCCATGGTCTTGGAGTGATTTTCGTCTTTTTTTCAAATCCTCAAAAATGATGCAAACCGGCATGCTATAGTATGCCGTTCGAGACCATGGGCTATAGCCCATCGCCATGGTCATAAATGATGAAAAACAAGGATTTGAAAATGACTCCGAGACGATGGGCTATAGCCCATGGTCTCGGAGTGATTTTCGTCTTTTTTTCAAATCCTCAAAAATGATGCAAACCGGCATGCTATAGTATGCCGTTCGAGACCATGGGCTATAGCCCATCGCCATGGTCATAAATGATGAAAAACAAGGATTTGAAAATGACTCCGAGACGATGGGCTATAGCCCATGGTCTCGGAGTGATTTTCGTCTTTTTTTCAAATCCTCAAAAATGATGCAAAACGGCATGCTATAGTATGCCGTTCGAGACCATGGGCTATAGCCCATTGCCATGGTCATAAATGATGAAAAACGAGGATTTGAAAAAAAGACGAAAATGACTCCGAGACGATGGGCTATAGCCCATGGTCTCGGAGTGATTTTCGTCTTTTTTTCAAATCCTCAAAAATGATGCAAAACGGCATGCTATAGTATGCCGTTCGAGACCATGGGCTATAGCCCATCGCCATGGTCATAAATGATGAAAAACAAGGATTTGAAAAAAAGACGAAAATGACTCCGAGACCATGGGCTATAGCCCATGGTCTCGGAGTGATTTTCGACTTTTTTTCAAATCCTCAAAAATGATGGAAAACGGCATGCTATAGTATGCCGTTCAAGACCATGGGCTATAGCCCATCGCCATGGTCATAAATGATGAAAAACGAGGATTTGAAAAAAGTACGAGAATGACTCCGAGACGATGGGCTATAGCCCATGGTCTCGGAGTGATTTTCGTCTTTTTTTCAAATCCTCAAAAATGATGCAAAACGGCATGCTATAGTATGCCGTTTGAGACCATGGGCTATAGCCCATCGCCATGGTCATAAATGATGAAAAACAAGGATTTGAAAAAAAGACGAAAATGACTCCGAGACGATGGGCTATAGCCCATGGTCTCGGAGTCATTCTCGTACTTTTTTCAAATCCTCGTTTTTCATCATTTATGACCATGGCGATGGGCTATAGCCCATGGTCATAAATGATGAAAAACGAGGATTTGAAAAAAAGACGAAAATGACTCCGAGACGATGGGCTATAGCCCATGGTCTCGGAGTGATTTTCGTCTTTTTTCCAAATCTTCAAAAATGATGCAAAACGGCATGCTATAGTATGCCGTTCGAGACCATGGGCTATAGCCCATCGCCATGGTCATAAATGATGAAAAACAAGGATTTGAAAAAAAGACGAAAATGACTCCGAGACCATGGGCTATAGCCCATGGTCTCGGAGTGATTTTCGTCTTTTTTTCAAATCCTCAAAAATGATGCAAAACGGCATGCTATAGTATGCCGTTCGAGACCATGGGCTATATCCCATCGCCATGGTCATAAATGATGAAAAACAAGGATTTGAAAAAAAGACGAAAATGACTCCGAGACGATGGGCTATAGCCCATGGTCTTGGAGTGATTTTCGTCTTTTTTTCAAATCCTCAAAAATGATGCAAACCGGCATGCTATAGTATGCCGTTCGAGACCATGGGCTATAGCCCATCGCCATGGTCATAAATGATGAAAAACAAGGATTTGAAAATGACTCCGAGACGATGGGCTATAGCCCATGGTCTCGGAGTGATTTTCGTCTTTTTTTCAAATCCTCAAAAATGATGCAAACCGGCATGCTATAGTATGCCGTTCGAGACCATGGGCTATAGCCCATCGCCATGGTCATAAATGATGAAAAACAAGGATTTGAAAATGACTCCGAGACGATGGGCTATAGCCCATGGTCTCGGAGTGATTTTCGTCTTTTTTTCAAATCCTCAAAAATGATGCAAAACGGCATGCTATAGTATGCCGTTCGAGACCATGGGCTATAGCCCATTGCCATGGTCATAAATGATGAAAAACGAGGATTTGAAAAAAAGACGAAAATGACTCCGAGACGATGGGCTATAGCCCATGGTCTCGGAGTGATTTTCGTCTTTTTTTCAAATCCTCAAAAATGATGCAAAACGGCATGCTATAGAATGCCGTTCGAGACCATGGGCTATAGCCCATCGCCATGGTCATAAATGATGAAAAACAAGGATTTGAAAAAAAGACGAAAATGACTCCGAGACCATGGGCTATAGCCCATGGTCTCGGAGTGATTTTCGACTTTTTTTCAAATCCTCAAAAATGATGGAAAACGGCATGCTATAGTATGCCGTTCAAGACCATGGGCTATAGCCCATCGCCATGGTCATAAATGATGAAAAACGAGGATTTGAAAAAAGTACGAGAATGACTCCGAGACGATGGGCTATAGCCCATGGTCTCGGAGTGATTTTCGTCTTTTTTTCAAATCCTCAAAAATGATGCAAAACGGCATGCTATAGTATGCCGTTTGAGACCATGGGCTATAGCCCATCGCCATGGTCATAAATGATGAAAAACAAGGATTTGAAAAAAAGACGAAAATGACTCCGAGACGATGGGCTATAGCCCATGGTCTCGGAGAGATTTTCGTCTTTTTTTCAAATCCTCAAAAATGATGCAAAACGGCATGCTATAGTATGCCGTTCGAGACCATGGGCTATAGCCCATCGCCATGGTCATAAATGATGAAAAACAAGGATTTGAAAAAAAGACGAAAATTACTCCGAGACGATGGGCTATAGCCCATGGTCTCGGAGTGATTTTCGTCTTTTTTTCAAATCCTCAAAAATGATGCAAACCGGCATGCTATAATATGCCGTTCGAGACCATGGGCTATAGTAGCCTGGCTTGGCCAGCCTCATAGCGGAGATTCACTGCGGGGAGGAAACATCAGTGAACCCTCGCTATGAGTCTGGCCGCGCCAGGCTAGGGCTATAGCCCATCGCCATGGTCATAAATGATGAAAAACAAGGATTTGAAAATGACTCCGAGACGATGGGCTATAGCCCATGGTCTCGGAGTGATTTTCGTCTTTTTTTCAAATCCTCAAAAATGATGCAAAACGGCATGCTATAGTATGCCGTTCGAGACCATGGGCTATAGCCCATCGCCATGGTCATAAATGATGAAAAACGAGGATTTGAAAAAAAGACGAAAATGACTCCGAGACGATGGGCTATAGCCCATGGTCTCGGAGTGATTTTCGTCTTTTTTTCAAATCCTCAAAAATGATGCAAAACGGCAGGCTATAGTATGCCGTTCGAGACCATGGGCTATAGCCCATCGCCATGGTCATAAATGATGAAAAACAAGGATTTGAAAATGACTCCGAGACGATGGGCTATAGCCCATGGTCTCGGAGTGATTTTCGTCTTTTTTTCAAATCCTCAAAAATGATGCAAAACGGCATGCTATAGTATGCCGTTCGAGACCATGGGCTATAGCCCATTGCCATGGTCATAAATGATGAAAAACGAGGATTTGAAAAAAAGACGAAAATGACTCCGAGACGATGGGCTATAGCCCATGGTCTCGGAGTGATTTTCGTCTTTTTTTCAAATCCTCAAAAATGATGCAAAACGGCATGCTATAGTATGCCGTTCGAGACCATGGGCTATAGCCCATCGCCATGGTCATAAATGATGAAAAACAAGGATTTGAAAAAAAGACGAAAATGACTCCGAGACCATGGGCTATAGCCCATGGTCTCGGAGTGATTTTCGACTTTTTTTCAAATCCTCAAAAATGATGGAAAACGGCATGCTATAGTATGCCGTTCAAGACCATGGGCTATAGCCCATCGCCATGGTCATAAATGATGAAAAACGAGGATTTGAAAAAAGTACGAGAATGACTCCGAGACGATGGGCTATAGCCCATGGTCTCGGAGTGATTTTCGTCTTTTTTTCAAATCCTCAAAAATGATGCAAAACGGCATGCTATAGTATGCCGTTTGAGACCATGGGCTATAGCCCATCGCCATGGTCATAAATGATGAAAAACAAGGATTTGAAAAAAAGACGAAAATGACTCCGAGACGATGGGCTATAGCCCATGGTCTCGGAGAGATTTTCGTCTTTTTTTCAAATCCTCAAAAATGATGCAAAACGGCATGCTATAGTATGCCGTTCGAGACCATGGGCTATAGCCCATCGCCATGGTCATAAATGATGAAAAACAAGGATTTGAAAAAAAGACGAAAATTACTCCGAGACGATGGGCTATAGCCCATGGTCTCGGAGTGATTTTCGTCTTTTTTTCAAATCCTCAAAAATGATGCAAACCGGCATGCTATAATATGCCGTTCGAGACCATGGGCTATAGTAGCCTGGCTTGGCCAGCCTCATAGCGGAGATTCACTGCGGGGAGGAAACATCAGTGAACCCTCGCTATGAGTCTGGCCGCGCCAGGCTAGGGCTATAGCCCATCGCCATGGTCATAAATGATGAAAAACAAGGATTTGAAAATGACTCCGAGACGATGGGCTATAGCCCATGGTCTCGGAGTGATTTTCGTCTTTTTTTCAAATCCTCAAAAATGATGCAAAACGGCATGCTATAGTATGCCGTTCGAGACCATGGGCTATAGCCCATCGCCATGGTCATAAATGATGAAAAACGAGGATTTGAAAAAAAGACGAAAATGACTCCGAGACGATGGGCTATAGCCCATGGTCTCGGAGTGATTTTCGTCTTTTTTTCAAATCCTCAAAAATGATGCAAAACGGCAGGCTATAGTATGCCGTTCGAGACCATGGGCTATAGCCCATCGCCATGGTAATAAATGATGAAAAACGAGGATTTGAAAAAAAGACGAAAATTACTCCGAGACGATGGGCTATAGCCCATGGTCTCGGAGTGATTTTCGTCTTTTTTTCAAATCCTCAAAAATGATGCAAAACGGCATGCTATAGTATGCCGTTCGAGACCATGGGCTATAGCCCATCGCCATGGTCATAAATGATGAAAAACAAGGATTTGAAAAAAAGACGAAAATCACTCCGAGACCATGGGCTATATATAGCCCATGGTCTCGGAGTGATTTTCGTCTTTTTTTCAAATCCTCAAAAATGATGCAAAACGGCAGGCTATAGTATGCCGTTCGAGACCATGGGATAGCCCATCGCCATGGTCATAAATGATGAAAAACGAGGATTTGAAAAAAAGACGAAAATGACTCCGAGACGATGGGCTATAGCCCATGGTCTCGGAGTGATTTTCGTCTTTTTTCCAAATCTTCAAAAATGATGCAAAACGGCATGCTATAGTATGCCGTTCGAGACCATGGGCTATAGCCCATCGCCATGGTCATAAATGATGAAAAACAAGGATTTGAAAAAAAGACGAAAATGACTCCGAGACCATGGGCTATAGCCCATGGTCTCGGAGTGATTTTCGTCTTTTTTTCAAATCCTCAAAAATGATGCAAAACGGCATGCTATAGTATGCCGTTCGAGACCATGGGCTATATCCCATCGCCATGGTCATAAATGATGAAAAACAAGGATTTGAAAAAAAGACGAAAATGACTCCGAGACGATGGGCTATAGCCCATGGTCTTGGAGTGATTTTCGTCTTTTTTTCAAATCCTCAAAAATGATGCAAACCGGCATGCTATAGTATGCCGTTCGAGACCATGGGCTATAGCCCATCGCCATGGTCATAAATGATGAAAAACAAGGATTTGAAAATGACTCCGAGACGATGGGCTATAGCCCATGGTCTCGGAGTGATTTTCGTCTTTTTTTCAAATCCTCAAAAATGATGCAAAACGGCATGCTATAGTATGCCGTTCGAGACCATGGGCTATAGCCCATCGCCATGGTCATAAATGATGAAAAACAAGGATTTTAAAAAAAGACGAAAATCACTCCGAGACCATGGGCTATAGCCCATCGTCTCGGAGTCATTTTCGTCTTTTTTTCAAATCCTCAAAAATGATGCAAAACGGCATGCTGTAGTATGCCGTTCGAGACCATGGGCTATAGCCCATCGCCATGGTCATAAATGATGAAAAACGAGGATTTGAAAAAAAGACGAAAATGACTCCGAGACGATGGGCTATATATAGCCCATGGTCTCGGAGTGATTTTCGTCTTTTTTTCAAATCCTCAAAAATGATGCAAAACGGAGGGCTATAGTATGCCGTTCGAGACCATGGGCTATAGCCCATCGCCATGGTCATAAATGATGAAAAACGAGGATTTGAAAAAAAGACGAAAATGACTCCGAGACGATGGGCTATAGCCCATGGTCTCGGAGTGATTTTCGTCTTTTTTTCAAATCCTCAAAAATGATGCAAAACGGCATGCTATAGTATGCCGTTCGAGACCATGGGCTATAGCCCATCGCCATGGTCATAAATGATGAAAAACGAGGATTTGAAAAAAAGACGAAAATGACTCCGAGACGATGGGCTATAGTCCATGGTCTCGGAGTGATTTTCGTCTTTTTTTCAAATCCTCAAAAATGATGCAAAACGGCATGCTATAGTATGCCGTTCGAGACCATGGGCTATAGCCCATCGCCATGGTCATAAATGATGAAAAACAAGGATTTGAAAAAAAGACGAAAATCACTCCGAGACCATGGGCTATAGCCCATCGTCTCGGAGTCATTTTCGTCTTTTTTTCAAATCCTCAAAAATGATGCAAAACGGCATGCTGTAGTATGCCGTTCGAGACCATGGGCTATAGCCCATCGCCATGGTCATAAATGATGAAAAACGAGGATTTGAAAAAAAGACGAAAATGACTCCGAGACGATGGGCTATAGTCCATGGTCTCGGAGTGATTTTCGTCTTTTTTTCAAATCCTCAAAAATGATGCAAAACGGCATGCTATAGTATGCCGTTCGAGACCATGGGCTATAGCCCATCGCCATGGTCATAAATGATGAAAAACAAGGATTTGAAAAAAAGACGAAAATCACTCCGAGACCATGGGCTATAGCCCATCGTCTCGGAGTCATTTTCGTCTTTTTTTCAAATCCTCAAAAATGATGCAAAACGGCATGCTGTAGTATGCCGTTCGAGACCATGGGCTATAGCCCATCGCCATGGTCATAAATGATGAAAAACGAGGATTTGAAAAAAAGACGAAAATTACTCCGAGACGATGGGCTATAGCCCATGGTCTCGGAGTGATTTTCGTCTTTTTTTCAAATCCTCAAAAATGATGCAAAACGGCAGGCTATAGTATGCCGTTCGAGACCATGGGCTATAGCCCATCGCCATGGTCATAAATGATGAAAAACAAGGATTTGAAAAAAAGACGAAAATGACTCCGAGACGATGGGCTATAGCCCATGGTCTCGGAGTGATTTTCGTCTTTTTTTCAAATCCTCAAAAATGATGCAAACCGGCATGCTATAGTATGCCGTTCGAGACCATGGGCTATAGCCCATCGCCATGGTCATAAATGATGAAAAACAAGGATTTGAAAATGACTCCGAGACGATGGGCTATAGCCCATGGTCTCGGAGTGATTTTCGTCTTTTTTCCAAATCTTCAAAAATGATGCAAAACGGCATGCTATAGTATGCCGTTCCAAACCATGGGCTATAGCCCATCGCCATGGTCATAAATGATGAAAAACAAGGATTTGAAAAAAAGACGAAAATGACTCCGAGACCATGGGCTATAGCCCATGGTCTCGGAGTGATTTTCGTCTTTTTTTCAAATCCTCAAAAATGATGCAAAACGGCATGCTATAGTATGCCGTTCGAGACCATGGGCTATAGCCCATCGCCATGGTCATAAATGATGAAAAACAAGGATTTGAAAAAAAGACGAAAATGACTCCGAGACGATGGGCTATAGCCCATGGTCTCGGAGTGATTTTCGTCTTTTTTTCAAATCCTCAAAAATGATGCAAACCGGCATGCTATAGTATGCCGTTCGAGACCATGGGCTATAGCCCATCGCCATGGTCATAAATGATGAAAAACAAGGATTTGAAAATGACTCCGAGACGATGGGCTATAGCCCATGGTCTCGGAGTGATTTTCGTCTTTTTTTCAAATCCTCAAAAATGATGCAAACCGGCATGCTATAGTATGCCGTTCGAGACCATGGGCTATAGCCCATCGCCATGGTCATAAATGATGAAAAACAAGGATTTGAAAATGACTCCGAGACGATGGGCTATAGCCCATGGTCTCGGAGTGATTTTCGTCTTTTTTTCAAATCCTCAAAAATGATGCAAAACGGCATGCTATAGTATGCCGTTCGAGACCATGGGCTATAGCCCATTGCCATGGTCATAAATGATGAAAAACGAGGATTTGAAAAAAAGACGAAAATGACTCCGAGACGATGGGCTATAGCCCATGGTCTCGGAGTGATTTTCGTCTTTTTTTCAAATCCTCAAAAATGATGCAAAACGGCATGCTATAGTATGCCGTTCGAGACCATGGGCTATAGCCCATCGCCATGGTCATAAATGATGAAAAACAAGGATTTGAAAAAAAGACGAAAATGACTCCGAGACCATGGGCTATAGCCCATGGTCTCGGAGTGATTTTCGACTTTTTTTCAAATCCTCAAAAATGATGGAAAACGGCATGCTCTAGTATGCCGTTCAAGACCATGGGCTATAGCCCATCGCCATGGTCATAAATGATGAAAAACGAGGATTTGAAAAAAAGACGAGAATGACTCCGAGACGATGGGCTATAGCCCATGGTCTCGGAGTGATTTTCGTCTTTTTTTCAAATCCTCAAAAATGATGCAAAACGGCATGCTATAGTATGCCGTTCGAGACCATGGGCTATAGCCCATCGCCATGGTCATAAATGATGAAAAACGAGGATTTGAAAAAAAGACGAAAATGACTCCGAGACGATGGGCTATAGCCCATGGTCTCGGAGTGATTTTCGTCTTTTTTTCAAATCCTCAAAAATGATGCAAAACGGCATGCTATAGTATGCCGTTCGAGACCATGGGCTATAGCCCATCGCCATGGTCATAAATGATGAAAAACAAGGATTTGAAAAAAAGACGAAAATCACTCCGAGACCATGGGCTATAGCCCATCGTCTCGGAGTCATTTTCGTCTTTTTTTCAAATCCTCAAAAATGATGCAAAACGGCATGCTGTAGTATGCCGTTCGAGACCATGGGCTATAGCCCATCGCCATGGTCATAAATGATGAAAAACGAGGATTTGAAAAAAAGACGAAAATGACTCCGAGACGATGGGCTATATATAGCCCATGGTCTCGGAGTGATTTTCGTCTTTTTTTCAAATCCTCAAAAATGATGCAAAACGGCAGGCTATAGTATGCCGTTCGAGACCATGGGCTATAGCCCATCGCCATGGTCATAAATGATGAAAAACGAGGATTTGAAAAAAAGACGAAAATTACTCCGAGACGATGGGCTATAGCCCATGGTCTCGGAGTGATTTTCGTCTTTTTTTCAAATCCTCAAAAATGATGCAAAACGGCATGCTATAGTATGCCGTTCGAGACCATGGGCTATAGCCCATCGCCATGGTCATAAATGATGAAAAACAAGGATTTGAAATAAAGACGAAAATGACTCCGAGACCATGGGCTATAGCCCATGGTCTCGGAGTGATTTTCGACTTTTTTTCAAATCCTCAAAAATGATGGAAAACGGCATGCTATAGTATGCCGTTCAAGACCATGGGCTATAGCCCATCGCCATGGTCATAAATGATGAAAAACGAGGATTTGAAAAAAAGACGAGAATGACTCCGAGACGATGGGCTATAGCCCATGGTCTCGGAGTGATTTTCGTCTTTTTTTCAAATCCTCAAAAATGATGCAAAACGGCATGCTATAGTATGCCGTTCGAGACCATGGGCTATAGCCCATCGCCATGGTCATAAATGATGAAAAACGAGGATTTGAAAAAAAGACGAAAATGACTCCGAGACGATGGGCTATAGCCCATGGTCTCGGAGTGATTTTCGTCTTTTTTTCAAATCCTCAAAAATGATGCAAAACGGCATGCTATAGTATGCCGTTCGAGACCATGGGCTATAGCCCATCGCCATGGTCATAAATGATGAAAAACGAGGATTTGAAAAAAAGACGAAAATGACTCCGAGACGATGGGCTATAGCCCATGGTCTCGGAGTGATTTTCGTCTTTTTTTCAAATCCTCAAAAATGATGCAAAACGGCATGCTATAGTATGCCGTTCGAGACCATGGGCTATAGCCCATCGCCATGGTCATAAATGATGAAAAACAAGGATTTGAAAAAAAGACGAAAATCACTCCGAGACCATGGGCTATAGCCCATCGTCTCAGAGTCATTTTCGTCTTTTTTTCAAATCCTCAAAAATGATGCAAAACGGCATGCTGTAGTATGCCGTTCGAGACCATGGGCTATAGCCCATCGCCATGGTCATAAATGATGAAAAACGAGGATTTAAAAAAAAGACGAAAATGACTCCGAGACGATGGGCTATATATAGCCCATGGTCTCGGAGTGATTTTCGTCTTTTTTTCAAATCCTCAAAAATGATGCAAAACGGCAGGCTATAGTATGCCGTTCGAGACCATGGGATAGCCCATCGCCATGGTCATAAATGATGAAAAACGAGGATTTGAAAAAAAGACGAAAATGACTCCGAGACGATGGGCTATAGCCCATGGTCTCGGAGTGATTTTCGTCTTTTTTCCAAATCTTCAAAAATGATGCAAAACGGCATGCTATAGTATGCCGTTCGAGACCATGGGCTATAGCCCATCGCCATGGTCATAAATGATGAAAAACAAGGATTTGAAAAAAAGACGAAAATGACTCCGAGACCATGGGCTATAGCCCATGGTCTCGGAGTGATTTTCGTCTTTTTTTCAAATCCTCAAAAATGATGCAAAACGGCATGCTATAGTATGCCGTTCGAGACCATGGGCTATATCCCATCGCCATGGTCATAAATGATGAAAAACAAGGATTTGAAAAAAAGACGAAAATGACTCCGAGACGATGGGCTATAGCCCATGGTCTTGGAGTGATTTTCGTCTTTTTTTCAAATCCTCAAAAATGATGCAAACCGGCATGCTATAGTATGCCGTTCGAGACCATGGGCTATAGCCCATCGCCATGGTCATAAATGATGAAAAACAAGGATTTGAAAATGACTCCGAGACGATGGGCTATAGCCCATGGTCTCGGAGTGATTTTCGTCTTTTTTTCAAATCCTCAAAAATGATGCAAACCGGCATGCTATAGTATGCCGTTCGAGACCATGGGCTATAGCCCATCGCCATGGTCATAAATGATGAAAAACAAGGATTTGAAAATGACTCCGAGACGATGGGCTATAGCCCATGGTCTCGGAGTGATTTTCGTCTTTTTTTCAAATCCTCAAAAATGATGCAAAACGGCATGCTATAGTATGCCGTTCGAGACCATGGGCTATAGCCCATTGCCATGGTCATAAATGATGAAAAACGAGGATTTGAAAAAAAGACGAAAATGACTCCGAGACGATGGGCTATAGCCCATGGTCTCGGAGTGATTTTCGTCTTTTTTTCAAATCCTCAAAAATGATGCAAAACGGCATGCTATAGTATGCCGTTCGAGACCATGGGCTATAGCCCATCGCCATGGTCATAAATGATGAAAAACAAGGATTTGAAAAAAAGACGAAAATGACTCCGAGACCATGGGCTATAGCCCATGGTCTCGGAGTGATTTTCGACTTTTTTTCAAATCCTCAAAAATGATGGAAAACGGCATGCTATAGTATGCCGTTCAAGACCATGGGCTATAGCCCATCGCCATGGTCATAAATGATGAAAAACGAGGATTTGAAAAAAGTACGAGAATGACTCCGAGACGATGGGCTATAGCCCATGGTCTCGGAGTGATTTTCGTCTTTTTTTCAAATCCTCAAAAATGATGCAAAACGGCATGCTATAGTATGCCGTTTGAGACCATGGGCTATAGCCCATCGCCATGGTCATAAATGATGAAAAACAAGGATTTGAAAAAAAGACGAAAATGACTCCGAGACGATGGGCTATAGCCCATGGTCTCGGAGAGATTTTCGTCTTTTTTTCAAATCCTCAAAAATGATGCAAAACGGCATGCTATAGTATGCCGTTCGAGACCATGGGCTATAGCCCATCGCCATGGTCATAAATGATGAAAAACAAGGATTTGAAAAAAAGACGAAAATTACTCCGAGACGATGGGCTATAGCCCATGGTCTCGGAGTGATTTTCGTCTTTTTTTCAAATCCTCAAAAATGATGCATACCGGCATGCTATAATATGCCGTTCGAGACCATGGGCTATAGTAGCCTGGCTTGGCCAGCCTCATAGCGGAGATTCACTGCGGGGAGGAAACATCAGTGAACCCTCGCTATGAGTCTGGCCGCGCCAGGCTAGGGCTATAGCCCATCGCCATGGTCATAAATGATGAAAAACAAGGATTTGAAAATGACTCCGAGACGATGGGCTATAGCCCATGGTCTCGGAGTGATTTTCGTCTTTTTTTCAAATCCTCAAAAATGATGCAAAACGGCATGCTATAGTATGCCGTTCGAGACCATGGGCTATAGCCCATCGCCATGGTCATAAATGATGAAAAACGAGGATTTGAAAAAAAGACGAAAATGACTCCGAGACGATGGGCTATAGCCCATGGTCTCGGAGTGATTTTCGTCTTTTTTTCAAATCCTCAAAAATGATGCAAAACGGCAGGCTATAGTATGCCGTTCGAGACCATGGGCTATAGCCCATCGCCATGGTCATAAATGATGAAAAACGAGGATTTGAAAAAAAGACGAAAATTACTCCGAGACGATGGGCTATAGCCCATGGTCTCGGAGTGATTTTCGTCTTTTTTTCAAATCCTCAAAAATGATGCAAAACGGCATGCTATAGTATGCCGTTCGAGACCATGGGCTATAGCCCATCGCCATGGTCATAAATGATGAAAAACAAGGATTTGAAAAAAAGACGAAAATCACTCCGAGACCATGGGCTATATATAGCCCATGGTCTCGGAGTGATTTTCGTCTTTTTTTCAAATCCTCAAAAATGATGCAAAACGGCAGGCTATAGTATGCCGTTCGAGACCATGGGATAGCCCATCGCCATGGTCATAAATGATGAAAAACGAGGATTTGAAAAAAAGACGAAAATGACTCCGAGACGATGGGCTATAGCCCATGGTCTCGGAGTGATTTTCGTCTTTTTTCCAAATCTTCAAAAATGATGCAAAACGGCATGCTATAGTATGCCGTTCGAGACCATGGGCTATAGCCCATCGCCATGGTCATAAATGATGAAAAACAAGGATTTGAAAAAAAGACGAAAATGACTCCGAGACCATGGGCTATAGCCCATGGTCTCGGAGTGATTTTCGTCTTTTTTTCAAATCCTCAAAAATGATGCAAAACGGCATGCTATAGTATGCCGTTCGAGACCATGGGCTATATCCCATCGCCATGGTCATAAATGATGAAAAACAAGGATTTGAAAAAAAGACGAAAATGACTCCGAGACGATGGGCTATAGCCCATGGTCTTGGAGTGATTTTCGTCTTTTTTTCAAATCCTCAAAAATGATGCAAACCGGCATGCTATAGTATGCCGTTCGAGACCATGGGCTATAGCCCATCGCCATGGTCATAAATGATGAAAAACAAGGATTTGAAAATGACTCCGAGACGATGGGCTATAGCCCATGGTCTCGGAGTGATTTTCGTCTTTTTTTCAAATCCTCAAAAATGATGCAAACCGGCATGCTATAGTATGCCGTTCGAGACCATGGGCTATAGCCCATCGCCATGGTCATAAATGATGAAAAACAAGGATTTGAAAATGACTCCGAGACGATGGGCTATAGCCCATGGTCTCGGAGTGATTTTCGTCTTTTTTTCAAATCCTCAAAAATGATGCAAAACGGCATGCTATAGTATGCCGTTTGAGACCATGGGCTATAGCCCATCGCCATGGTCATAAATGATGAAAAACAAGGATTTGAAAAAAAGACGAAAATGACTCCGAGACGATGGGCTATAGCCCATGGTCTCGGAGAGATTTTCGTCTTTTTTTCAAATCCTCAAAAATGATGCAAAACGGCATGCTATAGTATGCCGTTCGAGACCATGGGCTATAGCCCATCGCCATGGTCATAAATGATGAAAAACAAGGATTTGAAAAAAAGACGAAAATTACTCCGAGACGATGGGCTATAGCCCATGGTCTCGGAGTGATTTTCGTCTTTTTTTCAAATCCTCAAAAATGATGCAAACCGGCATGCTATAATATGCCGTTCGAGACCATGGGCTATAGTAGCCTGGCTTGGCCAGCCTCATAGCGGAGATTCACTGCGGGGAGGAAACATCAGTGAACCCTCGCTATGAGTCTGGCCGCGCCAGGCTAGGGCTATAGCCCATCGCCATGGTCATAAATGATGAAAAACAAGGATTTGAAAATGACTCCGAGACGATGGGCTATAGCCCATGGTCTCGGAGTGATTTTCGTCTTTTTTTCAAATCCTCAAAAATGATGCAAAACGGCATGCTATAGTATGCCGTTCGAGACCATGGGCTATAGCCCATCGCCATGGTCATAAATGATGAAAAACGAGGATTTGAAAAAAAGACGAAAATGACTCCGAGACGATGGGCTATAGCCCATGGTCTCGGAGTGATTTTCGTCTTTTTTTCAAATCCTCAAAAATGATGCAAAACGGCAGGCTATAGTATGCCGTTCGAGACCATGGGCTATAGCCCATCGCCATGGTCATAAATGATGAAAAACGAGGATTTGAAAAAAAGACGAAAATTACTCCGAGACGATGGGCTATAGCCCATGGTCTCGGAGTGATTTTCGTCTTTTTTTCAAATCCTCAAAAATGATGCAAAACGGCATGCTATAGTATGCCGTTCGAGACCATGGGCTATAGCCCATCGCCATGGTCATAAATGATGAAAAACAAGGATTTGAAAAAAAGACGAAAATCACTCCGAGACCATGGGCTATATATAGCCCATGGTCTCGGAGTGATTTTCGTCTTTTTTTCAAATCCTCAAAAATGATGCAAAACGGCATGCTATAGTATGCCGTTCGAGACCATGGGCTATATCCCATCGCCATTGTCATAAATGATGAAAAACAAGGATTTGAAAAAAAGACGAAAATGACTCCGAGACGATGGGCTATAGCCCATGGTCTTGGAGTGATTTTCGTCTTTTTTTCAAATCCTCAAAAATGATGCAAACCGGCATGCTATAGTATGCCGTTCGAGACCATGGGCTATAGCCCATCGCCATGGTCATAAATGATGAAAAACAAGGATTTGAAAATGACTCCGAGACGATGGGCTATAGCCCATGGTCTCGGAGTGATTTTCGTCTTTTTTTCAAATCCTCAAAAATGATGCAAACCGGCATGCTATAGTATGCCGTTCGAGACCATGGGCTATAGCCCATCGCCATGGTCATAAATGATGAAAAACAAGGATTTGAAAATGACTCCGAGACGATGGGCTATAGCCCATGGTCTCGGAGTGATTTTCGTCTTTTTTTCAAATCCTCAAAAATGATGCAAAACGGCATGCTATAGTATGCCGTTCGAGACCATGGGCTATAGCCCATTGCCATGGTCATAAATGATGAAAAACGAGGATTTGAAAAAAAGACGAAAATGACTCCGAGACGATGGGCTATAGCCCATGGTCTCGGAGTGATTTTCGTCTTTTTTTCAAATCCTCAAAAATGATGCAAAACGGCATGCTATAGTATGCCGTTCGAGACCATGGGCTATAGCCCATCGCCATGGTCATAAATGATGAAAAACAAGGATTTGAAAAAAAGACGAAAATTACTCCGAGACCATGGGCTATAGCCCATGGTCTCGGAGTGATTTTCGACTTTTTTTCAAATCCTCAAAAATGATGGAAAACGGCATGCTATAGTATGCCGTTCAAGACCATGGGCTATAGCCCATCGCCATGGTCATAAATGATGAAAAACGAGGATTTGAAAAAAAGACGAGAATGACTCCGAGACGATGGGCTATAGCCCATGGTCTCGGAGTGATTTTCGTCTTTTTTTCAAATCCTCAAAAATGATGCAAAACGGCATGCTATAGTATGCCGTTTGAGACCATGGGCTATAGCCCATCGCCATGGTCATAAATGATGAAAAACAAGGATTTGAAAAAAAGACGAAAATGACTCCGAGACGATGGGCTATAGCCCATGGTCTCGGAGAGATTTTCGTCTTTTTTTCAAATCCTCAAAAATGATGCAAAACGGCATGCTATAGTATGCCGTTCGAGACCATGGGCTATAGCCCATCGCCATGGTCATAAATGATGAAAAACAAGGATTTGAAAAAAAGACGAAAATTACTCCGAGACGATGGGCTATAGCCCATGGTCTCGGAGTGATTTTCGTCTTTTTTTCAAATCCTCAAAAATGATGCAAACCGGCATGCTATAATATGCCGTTCGAGACCATGGGCTATAGTAGCCTGGCTTGGCCAGCCTCATAGCGGAGATTCACTGCGGGGAGGAAACATCAGTGAACCCTCGCTATGAGTCTGGCCGCGCCAGGCTAGGGCTATAGCCCATCGCCATGGTCATAAATGATGAAAAACAAGGATTTGAAAATGCCTCCGAGACGATGGGCTATAGCCCATGGTCTCGGAGTGATTTTCGTCTTTTTTTCAAATCCTCAAAAATGATGCAAAACGGCATGCTATAGTATGCCGTTCGAGACCATGGGCTATAGCCCATCGCCATGGTCATAAATGATGAAAAACGAGGATTTGAAAAAAAGACGAAAATGACTCCGAGACGATGGGCTATAGCCCATGGTCTCGGAGTGATTTTCGTCTTTTTTTCAAATCCTCAAAAATGATGCAAAACGGCAGGCTATAGTATGCCGTTCGAGACCATGGGCTATAGCCCATCGCCATGGTCATAAATGATGAAAAACGAGGATTTGAAAAAAAGACGAAAATTACTCCGAGACGATGGGCTATAGCCCATGGTCTCGGAGTGATTTTCGTCTTTTTTTCAAATCCTCAAAAATGATGCAAAACGGCATGCTATAGTATGCCGTTCGAGACCATGGGCTATAGCCCATCGCCATGGTCATAAATGATGAAAAACGAGGATTTGAAAAAAAGACGAAAATGACTCCGAGACGATGGGCTATAGTCCATGGTCTCGGAGTGATTTTCGTCTTTTTTTCAAATCCTCAAAAATGATGCAAAACGGCATGCTATAGTATGCCGTTCGAGACCATGGGCTATAGCCCATCGCCATGGTCATAAATGATGAAAAACAAGGATTTGAAAAAAAGACGAAAATGACTCCAAGACGATGGGCTATAGCCCATCGTCTCGGAGTGATTTTCGTCTTTTTTTCAAATCCTCAAATATGATGCAAAACGGCATGCTATAGTATGCCGTTCGAGACCATGGGCTATAGCCCATCGCCATGGTCATAAATGATGAAAAACGAGGATTTGAAAAAAAGACGAAAATGACTCCGAGACGATGGGCTATAGCCCATGGTCTCGGAGTGATTTTCGTCTTTTTTTCAAATCCTCAAAAATGATGCAAAACGGCATGCTATAGTATGCCGTTCGAGACCATGGGCTATAGCCCATCGCCATGGTCATAAATGATGAAAAACAAGGATTTGAAAAAAAGACGAAAATCACTCCGAGACCATGGGCTATAGCCCATCGTCTCGGAGTCATTTTCGTCTTTTTTTCAAATCCTCAAAAATGATGCAAAACGGCATGCTGTAGTATGCCGTTCGAGACCATGGGCTATAGCCCATCGCCATGATCATAAATGATGAAAAACGAGGATTTGAAAAAAAGACGAAAATGACTCCGAGACGATGGGCTATATATAGCCCATGGTCTCGGAGTGATTTTCGTCTTTTTTTCAAATCCTCAAAAATGATGCAAAACGGCAGGCTATAGTATGCCGTTCGAGACCATGGGATAGCCCATCGCCATGGTCATAAATGATGAAAAACGAGGATTTGAAAAAAAGACGAAAATGACTCCGAGACGATGGGCTATAGCCCATGGTCTCGGAGTGATTTTCGTCTTTTTTCCAAATCTTCAAAAATGATGCAAAACGGCATGCTATAGTATGCCGTTCGAGACCATGGGCTATAGCCCATCGCCATGGTCATAAATGATGAAAAACAAGGATTTGAAAAAAAGACGAAAATGACTCCGAGACCATGGGCTATAGCCCATCGTCTCGGAGTCATTTTCGTCTTTTTTTCAAATCCTCAAAAATGATGCAAAACGGCATGCTGTAGTATGCCGTTCGAGACCATGGGCTATAGCCCATCGCCATGATCATAAATGATGAAAAACGAGGATTTGAAAAAAAGACGAAAATGACTCCGAGACGATGGGCTATATATAGCCCATGGTCTCGGAGTGATTTTCGTCTTTTTTTCAAATCCTCAAAAATGATGCAAAACGGCAGGCTATAGTATGCCGTTCGAGACCATGGGATAGCCCATCGCCATGGTCATAAATGATGAAAAACGAGGATTTGAAAAAAAGACGAAAATGACTCCGAGACGATGGGCTATAGCCCATGGTCTCGGAGTGATTTTCGTCTTTTTTCCAAATCTTCAAAAATGATGCAAAACGGCATGCTATAGTATGCCGTTCGAGACCATGGGCTATAGCCCATCGCCATGGTCATAAATGATGAAAAACAAGGATTTGAAAAAAAGACGAAAATGACTCCGAGACCATGGGCTATAGCCCATGGTCTCGGAGTGATTTTCGTCTTTTTTTCAAATCCTCAAAAATGATGCAAAACGGCATGCTATAGTATGCCGTTCGAGACCATGGGCTATAGCCCATCGCCATGGTCATAAATGATGAAAAACAAGGATTTGAAAATGACTCCGAGACGATGGGCTATAGCCCATGGTCTCGGAGTGATTTTCGTCTTTTTTTCAAATCCTCAAAAATGATGCAAAACGGCATGCTATAGTATGCCGTTCGAGACCATGGGCTATAGCCCATTGCCATGGTCATAAATGATGAAAAACGAGGATTTGAAAAAAAGACGAAAATGACTCCGAGACGATGGGCTATAGCCCATGGTCTCGGAGTGATTTTCGTCTTTTTTTCAAATCCTCAAAAATGATGCAAAACGGCATGCTATAGTATGCCGTTCGAGACCATGGGCTATAGCCCATCGCCATGGTCATAAATGATGAAAAACAAGGATTTGAAAAAAAGACGAAAATGACTCCGAGACCATGGGCTATAGCCCATGGTCTCGGAGTGATTTTCGACTTTTTTTCAAATCCTCAAAAATGATGGAAAACGGCATGCTATAGTATGCCGTTCAAGACCATGGGCTATAGCCCATCGCCATGGTCATAAATGATGAAAAACGAGGATTTGAAAAAAAGACGAGAATGACTCCGAGACGATGGGCTATAGCCCATGGTCTCGGAGTGATTTTCGTCTTTTTTTCAAATCCTCAAAAATGATGCAAAACGGCATGCTATAGTATGCCGTTTGAGACCATGGGCTATAGCCCATCGCCATGGTCATAAATGATGAAAAACAAGGATTTGAAAAAAAGACGAAAATGACTCCGAGACGATGGGCTATAGCCCATGGTCTCGGAGAGATTTTCGTCTTTTTTTCAAATCCTCAAAAATGATGCAAAACGGCATGCTATAGTATGCCGTTCGAGACCATGGGCTATAGCCCATCGCCATGGTCATAAATGATGAAAAACAAGGATTTGAAAAAAAGACGAAAATTACTCCGAGACGATGGGCTATAGCCCATGGTCTCGGAGTGATTTTCGTCTTTTTTTCAAATCCTCAAAAATGATGCAAACCGGCATGCTATAATATGCCGTTCGAGACCATGGGCTATAGTAGCCTGGCTTGGCCAGCCTCATAGCGGAGATTCACTGCGGGGAGGAAACATCAGTGAACCCTCGCTATGAGTCTGGCCGCGCCAGGCTAGGGCTATAGCCCATCGCCATGGTCATAAATGATGAAAAACAAGGATTTGAAAATGACTCCGAGACGATGGGCTATAGCCCATGGTCTCGGAGTGATTTTCGTCTTTTTTTCAAATCCTCAAAAATGATGCAAAACGGCATGCTATAGTATGCCGTTCGAGACCATGGGCTATAGCCCATCGCCATGGTCATAAATGATGAAAAACGAGGATTTGAAAAAAAGACGAAAATGACTCCGAGACGATGGGCTATAGCCCATGGTCTCGGAGTGATTTTCGTCTTTTTTTCAAATCCTCAAAAATGATGCAAAACGGCAGGCTATAGTATGCCGTTCGAGACCATGGGCTATAGCCCATCGCCATGGTCATAAATGATGAAAAACGAGGATTTGAAAAAAAGACGAAAATTACTCCGAGACGATGGGCTATAGCCCATGGTCTCGGAGTGATTTTCGTCTTTTTTTCAAATCCTCAAAAATGATGCAAAACGGCATGCTATAGTATGCCGTTCGAGACCATGGGCTATAGCCCATCGCCATGGTCATAAATGATGAAAAACGAGGATTTGAAAAAAAGACGAAAATGACTCCGAGACGATGGGCTATAGTCCATGGTCTCGGAGTGATTTTCGTCTTTTTTTCAAATCCTCAAAAATGATGCAAAACGGCATGCTATAGTATGCCGTTCGAGACCATGGGCTATAGCCCATCGCCATGGTCATAAATGATGAAAAACAAGGATTTGAAAAAAAGACGAAAATGACTCCAAGACGATGGGCTATAGCCCATCGTCTCGGAGTGATTTTCGTCTTTTTTTCAAATCCTCAAATATGATGCAAAACGGCATGCTATAGTATGCCGTTCGAGACCATGGGCTATAGCCCATCGCCATGGTCATAAATGATGAAAAACGAGGATTTGAAAAAAAGACGAAAATGACTCCGAGACGATGGGCTATAGCCCATGGTCTCGGAGTGATTTTCGTCTTTTTTTCAAATCCTCAAAAATGATGCAAAACGGAATGCTATAGTATGCCGTTCGAGACCATGGGCTATAGCCCATCGCCATGGTCATAAATGATGAAAAACAAGGATTTGAAAAAAAGACGAAAATCACTCCGAGACCATGGGCTATAGCCCATCGTCTCGGAGTCATTTTCGTCTTTTTTTCAAATCCTCAAAAATGATGCAAAACGGCATGCTGTAGTATGCCGTTCGAGACCATGGGCTATAGCCCATCGCCATGATCATAAATGATGAAAAACGAGGATTTGAAAAAAAGACGAAAATGACTCCGAGACGATGGGCTATATATAGCCCATGGTCTCGGAGTGATTTTCGTCTTTTTTTCAAATCCTCAAAAATGATGCAAAACGGCAGGCTATAGTATGCCGTTCGAGACCATGGGATAGCCCATCGCCATGGTCATAAATGATGAAAAACGAGGATTTGAAAAAAAGACGAAAATGACTCCGAGACGATGGGCTATAGCCCATGGTCTCGGAGTGATTTTCGTCTTTTTTCCAAATCTTCAAAAATGATGCAAAACGGCATGCTATAGTATGCCGTTCGAGACCATGGGCTATAGCCCATCGCCATGGTCATAAATGATGAAAAACAAGGATTTGAAAAAAAGACGAAAATGACTCCGAGACCATGGGCTATAGCCCATCGTCTCGGAGTCATTTTCGTCTTTTTTTCAAATCCTCAAAAATGATGCAAAACGGCATGCTGTAGTATGCCGTTCGAGACCATGGGCTATAGCCCATCGCCATGATCATAAATGATGAAAAACGAGGATTTGAAAAAAAGACGAAAATGACTCCGAGACGATGGGCTATATATAGCCCATGGTCTCGGAGTGATTTTCGTCTTTTTTTCAAATCCTCAAAAATGATGCAAAACGGCAGGCTATAGTATGCCGTTCGAGACCATGGGATAGCCCATCGCCATGGTCATAAATGATGAAAAACGAGGATTTGAAAAAAAGACGAAAATGACTCCGAGACGATGGGCTATAGCCCATGGTCTCGGAGTGATTTTCGTCTTTTTTCCAAATCTTCAAAAATGATGCAAAACGGCATGCTATAGTATGCCGTTCGAGACCATGGGCTATAGCCCATCGCCATGGTCATAAATGATGAAAAACAAGGATTTGAAAAAAAGACGAAAATGACTCCGAGACCATGGGCTATAGCCCATGGTCTCGGAGTGATTTTCGTCTTTTTTTCAAATCCTCAAAAATGATGCAAAACGGCATGCTATAGTATGCCGTTCGAGACCATGGGCTATAGCCCATCGCCATGGTCATAAATGATGAAAAACAAGGATTTGAAAAAAAGACGAAAATGACTCCGAGACGATGGGCTATAGCCCATGGTCTTGGAGTGATTTTCGTCTTTTTTTCAAATCCTCAAAAATGATGCAAACCGGCATGCTATAGTATGCCGTTCGAGACCATGGGCTATAGCCCATCGCCATGGTCATAAATGATGAAAAACAAGGATTTGAAAATGACTCCGAGACGATGGGCTATAGCCCATGGTCTCGGAGTGATTTTCGTCTTTTTTTCAAATCCTCAAAAATGATGCAAACCGGCATGCTATAGTATGCCGTTCGAGACCATGGGCTATAGCCCATCGCCATGGTCATAAATGATGAAAAACAAGGATTTGAAAATGACTCCGAGACGATGGGCTATAGCCCATGGTCTCGGAGTGATTTTCGTATTTTTTTCAAATCCTCAAAAATGATGCAAAACGGCATGCTATAGTATGCCGTTCGAGACCATGGGCTATAGCCCATTGCCATGGTCATAAATGATGAAAAACGAGGATTTGAAAAAAAGACGAAAATGACTCCGAGACGATGGGCTATAGCCCATGGTCTCGGAGTGATTTTCGTCTTTTTTTCAAATCCTCAAAAATGATGCAAAACGGCATGCTATAGTATGCCGTTCGAGACCATGGGCTATAGCCCATCGCCATGGTCATAAATGATGAAAAACAAGGATTTGAAAAAAAGACGAAAATGACTCCGAGACCATGGGCTATAGCCCATGGTCTCGGAGTGATTTTCGACTTTTTTTCAAATCCTCAAAAATGATGGAAAACGGCATGCTATAGTATGCCGTTCAAGACCATGGGCTATAGCCCATCGCCATGGTCATAAATGATGAAAAACGAGGATTTGAAAAAAAGACGAGAATGACTCCGAGACGATGGGCTATAGCCCATGGTCTCGGAGTGATTTTCGTCTTTTTTTCAAATCCTCAAAAATGATGCAAAACGGCATGCTATAGTATGCCGTTTGAGACCATGGGCTATAGCCCATCGCCATGGTCATAAATGATGAAAAACAAGGATTTGAAAAAAAGACGAAAATGACTCCGAGACGATGGGCTATAGCCCATGGTCTCGGAGAGATTTTCGTCTTTTTTTCAAATCCTCAAAAATGATGCAAAACGGCATGCTATAGTATGCCGTTCGAGACCATGGGCTATAGCCCATCGCCATGGTCATAAATGATGAAAAACAAGGATTTGAAAAAAAGACGAAAATTACTCCGAGACGATGGGTCTCGGAGTGATTTTCGTCTTTTTTTCAAATCCTCAAAAATGATGCAAACCGGCATGCTATAATATGCCGTTCGAGACCATGGGCTATAGTAGCCTGGCTTGGCCAGCCTCATAGCGGAGATTCACTGCGGGGAGGAAACATCAGTGAACCCTCGCTATGAGTCTGGCCGCGCCAGGCTAGGGCTATAGCCCATCGCCATGGTCATAAATGATGAAAAACAAGGATTTGAAAATGACTCCGAGACGATGGGCTATAGCCCATGGTCTCGGAGTGATTTTCGTCTTTTTTTCAAATCCTCAAAAATGATGCAAAACGGCATGCTATAGTATGCCGTTCGAGACCATGGGCTATAGCCCATCGCCATGGTCATAAATGATGAAAAACGAGGATTTGAAAAAAAGACGAAAATGACTCCGAGACGATGGGCTATAGCCCATGGTCTCGGAGTGATTTTCGTCTTTTTTTCAAATCCTCAAAAATGATGCAAAACGGCATGCTATAGTATGCCGTTCGAGACCATGGGCTATAGCCCATCGCCATGGTCATAAATGATGAAAAAAAAGGATTTGAAAAAAAGACGAAAATGACTCCGAGACGATGGGCTATAGCCCATGGTCTCGGAGTGATTTTCGTCTTTTTTTCAAATGCTCAAAAATGATGCAAAACGGCATGCTATAGTATGCCGTTCGAGACCATGGGCTATAGCCCATCGCCATGGTCATAAATGATGAAAAACAAGGATTTGAAAATGACTCCGAGACGATGGGCTATAGCCCATGGTCTCGGAGTTATTTTCGTCTTTTTTTCAAATCCTCAAAAATGATGCAAAACGGCATGCTATAGTATGCCGTTCGAGACCATGGGCTATAGCCCATCGCCATGGTCATAAATGATGAAAAACGAGGATTTGAAAAAAAGACGAAAATGACTCCGAGACGATGGGCTATAGCCCATGGTCTCGGAGAGATTTTCGTCTTTTTTTCAAATCCTCAAAAATGATGCAAAACGGCATGCTATAGTATGCCGTTCGAGACCATGGGCTATAGCCCATCGCCATGGTCATAAATGATGAAAAACAAGGATTTGAAAAAAAGACGAAAATGACTCCGAGACGATGGGCTATAGCCCATGGTCTCGGAGTGATTTTCGTCTTTTTTTCAAATCCTCAAAAATGATGCAAACCGGCATGCTATAGTATGCCGTTCGAGACCATGGGCTATAGCCCATCGCCATGGTCATAAATGATGAAAAACAAGGATTTGAAAATGACTCCGAGACGATGGGCTATAGCCCATGGTCTCGGAGTGATTTTCGTCTTTTTTTCAAATCCTCAAAAATGATGCAAAACGGCATGCTATAGTATGCCGTTCGAGACCATGGGCTATAGCCCATCGCCATGGTCATAAATGATGAAAAACGAGGATTTGAAAAAAAGACGAAAATGACTCCGAGACGATGGGCTATAGCCCATGGTCTCGGAGAGATTTTCGTCTTTTTTTCAAATCCTCAAAAATGATGCAAAACGGCATGCTATAGTATGCCGTTCGAGACCATGGGCTATAGCCCATCGCCATGGTCATAAATGATGAAAAACAAGGATTTGAAAATGACTCCGAGACGATGGGCTATAGCCCATGGTCTCGGAGTGATTTTCGACTTTTTTTCAAATCCTCAAAAATGATGGAAAACGGCATGCTATAGTATGCCGTTCGAGACCATGGGCTATAGCCCATCGCCATGGTCATAAATGATGAAAAACGAAGATTTGAAAAAAAGACGAGAATGACTCCGAGACGATGGGCTATAGCCCATGGTCTCGGAGTGATTTTCGTCTTTTTTTCAAATCTTCAAAAATG
The DNA here is from genome assembly GCF_951216825.1 of Electrona antarctica. Classification (NCBI taxonomy): domain Eukaryota; kingdom Metazoa; phylum Chordata; class Actinopteri; order Myctophiformes; family Myctophidae; genus Electrona; species Electrona antarctica. The sequence goes on along the minus strand of NC_136789.1, from coordinate 4,258,462 downwards.
ATGCAAAACGGCATGCTATAGTATGCCGTTCGAGACCATGGGCTATAGCCCATCGCCATGGTCATAAATGATGAAAAACGAAGATTTGAAAAAAAGACGAGAATGACTCCGAGACGATGGGCTATAGCCCATGGTCTCGGAGTGATTTTCGTCTTTTTTTCAAATCCTCAAAAATGATGCAAAACGGCATGCTATAGTATGCCGTTCGAGACCATGGGCTATAGCCCATCGCCATGGTCATAAATGATGAAAAACAAGGATTTGAAAAAAAGACGAAAATGACTCCGAGACGATGGGCTATAGCCCATGGTCTCGGAGTGATTTTCGTCTTTTTTTCAAATGCTCAAAAATGATGCAAAACGGCATGCTATAGTATGCCGTTCGAGACCATGGGCTATAGCCCATCGCCATGGTCATAAATGATGAAAAACAAGGATTTGAAAATGACTCCGAGACGATGGGCTATAGCCCATGGTCTCGGAGTGATTTTCGACTTTTTTTCAAATCCTCAAAAATGATGGAAAACGGCATGCTATAGTATGCCGTTCGAGACCATGGGCTATAGCCCATCGCCATGGTCATAAATGATGAAAAACGAAGATTTGAAAAAAAGACGAGAATGACTCCGAGACGATGGGCTATAGCCCATGGTCTCGGAGTGATTTTCGTCTTTTTTTCAAATCTTCAAAAATGATGCAAAACGGCATGCTATAGTATGCCGTTCGAGACCATGGGCTATAGCCCATCGCCATGGTCATAAATGATGAAAAACAAGGATTTGAAAATGACTCCGAGACGATGGGCTATAGCCCATGGTCTCGGAGTGATTTTCGTCTTTTTTTCAAATCCTCAAAAATGATGCAAAACGGCATGCTATAGTATGCCGTTCGAGACCATAGGCTATAGCCCATCGCCATGGTCATAAATGATGAAAAACAAGGATTTGAAAAAATAGACGAAAATGACTCCGAGACGATGGGCTATAGCCCATGGTCTCGGAGTGATTTTCGTCTTTTTTTCAAGTCCTCAAAAATGATGCAAAATGGCATGCTATAGTATGCCGTTCGAGACCATGGGCTATAGCCCATCGCCATGGTCATAAATGATGAAAAACAAGGATTTGAAAAAAAAACCCGAAAATGACTCCGAGACGATGGGCTATAGCCCATGGTCTCGGGGTGATTTTCATCTTTTTTTCAAATCCTCAAAAATTATGGAAAACGGCATGCTATAGTATGCCGTTCGAGACCATGGGCTATAGCCCATCGCCATGGTCATAAATGATGAAAAACGAGGATTTGAAAATGACTCCGAGACGATGGGCTATAGCCCATGGTCTCGGAGTGATTTTCGTCTTTTTTTCAAATCCTCAAAAATGATGCAAAACGGCATGCTATAGTATGCCGTTTGAGACCATGGGCTATAGCCCATCGCCATGGTCATAAATGATGAAAAACAAGGATTTGAAAAAAAGACGAAAATGACTCCGAGACGATGGGCTATAGCCCATGGTCTCGGAGAGATTTTCGTCTTTTTTTCAAATCCTCAAAAATGATGCAAAACGGCATGCTATAGTATGCCGTTCGAGACCATGGGCTATAGCCCATCGCCATGGTCATAAATGATGAAAAACAAGGATTTGAAAAAAAGACGAAAATTACTCCGAGACGATGGGCTATAGCCCATGGTCTCGGAGTGATTTTCGTCTTTTTTTCAAATCCTCAAAAATGATGCAAACCGGCATGCTATAATATGCCGTTCGAGACCATGGGCTATAGTAGCCTGGCTTGGCCAGCCTCATAGCGGAGATTCACTGCGGGGAGGAAACATCAGTGAACCCTCGCTATGAGTCTGGCCGCGCCAGGCTAGGGCTATAGCCCATCGCCATGGTCATAAATGATGAAAAACAAGGATTTGAAAATGACTCCGAGACGATGGGCTATAGCCCATGGTCTCGGAGTGATTTTCGTCTTTTTTTCAAATCCTCAAAAATGATGCAAAACGGCATGCTATAGTATGCCGTTCGAGACCATGGGCTATAGCCCATCGCCATGGTCATAAATGATGAAAAACGAGGATTTGAAAAAAAGACGAAAATGACTCCGAGACGATGGGCTATAGCCCATGGTCTCGGAGTGATTTTCGTCTTTTTTTCAAATCCTCAAAAATGATGCAAAACGGCATGCTATAGTATGCCGTTCGAGACCATGGGCTATAGCCCATCGCCATGGTCATAAATGATGAAAAAAAAGGATTTAAAAAAAAGACGAAAATGACTCCGAGACGATGGGCTATAGCCCATGGTCTCGGAGTGATTTTCGTCTTTTTTTCAAATGCTCAAAAATGATGCAAAACGGCATGCTATAGTATGCCGTTCGAGACCATGGGCTATAGCCCATCGCCATGGTCATAAATGATGAAAAACAAGGATTTGAAAATGACTCCGAGACGATGGGCTATAGCCCATGGTCTCGGAGTTATTTTCGTCTTTTTTTCAAATCCTCAAAAATGATGCAAAACGGCATGCTATAGTATGCCGTTCGAGACCATGGGCTATAGCCCATCGCCATGGTCATAAATGATGAAAAACGAGGATTTGAAAAAAAGACGAAAATGACTCCGAGACGATGGGCTATAGCCCATGGTCTCGGAGAGATTTTCGTCTTTTTTTCAAATCCTCAAAAATGATGCAAAACGGCATGCTATAGTATGCCGTTCGAGACCATGGGCTATAGCCCATCGCCATGGTCATAAATGATGAAAAACAAGGATTTGAAAAAAAGACGAAAATGACTCCGAGACGATGGGCTATAGCCCATGGTCTCGGAGTGATTTTCGTCTTTTTTTCAAATCCTCAAAAATGATGCAAACCGGCATGCTATAGTATGCCGTTCGAGACCATGGGCTATAGCCCATCGCCATGGTCATAAATGATGAAAAACAAGGATTTGAAAATGACTCCGAGACGATGGGCTATAGCCCATGGTCTCGGAGTGATTTTCGTCTTTTTTTCAAATCCTCAAAAATGATGCAAAACGGCATGCTATAGTATGCCGTTCGAGACCATGGGCTATAGCCCATCGCCATGGTCATAAATGATGAAAAACGAGGATTTGAAAAAAAGACGAAAATGACTCCGAGACGATGGGCTATAGCCCATGGTCTCGGAGAGATTTTCGTCTTTTTTTCAAATCCTCAAAAATGATGCAAAACGGCATGCTATAGTATGCCGTTCGAGACCATGGGCTATAGCCCATCGCCATGGTCATAAATGATGAAAAACAAGGATTTGAAAATGACTCCGAGACGATGGGCTATAGCCCATGGTCTCGGAGTGATTTTCGTCTTTTTTTCAAATCCTCAAAAATGATGCAAAACGGCATGCTATAGTATGCCGTTCGAGACCATGGGCTATAGCCCATCGCCATGGTCATAAATGATGAAAAACGAAGATTTGAAAAAAAGACGAGAATGACTCCGAGACGATGGGCTATAGCCCATGGTCTCGGAGTGATTTTCGTCTTTTTTTCAAATCTTCAAAAATGATGCAAAACGGCATGCTATAGTATGCCGTTCGAGACCATGGGCTATAGCCCATCGCCATGGTCATAAATGATGAAAAACGAAGATTTGAAAAAAAGACGAGAATGACTCCGAGACGATGGGCTATAGCCCATGGTCTCGGAGTGATTTTCGTCTTTTTTTCAAATCCTCAAAAATGATGCAAAACGGCATGCTATAGTATGCCGTTCGAGACCATGGGCTATAGCCCATCGCCATGGTCATAAATGATGAAAAACAAGGATTTGAAAAAAAGACGAAAATGACTCCGAGACGATGGGCTATAGCCCATGGTCTCGGAGTGATTTTCGTCTTTTTTTCAAATGCTCAAAAATGATGCAAAACGGCATGCTATAGTATGCCGTTCGAGACCATGGGCTATAGCCCATCGCCATGGTCATAAATGATGAAAAACAAGGATTTGAAAATGACTCCGAGACGATGGGCTATAGCCCATGGTCTCGGAGTGATTTTCGACTTTTTTTCAAATCCTCAAAAATGATTGAAAACGGCATGCTATAGTATGCCGTTCGAGACCATGGGCTATAGCCCATCGCCATGGTCATAAATGATGAAAAACGAAGATTTGAAAAAAAGACGAGAATGACTCCGAGACGATGGGCTATAGCCCATGGTCTCGGAGTGATTTTCGTCTTTTTTTCAAATCTTCAAAAATGATGCAAAACGGCATGCTATAGTATGCCGTTCGAGACCATGGGCTATAGCCCATCGCCATGGTCATAAATGATGAAAAACAAGGATTTGAAAATTACTCCGAGACGATGGGCTATAGCCCATGGTCTCGGAGTGATTTTCGTCTTTTTTTCAAATCCTCAAAAATGATGCAAAACGGCATGCTATAGTATGCCGTTCGAGACCATAGGCTATAGCCCATCGCCATGGTCATAAATGATGAAAAACAAGGATTTGAAAAAATAGACGAAAATGACTCCGAGACGATGGGCTATAGCCCATGGTCTCGGAGTGATTTTCGTCTTTTTTTCAAGTCCTCAAAAATGATGCAAAACGGCATGCTATAGTATGCCGTTCGAGACCATGGGCTATAGCCCATCGCCATGGTCATAAATGATGAAAAACAAGGATTTGAAAAAAAAACCCGAAAATGACTCCGAGACGATGGGCTATAGCCCATGGTCTCGGGGTGATTTTCATCTTTTTTTCAAATCCTCAAAAATTATGGAAAACGGCATGCTATAGTATGCCGTTCGAGACCATGGGCTATAGCCCATCGCCATGGTCATAAATGATGAAAAACGAGGATTTGAAAATGACTCCGAGACGATGGGCTATAGCCCATGGTCTCGGAGTGATTTTCGTCTTTTTTTCAAATCCTCAAAAATGATGGAAAACGGCATGCTATAGTATGCCGTTCGAGACCATGGGCTATAGCCCATCGCCATGGTCATAAGTGATGAAAAACAAGGATTTGAAAAAAAGACCAAAATGACTGCGAGACGATGGGCTATAGCCCATGGTCTCTGAGTGATTTTTGTCTTTTTTTCAAATCCTCAAAAATGATGGAAAACGGCATGCTATAGTATGCCGTTCGAGACCATGGGCTATAGCTTATCGCCATGGTCATAAATGATGAAAAACAAGGATTTGAAAAAAAGACGAAAATGACTCCGAGACGATGGGCTATAGCCCATGGTCTCGGAGTGATTTTCGTCTTTTTTTCAAATCCTCAAAAATGATGCAAAACGGCAAGCTATAGTATGCAGTTCGAGACCATGGGCTATAGCCCATCGCCATGGTCATAAATGATGAAAAACAAGGATTTGAAAATGACTCCGAGACGATGGGCTATAGCCCATGGTCTCGGAGTGATTTTTGTCTTTTTTTCAAATCCTCAAAAATGATGGAAAACGGCATGCTATAGTATGCCGTTCGAGACCATGGGCTATAGCCCATCGCCATGGTCATAAATGATGAAAAACGAGGATTTGAAAAAAGACGAAAATGACTCCGAGACGATGGGCTATATAGCCCATGGTCTCGGAGTGATTTTCGTCTTTTTTTCAAATCCTCGTTTTTTTGAGGATTTGAAAAAAAGACGAAAATCACTCCGAGACCATGGGCTATAGCCAAGGGGGCAGTGAGGCTATTCAACGTTGAAGCTCTGGGTCCTAGTGGTAGGAGGAGGGACTACAGGCGGACCCGTGGATTCATGACCGGGAAACCCCGTGCAGCTGGGCTTTAACGTTGAGCGCTCGGTTGCCCTACGTCACTCAGGACCTCAAAGTTGAGGTCCTGGGAGGGACTTCCGGCAGTCTTCCGGGTGCTTCAAAACGCCACTGAGCAACTTCCACTGACATGAATAGCTGGGGGGGCGGAGCTTCGCGCCAGTTCAGTCTCTATTATATATGTACTCTATGGCTATAGCCCATCGTCTTTGAGTCATTTTCGTCTTTTTTTCAAATCCTCAAAAATGATGCAAAACGGCATGCTATAGTATGCCGTTCGAGACCATGGTCATAAATGATGAAAAACGAGGATTTGAAAAAAAGACGAAAATTACTCCGAGACGATGGGCTATAGCCCATGGTCTCGGAGTCATTTTCGTCTTTTTTTCAAATCCTCAAAAATGATGAAAAACGGCATGCTATAGTAGCCTATGCCGTCTGAGATGGGGTACAGCCCATGGTCAAAAATGATGAAAAACGAGGATTTGAAAATAAGGCATTGGGCGTTTAAGTTAAATAACTCAGAAACTACAAAACATTTCAAAGTAAAAAGTCCCAGTATGTGTCTCCACAGTAAGCTGAATTATAAAAAGTGTGAATGGAGTTTCTAGGTGAAAGTGCTTTTTTGACGTGCCAATATCTGCCATTGAGCCCCATTGTAAATTTTGCAAATTTGAAAGCACTATATTTCTAAAACTATGGAACATTTCAAAGATTCCTTTTGTTGAACAAAGCTAGCGTATAGCGTCAGATCAACAACAACCCAAAGCTAGCCGGAAGCATGACGGAGGGGTAATAAAGAGACTCAGAGAGCAGATGTGGGTTTGCTTCCTAGACCATGGCTGAGAGAAGCGAGTTTGTTTATTTTACATCATTATATACACGTCAACACAATTGACACATCCGGCATCCGGTTTCAGTATAAAAGCATATATAAATATACATACAATGACAATGATATATTTATATACACAGGCAATTAATGATCATTTTTAATACATCTCAACACCCCCACTTGATCGTGAATTGGTAAACATAAAAAAAAAAAAACCAAACAAAAAACAAACAAAGAACCCTTGAAGGAAAAAAAAAAAAACTTTGGACTGTGTGTTATTCTCCAAACATGAAACCCTCAAAATTTCTCAATTGACACAGCCTGGCTGGTTTTGTCATAACATCGGCAACCATTTGTTCAGTTGGACAATACTCGAGAATCACTTTAGCCTACCATCATTGACAGTTGATCTTACAAAGTGGTATCTTATGTCAATATGTTTTGACCTCTGTCTCTGTACAGGATTTTTAGCTAACGCTATTGTACCTTGATTGTCCTCGTAAATCTTTGGCTGCATGTAATGAAATTCATCAATACATTGTAACAATTGAATCAAATACAAACACTCCTGTAGAGTTGCCGCCAATGCAATGTACTCAGCTTCACAAGTTGAAAGTGCTACGGTGTATTGCTTTTTAGACCTCCATGAAATCAAAGGGCCCTCTGGGTTTAGGCTGACACAATAACCACTAGTGCTACGTCTGTCACTTGCATCCTCTGCCCAGTTTGCATCACTATATGCTATCAAGCCTAGTTCCTCACATTTCCTATAGCATAAGGATTTTTCCCTGGTTCCCTTCAGATATCTCAGCACATGTTTCACTGTGATCCACTGCTCTTCTGTTGGTTTAGAAAAATATTGTGAAAGTTTTCCCACTACAAAACTCAGATCTGGCCTGGTACAAGTAGTCAAGTATATTAGACTACCCACAACTTCCCTGTACTTTCTCACATCCCCCAATGACTCACTGCTGTCAGTGTAGTTCAGCTTTGCCTCACAGGGTGTTGTTCTTGGCTTGCAGTCCTGCATGTCAAATCTAGTCAATATTTTGTCAACATATTTCCTTTGTGACATAGTCACATAATGTTCACCTTGTTCAAAATCAATACCAATGAAATGTTTCAATTTGCCTAAGTCTTTCATTCTGAATTTTGCTGTAAGCATTTCTTTGACATCAATCATCACATTGTCATCACTTGCTGCAATTATTATATCATCGACCCAAAATAAAATGAATACCTTTTGATCCTTCATTTCCCTTGTGTAAACACAATAATCAACTGGGTTCTGAATAAATTGATTTTTAGTTAAAAAATCATGCAACATCTTGTTCCAATTTCTCCCTGATTGTTTTAAACCATACAAAGATGTATTTAGTTTACACACCAGCATGTCCCCATTCTCAGATGTAACTTCATATCCCTCTGGTTGTCTCATGTAAATCTCAAAATCTATTGGTGCATGCAAATAGGCCGTTTTGACGTCCATTTGGTGTAAGATCATATTCTCTTGTGCTGCCTTTTGAATCAATACCCTCACACTAGTCTGGTTTGCCGTTGGTGAAAAAGTCTCTTCATAATCCACACCTGGTTTTTGATTGAAACCTTTGGCCACATAACGTGCCTTGAATTGTTTAGATTCATCTGCATTTGTTTTTAAAGCATACACCCATCTACCCCCCACTATTTCTTTGCCTTCTGGCAGTTTAGTCAGGGCAAACGTGTCATTCTCCTTTAGTGATTCAATTTCCTCATCCATAGCACTTGCCCATAACTTAGAGTCAGGTGATGCCATTGCCTGCTTTACTGTGTGTGGCACATCACAAATGACTCTATAACAATAATCAAAGGTTATGTCATCTAGGTCATCAGATTTTACTTGACACTCATAATCTGTGTCTCCACAGTAAGCTGAATTATAAAAAGTGTGAATGGAGTTTCTAGGTGAAAGTGTTTTTTTGACGTGCCAATATCTGCCATTGAGCCCCATTGTAAATTTCTCAAATTTGAAAGCACTATATTTCTAAAACTATGCAACATTTAAAAGATTCCTTTTCAGGCAAACATGTCCACCGTAAGATGAACCTAAATAGGTTTGAATGGAGTTTCTAGGTGTAAGTATGTAGGACTAGTAGCATGCCAAAGTTTGTGCTATTGCCTTTGAGAATGCATTGGGCGTTTAAGTTAAATAACTCAGAAACTACAAAACATTTCAAAGTAAAAAGTTCCATTATGTGTCTCCACAGTAAGCTGAATTATAAAAAGTGTGAATGGAATTTCTAGGTGAAAGTGATTTTTTTTAAGTGCCAATAGCTGCCATTGAGCCCCATTGTAAATTTCTCAAATTTGAAAGCACTATATTTCTAAAACTATGAAACATTTCAAAGATTCCTTTTCAGGCAAACATGTCCACCGTAAGATGAACCTAAATAGGTTTGAATGGGGTTTCTAGGTGTAAGTATGTAGGACTAGTAGCATGCCAAAGTTTGTGCTATTGCCTTTGAGAATGCATTGGGCGTTTAAGTTAAATAACTCAGAAACTACAAAACATTTCAAAGTAAAAAGTTCCAGCATGTCTCCACAGTAAGCTCAATTATAAAAAGTGTGAATGGAATTTCTAGGTGAAAGTGATTTTTTGAAGTGCCAATAAGCTGCCATTGAGCCCCATTGTAAATTTCTCAAATTTGAAAGCACTATATTTCTAAAACTATGAAACATTTAAAAGATTCCTTTTCAGGCAAACATGTCCACCGTAAGATCAACCAAATTAATTATAACTCGACCGGCCTTCGGACGCCACGCCACACCATCCAGGTGGCCAGTTGTCCAAGTGCCCACTCATCCAGGTGGCCAGTTGGTGGCCAGTTGTCCAGGTGGCCACTTCAGTCAGACTATTTGGGTGCGGCACTGAACCGTACTGTACCATACCGTAATGTAGCGTACTGTGCCGTACTGTACTGTGTGTGTGTGTGTGTGTGTGTGTGTGTGTGTGTGTGTGTGTGTGTGTGTGTGTGTGTGTGTGTGTGTGTGTGTGTGTGTGAGAATGTGGAAATTGTGATGTAATTTGCATCACAACAAAAGGTTGCACAATAACAGTATGACACACAAAAGTAATATTTGTACAATAAATATGCGTAGGGACAATGTAGTGCAGATTTTTTTGTGCATGGAGAGATGTGTGCTAATGGAGTGGTTTTGTAGGAGAAGCCAGACGGCTAAACAGGCATATTGGTTTGTTCCCCCTTTACATTATAGTAGAAGGATATGCATCATAGTTACAGAGCTGTGCTTAACGTGGGGAACAGTCTCTGCAAGCTCTGGAAACCTCTGGAATGGTCAGCCAAACTGGCACCACTGGCAAATCTTCCTTGACCCATCCATAGTTCTGTGGAGAAGGAATCACTTGGTGGCTTTGTGTGCTGGTGGCTCAGATGCCTGCTTGACTGCAAAAGCCTAGGGGAACCCAAATCTCGAGCCCTACCTATGATACACGCATATTCCGGTTGTGACAAAACATCTGCCTTTAATGGAAAGGGTAAGAAGTAATTAGCTTGGCGGACCTGGCAAGCCTATGATGCTGCGACAGAAACATTCGTCAATCTGGCAAAGCATCCCTTCCAGCAACTAGATGTTGACTGCCAGCACTTCCGGGAGCTTGAAAGACTAACGGTCATCTTGTATGACAAATCCAGTCCTTTGAGCTCCATCAACGAAAAAACAATGGAAAAATTGCCTCCCACCCAGGGTGCATTCCTCCAGCACGTGAAACGGGCAGTCTACCAAGCAGGCATCTGGGCCACCAGCACACAAATCAAGTGATTCCTTCTCCACAGAACTATGGGTGGGACAGGGAAGAAGAGTCATGGGTGCCAGTTTGGCTGACCATTCCAGAGGTTTCCAGAGCTTGCAGAGAGCTGATCAGATGCACCTGTAAAGGTGATGTACCTGCAAATGCAGCAATGCAAATTTGGACTGCTCCCCACTTTGCAAATGCAATTGTGACAGCTAGGCAGAATGCACAGCTCTATAACATGTTTCACATGACACTATGATGCATATTCATTTGTATTCTTCATTGCAATAAAGGTGTTATTGATATTTCATGTTCTGTGACTTTAATGTCAAAATAAGTCAACTTTATCACATTTGGAAGTTCTGATCATTCTATGATGTATATAGTCTGAAAAATACTAGGCGGATTTTCACATATTTCATTGATAGTCTTGCAATTTGATATTTAAAAGATATTTGACAAGGTCTCCTGGGCCAAAATCCTTTAGTATGTCCTAAAGAAGCCTCATACAAAATGTGGCGCTTTTAAGTGCACTATTCTCCTAAAAAAAGTGCACTAAAGCGTTATTCATAGTCTAATATATTCGGTGGTGAGGTGACCACCGAACTACATGACGTCACTGAGCGGCGGTGAAGAGCAAACCACCTCTCTCCCCAGCCCTTCTGTTTTTACTCACCACCACTCCATGTTATTACAGCTCCGGTGGTCACCTCACCACCGAAAAGCCAGACTATGAATAGGCCTTAAGCCACCAGACTAATAGTACCGCTACCGCAATAACCCCAGATTATGGAAAAATCGGGACTGTTGCCTCTCCCACCCTATACACAAACGCCATATACTGCCACAGTCATATACAAGTGGTTGTCATTTGTAATGTGCCATTCACAATATTTTAATTTGTTTTGCTTCCAGTGGGGGAGTGAAGAGACGGACGAGTCCATAGGTTGCCCTTCTCTCCTAGCTTCAACCATGCTCAATGTGTCTGTATTGAGGACCCATTGGAGGGAGAGCGAGTGCATTTCCTGGTAGCGGCAGGCCGATTGACAGCAAGAAACCCAACCTGCAGGAATATGACTCCTGTCTTGTTGTAGTTTAGTGTGGTGGCTAAACTAAAATCACAAGACTGTCAACATGCTTAGGGAAGTGTTTTTTAGAAGAGAAAAATCAAAACAGTATTATTCAATGAGGGTGCAATGAGGGCAAACACTCTTATTTTGATGACCTTTATGTAAAGTTGTCTTCCCTTTCTCTAAAAGGATACACCAGGAAGAGACTGTCTAGATATCTGAGCATACAGATACAATACAATGTGCATAAAAGATTAAACAATGTGCATAAAAGATTAACAGAGGCAAGATTTAAGTTTGTCACAATGACAAGCACAAACTGCATTAAGTACAAAACAGTTGTAGTGGTCAAAAATATCACACATTTATCTGTACAATTTAACAATACCTAAAGTGGCCCCTCTACTTGGCCATCCATCCTCCTCACATTCTCCTAAATTATCAGAAATGTCATGTAATCTTGATAAAGTGCACCTGTTAGGTTTAGAAATCAAGAAGCATTAAAATGTGATAAGTCAAGAAAACTTGACTAGAGGCAATATCAGTAGGATCAGGTTTGCCAATCCCAACTAAGACCTCATGATAGGCCAGAAATGGAATGAATCCTTTGGTGACTGATATGGGGGAAATTACGTGATTATGACAACGGAAAGATATTCAGTTTACAAATCATAAAACATGCATAGGCATAATCATTTTATGCACCTTCATAATTAATTTGGGTTCTGCACAGTTCATAAGTTCAAATTCCTCTGTTATGGTAAGGCTTTCAGAGGTCAATTTTATCATTTACTTTTACAAGATTGATGTGTGTACTTGGTTGTTTCAACCATTATTTCAATTGAGAATTGAATTGCTCATAGTCAAATTATCTTAATTCATAGCAACTAAAAAACAAATCTGCAAGTGCAACCAGAACCCATGTTGTCCCTTATTTGACCCAGTCTACACTGACAACTGAACAGAAGAAAAAATGGTTATGGTTAGAATGTCCCAGGTGTCCCAGACTCCCAGTCCAGATCTTTGGAGTGGACTGTCTGGGCCACTTGGAGGTTTACAATGCTTTTTCATGTATATAGATATTTCCATTAACAGTGGCATAATGTTAGTGTGTAGGTCATGAATCTCCAAGGCTCCCAATGGTGAAATATCCATTTGGTTTTGACTACTACATATAGAGAACTGAGTGAACTTCTCTGTATGTTGAACAGTACATGGCTGAAGATGACGTTAACAGCGCTTGTTTTGAGTGATATCTAGATTTTACCATGACAAGATCACTGAGCCTGTATAGCATCTCCCCTCCGACACGGTCCAACCATCACCCAGCTGGAAAGCTTCTCTTCACAATACTTGGATGAAAAAAAATAATTTTGTTTTCTACATCAAAGCGTCCCTCTAGAACATTTTAATATTTTTTTTCATAAGACTGGAATAGTATAGAAGTTGTGGTCCATAACTGTCCAGGGATCCCCTGTCAGTATTTCCTGCTACTGAAGTCCTTTTCTCCTGTCATGCCCAGCCAGCAGTACCCAGTTGGGGCGTGGCATGGCTAGCATGTGGGGGTAGATGACAGTCAGGCTGGTGCATTAGGATACCCCTCCCAAAGTTAGCACATCAAAGCAGATGTCACACACCCTCACTGGTTTGTTCAGGTCAAACTTGATGATGGGAATCTCCTTTATAGAGCACTTGTGGCACAGCAAGCGTCCACAGTGGCGACTGGAGAAAGAAGACAGTTGAAAATGTACCATATAGTTTGAATTACTTTCAACATAGTGTCCCTAAAAAAAACAAAAAACAATGCGCCGTGTTGTTAGCTTATTGCTTATAAGTAGATCCCCTATTTTCGCCATGTGACACCATCGTACGTCAAAAGTATAAAATAGGCCCTCAGTGTTAAGTAATATCAAATGAAGATTACACTTCTGAATAAAACAATATGCTTCTACTGCATAAATCAAGTTACTAACCAATGATGTTTCCGTGTTGTGACTCCAAATTTAGCAGCACATTCATAGCAGTTGGATCCATCACACCATGGGGGTTCTTTGGACAGCATATCTAAACAAACAAATAGCACATAATGAATTATACTCTTATCTAACCATACATATATGATTAGGATGAATGCAATAAAAAAAGGCTTACCAAGAAGGCGGAAGAGCAACTGTTTGGTTGCCACTTGGTAGTTGAAAATGTTGATGCCCTGATTATTGTTGACACCCAGGCGAGCCCCAGACCTCACGATGGCACGACACAGGTTAGCGTTTCCCTTCATATAGGCCAGCAGCAGAACTGGAGAAGGTGATAAGAGCACGTCTATTCTAACACGACAGCATCTTTCACTGAGGTCTACTCGTCCACTTTGACTAACAGAATTGAACCAATCTGACATAGTGGGCAGGCAGAGACTGATCCCAAAATGTGAAGTCTACCTGTGTTCCCTTCGTTATCTGGTTTGTCCAGGGGATATTCAGCCATGCACTCCAAGAACAACTCAAAGATGGCAGCTGCATTCTCTTTCCCATAATGCCCCAGGACGTGCATCGGTGATTGTCCCCTATGGAGACAACAACATTATAATTTGATACAATGTCTGCAGAGGTTTGCATATCATGAGTGAAATGACAGTGAAGAGCAACAGTACCGAAGATTGAAGGCCTCAGCGTCGACGTTGGATTCTGTGAGAAGGGTTCGGACATTGTTAAGGCGAGCCTGCATCACAGCCAGGTGCAGAGCTGAGATGATGAAAAAGAGGAAAAGTAGTGACCATCAGTACATCACAGAACTGTCATTGGATGCCAAACACGAGTTACCCGAGTTTAGGTTTTTTGACTCTGGATGGCGCTGTACACTATTAAACCTATGGGTCACCATTGGTTTCCAGGGTTCCTGGGACACCACATGACATGTCAATCACATGACCGGAAAAGAAACCTGCTTTTCCAAGCCTGTGGGACATCATGCATTCCTATGGGATGATGTAATACAACATCATCGAGAGCCTGTGTACATGTACACGAGAGCCTGTGTCTTTCAAACGGATTGTCGTTAATGGATCAGGATTATTTTCCGATTCTAGGACACCTGTGCACGTCTTTTGAGGGCACCAGTGCATGGAATGGAGCGATGCAGAACATTCTATGATTTTTCAAAGGTTGGTGAAAAACACTGAATCCTGGCAGTCAATAGAACGTCTTAAAATGTAGTTAAAAATAAGAATCCTCACAAGAAGTTCAGAGATTTAACTTTAGTCGATTATTTCTTCCCTTCAATATTACCAATTGGTATTGTATTCTTTCTATATCATTGCTATCGGTGATTAAAACAAGGTACGAGTTATAAGGATCGCGTGGAATGAGCAACACAGCTAAACGTGTTGGTAAATTCCCCTGCAAGAGACTTCTGTTGGCATTCACTCTCATTTTGATCTTCAAATGCTGGCAGGTGTGTGCCAGTCACAGTTGTGTGCCTAGCACCTGAGAATGGGTCCTGCAACTTTATTGGGTTTGTGTATTCTCCAAGCAGCATTTTACACAGTACCTGACCGTATAAAATAATACACTACACTAAAGTGTAAAAATATGTGTTGTTTTTGCCTTATTACTGCAGGAGAGTGCAATCATCCAATCCACCAAGCAACTCAAAACAAGAGTGAATACCAACATAAGAATATTGCAGGGTGTTTTGGTACCTACACGTTGTTGGGGCACTACCCACACCGTGTTGCTCATTACACAAATGCCCCATCCTTATAACTGGAACTTTGTTTTAACTGACTAATCAGTTCTGATTCTGACAACAATAACTATAAAATACCAATTGGTATTATTTTGTGAGGATTTTATGTACAGGATGTGCTAATAGCACAGTATTTCTGTTTCATAAGAGTAGGCAAGTAAATGTATTTATAAAGTGCATAGTCACAGGTTTCTCAATACACTTTACAGAAGCTAATATAACAAAAATGTAACCAACAAATGTATTGTACAATAAAACTGTTTCAACAGAGCTCTCTGATTGAATGAGGTAGTTTATTCCACATTAGTAGTACAAGATGGAAAAATTGACTGCCGTCTACGGATTGCTTAATTATTGTTAACCAGCATCCTGTGATCTAGCATATGCGGTGGAATATATGAGCTGATGAGGTCTGTTAGGTAAGATGGAGCTAACCAATGTAGTGCTTTAATAAGCAACAAGTTAATCATCAGATCTGACCACAATAGGAATCAGTGCAGCAAGGATAGAATTGGCTTTATGTGCTCAAACGCCTTCGTTTCTGTGAGTGTAGCCTAGGAGACCCTGCAGATTACTATGAGTGTGATCAAGCTAACTGCAAGATCTTACATGTAGGTATAGGATTATGTGCAGGAGGTCAAATATGCACTAAGCCTAAAATATTGTTGAGACTGAGAACCGGACACTTTGGACTGGTCCTCATCACATCACAAGTAAAAACCAAAAGCTTGAACCAACAGCAGATTGTTACCGTTATTGCCATTCTCATCTTCAGCAGCAAAGTCAACCCCATTCTCCAACAGTACAGAGCAAATAGTAGCCAAGTCGTGCTGGGCAGCCAAGTGTAGGGCTGTTTGCCTGTGTTTGGTCACTTCGTTCACTTTGGCCCCTGCAAGCAGCTGGAAGTGCATAACATGTATAACATGCATAAACAAAAATGTACCCAAATGTCAGCAGCAAGTACAGCAAATACAGTCACTCAGCATGAATAAAGCTGTTCCGTTTACCAGATTGCGGACAATGATCTCAGAGCCCGCCTGGACAGCCAGGTGAAGTGGAGTGAGTTTGGCCGAATCCTGCACCCTGGAGTTGACGTTGGCCTGGACGCTGATGAGGAATAGGACACTCTCAATGTCTGAGTTCTGCACGGCAACGTGGAGGAAATTACGCCCTTTGTTGTCCACCTGAACAGAGATGAAAAGGATCTAAGATCAGTTAAGATTCATACCAGGGGGTGGGTGTGTGTGTGTGTGTGTGTGTGTGTGTGTGTGTGTGTGTGTGTGTGTGTGTGTGTGTGTGTGTGTGTGTGTGCGCAACAGTACCTGCTCAGCAGCCCCAGGCTCTCTCTTAAGGATTGCCTCAGCAGCCTTGTTGTTCTTGTGGGTCATGGCGCAGGCAAACGGGGTCATGCCCTGGCGGTCACGCATGTTCAGACGTATCTCCGGATGGGAAATAAGCAGCTGGATAATGACACTGTGCTGGTTGCTAATGGCAATGTGGATAGGAGCTCGGCCCTCTGCATCCTGGGGAATGTAACCAGAGCAAGATCAGATAAAGAAAGAACAAAACTCATTTTTGGTGTAGGATGAATTGGGCCAGATCGATCCTATGGGGAATGGAGGATGCTTTCACAATTAGATTTTTCATAAATAATCATCAGTAGGGGTGTAAAGATATATATACACTATAACAAAGTATATCGATATGTAAACAGCTAATATCGTATCGTATTGTTTTGCAATGGAAATAATCGGTATCGAATTGTTTTGCAATGGAAATCATCAATTGAATAAGTACTTGTGCATTGAATTAATCAATTTTAAGAAAAATATGGGATTAATTACTTTTCCATTCCATATAGCTACAATTGATCTATCGAAAAATGTGTGTATTATCTGTGTTCATGTCAAGGCATGGGTTTGTGTTCAAATACAATGTCCATCAATTTGCCAGAGAATCACTGCATTTACTTATTTATATCCAGAATAATAAATCTTTCCTTTCCAAGTTTCCTTCCCTTTCCTACAACCCTTAGATCTTCATATACTATATGGAGCTGACCTGTTCTGACATTCCATATGTTGATCTGACCTCATCAAACCCTGGCCTGTACACTCAAGACATGCTCCTTATATGGCCAGTACAGAATTCCTTCCATGTTGATCTGATCCCCCATGCCAAAGCGCCAGCGCTCGCCCAAGGGCGAGGTCGCTTCTCGCCCTCAGGCATCTTACTGGTGATAATAATGATTATGGTGTTGTTTTTTTCTATAGTCTCCACGCTTGGAATGCGGTTGGGTAGATCACGTCCTTGGAATGCGGTTGGGTAGATCACTTCCCTGAAAAGGTTGGAATGCGGTTGGGTAGATCACGTCCCTGAAAAGGTTGGAATGCGGTTGGGTAGATCACGCCCCTGAAAAGGTTGTCCATCCCTGAATGAACTCGTCCATGATGTGTGATGTGCAACCGCTCCTAAACTACATGCTTTGGTGACAGGCCATCTACAAGGGAAAGAGTACATTGCAATATCAGGAAAACACTAGTCTGTGATTCAACTGAGACGGACCTGTGCGTTGACATTGGCCCCAAACTCCAGAAGGCACTGCACCACGTCGTCCAACCCCCAGCTACCCGCCAGGTGGAGGGGGGACTGTCCATCCCGAGCTTCTTCATCCCCCTCCCCATTAAGACCTGGCCTCCTGGGGCTATTCACATCACAGCCACTGCACACATGGACAGATGAAGGATAGACGGAATGTTAGACTGATCATACTGACAGCAAGCATATCCTCACCACCGTTAAAGTCAACCAGAGTCAGTCAAAAAAATGTACTGGAATGAAATTAAATACCATGCTAGTGTATAGTGTATTATTGGATCAAGTGTTGACTGTGCCTGTATGAGGCTTTGCCTCTGAAACTGGCTAAATTCCATTGTCATTATTTGAATTGGTTAAAATAACATTCTATTGTCAATTCTTGGCTGCTTGCAGGGAGACAATGTATGCCATTGGTAGGATATAATAAAGGACATAGGTAAATAATGTAAAGTCTACAGCCATATGTGTGCAAGTGCTGTGGAGCCAGACCTGCGGATGAGGAAGCAGGCTGTGGTCTCATTGTTCTCATCTATGGCCCTGTGCAGAAGGCTCTGCAGGCAGCCTGAAGGACCAGGGCCCCAACAAGTGGCATCACAGCCATGGCGCACCTAGCAGGGAAAATGCAGGAAATGTGGACAAAGAAAATACATCAAACCAATTTCAGACAAGTACACTTGTGTAAAGTTTAAAAAAAATCTGGTATCACAGAATTGGAAGCAACCAAGAATGCACACTGTATGCATCTTTTATACCCTACCTGGCAGGTTAAAACAAAAGCCACCAGATTAGCATTTGAATGCCTGAACTGTGCGAACGTAAACGAGGACAGGCAACGTCCACCCCCCCGCCCCCGGACAGTTAAGGTGGTTGCACACCGGCCGCGTTTTTCAGAAAACCGATGGAGAAACGCTGCTTAAAAATCTGAATTCGCGCCCGGTGTGTGGAGACCTTTAGGCCTCACTCACACGTAAGACACACGCAAGACACATTGTGTCTTGCATGTTGGGAGTGTCACGGCCGCCTCAATGCATTTCCAATGAGTCACATGGTTTCATGACACAACATTGCATGGCTGTCTTCTGCCCTCCCCCCCATTCAAACAAGGTTGTGTCTTCAAACCATGTGACTCCCATTGGAAATACATTGAGGCAGCCATGACACACAGAACACACAGGACACAAGTGTGTCTTGCGTGTGTCTTAGGTGTGAGTGAGGCCTTAAGAGTCAGGACAAAAGAGTTGTTACAAATTCTTCATGGGGGCTCGAGCCCCGCAGCCCCCACAGAGATGACGTCACTGTTTCCACATAACTAGGAAATGCGGAAGTGAAATTACTGCCGCAGAAGCGAAACCATCGTGAAACTGATTTACATGGCCGGTTAAGACTGATATGAGGTTAGGGGAATTACGTGGTCGGTTAAGACTGAGGTTAGGGTTAGATTTAGCCGTTACGGTTAGTAATAGTCAAACAACACGACCAACGGCTGACAACATCAACGACATTAAATGCGGAAATCCGAAACCGCTGATTTAATAACTGTGGCATGTGTACGGCAAAACACACCACTATGAACAATGCAAATACCTAATAAGAATAAATGACATCTACTTTCATCTCATGGTTCCATCATATTTGGTTTGGTTTGGGTGTGTCTCACCAGTGTAGAGGCAATGTCTTCCAAGCCATTTTCCAGGGCCAGCCAGAGAGGAGGGTCACCTTTCTCGTCCACAACAGACATGTCTGCTCCTCGTGTGCAGATGGCATCCACTACTAGGGGAAGCTGGTTACTGATGGCTAGCTGTAGGGGTGTCTGGCTTTCTTGAGTCCTTGAAAGAAGAGAAAGATGCATTAAAGGTAAGGATGCCCATATCAGGTTTTTTGGGACCGATCCCGATCACCGATTGTTTTCCTCATGATCAGTCGATACCGATCTTGTCTGTAAGGGGAAGATTTCCAAAATGTCAAAACCAACGTTAAAACTGTTCCTGTGTGGGGAGGAAGGGGAGAATGTTTAGGGTGGCCTGTCACAAAGATGCAAAATGATATTATACTATATATCTGATTGACTTTTATACCACTAAAATGGTATAAGACGGTTTCTCCAGATAGGGTAAATTGCCGGTCACCGATCGAGTCATTTGGAGTGAATATCGGCCGATCACAGATTTGTGGCCAATTGATCGGAGCATCTCTAATTAAAGGGAAACTTTCTGCAATTTACGCAGGCATAATACACAGAAGGGTATTTTTGGCCACATTAGTTATATGATCATCTCTTCAAATCAGCTCAGGAGTGGCTCCCAGTGGAGCGTCCGTCTTGGAATGTGAAGGTTCCAGGTTCGATTCTCAGCTCCTCCTGGCTACATGACGAAGTGTCCTTGAGCAAGACACTGGACCCCTAACTGCTCCCGATGGGTATTGCTCAAATTGCTTACAGCTTTGCCAGAAATGAACCTAGAACTGAGACACCCTCCATACTATGACACATTGTCCTCATCATTTTAGAAAATAAATAAGCACCCAGCATGAAATTGGCCAAAGGGTGTCTGTATGTAGATCAAAGGCCATGTGGTGGTTACCTAGATCAGTAAGCATGGAAAGTTGATATTTGTACCTAAGGGTACACTGAAGCGTTGGTCATGTTACTCATGGTAATCTGCCCATTAGATTTTCTTTATGAGATAAATGTGTCTGCAAGTGGAAAGTTCAGCGTAAGTGTAGCCCTAGGTAGGGGAAAGGCCATTAGTGGTGGACGGACCAACATTGACAAACATAAACACTAGCCACTTTTCTATCCACTGAAGCATAACATGACAGTGACTGATCTTACCGAACATTGATGTCAGCCTGATGCTCCAACAGAAACAGGGCACTCTTGCTGTCCTGTCTTTGGATGGCCATGTGTAACAGGGTTTGGCCATTTGACATGGTGTCATTGATGGAAGCCCCTGAGCCCAACAGCTGAGCCGCTATGGTGTGCATACCTGACAGGGACAGATATTGTATTTATTTAATAACACATAATCGTAATCAAACACTTTCAAAACAAGTGTCATTCAAGAAGAAACATCTTAGCACTCTATTAACCACGTGAACTGTATCAAAAATATCAGATCTACAAGCTCATAACACACTCCACATTCCTCTCCTAACATGTGTAATTCATAAGTCTGAGTTCAGTAAATAAGACCACAATCACATGTGAATGACCACAGGTCTAACTGTGTGTACCGTACCTGTCCAAAGGGCCAATCCCAGTACTGTCTGGTCCATGGAGTCTTTGAGACTGAAATCTGGGATGATTTGAAAGTTGTTCGTGGCATGAAGTGCATTGGCTGTGAAGGAAAGAAATACAATTAGTGCATCCACATTGGACTGTTATATACTTACAAAGTGCAATTGTATTATCTGCATGCATACATCTGTATAGTAATATCTCATATGTATTGACCATTTAGAAATATATTAATAATATTGCAGGTATTTCACATGACATGTCCCATTACAGCATATCGTATACAGTACACATCCAATACCGTTTACACTGCTCACACCAGGTCTGATCCTACATATCTTTTGTGTTCAGATGTGTTTGTCTTGTGAGTTTTGTTTTTTCCCCCCAGAAAACTAGAAGGGTCTCTTTCTATCACTTATAGATCCTGTGTCATTCCTCCTCCAATAGAAATTGTTAAAATAACTTCTGATTTTATTGATATACAAATAAAGGTGACTTGACTTGAGTCATTTTGTTTTTGTTACTATGCTTTGATATATACTAGACCGGCATCGGCCTATTCATGAAAGTTGGGAACTTTCCTTCAAATTACTCTTACCTTACTCTTACCTTTCAAATTCATTGTTAACAATACTTAACCAATTAACAGATTGGGACTCCAATTAGACTCCTCTCAATTATATCCGGCATTCTGCGATATTGCTATATTTCTAAAACTGCCCTCTGTGCTGACCTTTCTGCTCCAGGATGACAGAGACCACATCTGAATGGTTGTGAGAGATGGCCATGTGGAGGGGGCTCTGCAGCGCCACCCCATGCACATCTTCAGACAAGGCCTTCTGGGTCTGAAGGTTGGGGTTGGCCCCCTGTTGGAGGAGCTCAGCAGTCAGACTTGCCAGGCCACAGCGACATGCTGTATGGAGAGGTGTCTCGCCCTGTAGAGGGAGGGGGGGAAAGCGGAATAAATAACATTTGTGATTTCATAGCACAAGTCCTGTGATATGTAGTTCAAGGACCATATCGGTGGTCTTGTTAAAGTCTTGTTGGTCTTGTTGTCTTGGCATGTTAAACTCATTGTCACTATGACTCACTGAGATTTCTGCCAGAACTTTCAAATGGATATGAAACTAGTATAATTTTGGGTTGTTAAGATTTTTGAGGAAGCCATTCATGTAAGAAAGTCAACTTGCAGAGACAGGGCCTGAATTTCACTTTTTGGCAGAGGGCAGAGAAAAACCATTTAAGAGTAAACTGCAGGAATAGCAGATCTACTGCTATGTAGATCGCAGATTGCTATGTTCACCTACGTATAATGACATGCCCAAAATAGGGACAACAGGTTGACAGTGGCGAAAGAATGTATGGATACAAATAAGAAAATGTGTCTATAATATACGTCACATGTGCATTGAGATGCATTCAGCGCCAATCTAAAAATCTGATGAATCTGAAAAAAACGTTCAAAGTGGTAGAAATATGATATACAATATAAATGCAATATATCACTAGAAACAAAATTTCGAAGAAATTGTACTGTGTGCCTGCAGCTCGCCAAGTCTGTGCAACCTTGTGTTCGGGTGGCGGTTGGAGTTGATTGGTTGGTTGCAGTTGGAGTTTGGAAGACGTTCGAACGTCATTCCCATATTTTGGGTGTGAAGGAATTTTCCAAACTTCCCACGTTAGTTAGTAGTCGAGAATAAGGCATTCTAATGACATACAGCAAGCTTTGGTCCCATCGTGTATAAGTCTGCATCCGAGCAGACTTGAGAAAGAGCGTCCCTCCGCAAAATACACAGACAAAACAAAATAATACTGAATTAGACTACTAACGTGGGAAAGTTTGGAAAATTCATAATTTGTAAACTGCTTCATGAATCGAATTGCAGCCTGCAAAGCAACTCCATCCCAACCCAGTGTACCATTATAAATAAACACTCAAGCCCACAGTACCACCATACAAGGCTTGAGAAAATAGTAACTAGTTACTTTTGGAAAATAGTAACATATTAGTAATATTATTACTCAAAATGTTACTGAAAATGTAAAGTTATTATATTACTAGTTACTTAAACCTTGTTAAAAGGTCAATTGCCTTCCGTCTGTTAGAAAAGTATTCCGTATTGACGGCCGGTTGTAATCGTTTTTACAGGAAACATGTGACTTCCAGCACTCACCAATTTGTTGACAAGGTTGACCTTTGCCCCGTGAGTAGCTAAGAAGAGGGCGGCCGCCTCATTGCCTGCCACTGCTGCTCTCTGCAGGAGGCAGTTTTCTGGAGGGGGTGAGGAGGGAGAATGAAAGAGGAGAGGAGTGAACATGTGATAAAGGTGGAGCCAAGCTGCTATTAAATGGATGCAACCATCTGAGTGTCTTTAATAGTACCTGTGGTAATGTCAGGCGCATCTGGGTTGCTGCCCCTCTGGATTAGCTGAGCTGCGAAGCTGTTCTCATCAAACGAGGTGCCATTCTCCACTGGTGCCTCATCCTCAAACGGATTTACAGAGTTGTCTGCAGAGACTGTGATGTACTGTAGTGCCAGCCACAGGGCCGTGCTCCCCTCGTGGTCCTTAAGCTCCAGGTCAAGCCTGACAGGCGAGTGCAAGATAACGACGGGTTATTACCAGATTTATTTTGTGTCTTTATGAAGGCCATGGGAAATTGAGGGTTTCTTAAACATGACTCACTGTTTGCACTGTAGGAGTTGGCTGAACACGGGCTCATTCCCTGATGACACAGCTTCGTGCAAAGGGGTTCTACATACGAGGAAAGAGAATGACGTAATATTACAATAAACTGCTGGCAGCAATGTTAGACCTGCTCTCTAATGCATCAAACTGGTTGCTTAAAATGTTCACTGTGTCATTTATTTATTTTTTATTTTCAAGGCTTAGTTTGAAGGCTTGAATAAGAATGAAACCAAACAAACTAACAAAAAACAAAACTAGTTGACACACCTCCCCTTGCTGTTCTGACTGTTGGGGTTGGCTCCAGTCTTGAGCAGGGCCTCTGCAATCTGGGCCATCCCACTCATGACCTCCGCAGTGTGTTTTTTTGGGCTGAAGGAGCAGACCAGATGCAGGGGGGTCTCCACTGCCCCCACCGTGGCTGCATTCACCTGGGCAGAGTGGCGGATCAGGAAGGTAGAGGCAAACTCATCACCTGGACGGGGCGGGAGAACAACGTGAACATCAGACTTTCACTCAAACCTTTAAGGTTCCCAATTTCCATCAGGTTGTATGAAATATTTGCAAAGTGTAGAAGGAGAGTCTTGTTTAATAATGATATAGGATCCTCAGCAGCAGTCAAACCAAACAGATGCAGTCCGGTGTGCACAAATCTTGATAATTCCTACACTGACGAAGGCCTGCACATCCGTTTGGTTTTACTGCTGCTGTGGGTCCTCTGTCATTATTAAACAAGACTATTACTGAGTGCGGATTTTATTCTCCTTCTACGTATTTTCTGAATCTGCATACCCCTGAACTCTCACAGACTGTCCTTGAGTCGAGCAAGCCTTTCCCTTGAAGTAAGTTGATATATTTTATATACATTATATTTGTTTCAGATGCTTTCAAAGTGTTCTGCTCCATTAGTTCCAACAGCAGGGCAACAAGATGACATAAGAAACAGGTCAAGAGTCATTATATTCTAGGCATGTCATACCGTAATGCCCTGAGCAATCGTGTCGGCCCCTGAGCCTTTGTCATAGATCTGTGCCGCTCATATTTACAGACAGGCAGCCGGCAAGTGGCAAGTGAGGCATTCCAGTGCAAGCGGTGCAGGGGAGACGTCCCACAATCAGATGCAGCCGATCAAGAGGGGCTTGTAGTGGACGGAGAGGCGTATGCGGTGGTGGACAGTTTCTGCTACCTAGGGGACATGCTCAACGCTGATGGGGGTGGACCTAGCAGTGACCATAAGGGTGAGAAGTGGATGGAAGAAGTTCAGGGAACTCATGCCATTTCTAACATCCAAGGCTCCATCCTTGAAAATGAAAGTGCAAGTGTACTCTGCCTGAAGTTGCATGATGTATGGAAGTGAGACATGGGCTCTGAGGGTGGAGCATGAAGAGAAGCTTAACAGAGCAGAGATGAGGATGATCAGATGGATGTGCGGTGTGTCATTGAGGGAGAGAAAGACCAGTGCAGAGCTGAGACAGAGGACAGGAGTGGATGCCATAGTGGATGTGGTGAGGAGAGGCAGACTGCGATGGTACGGACACGTAGTAAGGAAGGAAGGGAACGATTGGGTGAAGAAAGAAATGTTGATTAACTTAGAGGGGACAAGACCCAGTGGGCGGCCTAAGAAGACCTGGCAGATGACGGTGTTGGCATCGACCATGGGGTGGCCATGGACAGTTCCGGGTGGAAGAAAGCCATATCGAGAAACCATTCCAACCCAGCGGTGCCTGGAAAGCGGGCTTTAAACCGATGATGATGATGACAGGCGCAGAGCAACATGCCATCAGTGTGGATGGACACTGTTCAGCATGAGCTGTTGAATTACCTGGCTGCCACCTTCTGTTTTATGTTTGAGGGTTTTTGGGCCATAAACTATAGTTCTTTGAGAGAAACTCTGAAAAATATTTGTACCGGCAAGTCAGACTTAAAAACAAAAACAGAATATGAATCAGCCAAGAATATTCTAATCGGTGCATTTCTACATTATAGGCAAATATTCGGCAGCATAACAGAGTAATCTATTAACTTAAAAAGGAGGGTATCAAGTACAAACACCTGAGGGACCCCGATCAAGGAAGTAAAAAGTTAAGTGGCTAAGCCACCAGGAAGGTATTTTTCACAGATTTTTCATTCCAAAACCTTTTAAAGTTTTTTTCTATACTTTCACCCTCAACCATACCTCGTTGGATGGCTTTATGCAGGAGGCTCCATCCACTCTGGTCTACCATATCCACATCCGTTTTGTTATTCACCAGTGTGGTAGCAATGCTCTCCAGTTTGCGAGAGAGTGCCAAGTCTAATGCCAGGTCCCCGTTGTTGTCTAGTTCATTCAGCTTGTCTGGCAACTGAAATAAATCAGAAGAGAATGTGATTCAAGAAAGTCATCAATAGTGAATTTGACTTAACCCCATGCCCATCATAGAGGGACAACTTCAGATATTTACAACTATCTTGATAACTGACCTGTGAATCCATCTCCATGAGGTAAAGAAACACTACATCCTCCCTCTCCACTTTGATGGCTTTGTGGAGCGGATACTCCGTTTTGGACTTGATCATCTTGTAGAGGAGCTGGGCACTCATGGTGCTGAAGTCTTCTTTCCTCAGGTCATCCTGGTAGGAAAGATGGGAGGAAAGTAATTTCAACTGGCAGTACGGTAGAAAAAATACTTTACTTTGAAACCAGCACCAGAAACCGAAAGATTCCAGGGACCCAAAAACAATTTCAAGGTGAGAAACCAGATGCACCTGTGCAATGGTTCTCAAAGTGAAGTATGGGGGCCCCCAGGGGTACTTGGTGGTACCCAGCAAAAACTTAATTTAATGTTACAACACAAAACGTCCCTTATGGCGTTCCCTGGCAGTGGCTGGCACAATTTTTAGAAGGGGGTCCCTGGACAAATACATTTCCTTGACTGAAACAGAAAACTACGGTTGCAGAAATGACCCTTTTCTATATTGCAGTTTAGACTGCTCCTGAGAATGACTATTACAAGACTAACTGAATAGATTACTGAAAGTAGTTAATTTAGTTTCAGTCTAGATAGTAAAAAGTCAGTCAGTCATTAAAGATCTTAAAGTACAATGGTAATAGGTTATGTTTTTGATGGGGAGAGAAAGATCTGACATTGCCTTTCATACTATTACTTAAAGACTTATGCCTATCGCTCCTTTTCATGGAGCATAGGCTGTTGACTACATACTGTGGCTCTGGTCAAAACTCAATTATATCAATTATAATAGATATACAGTAGATAATGAGATGAGATACTACTACTAATACAAACTAAGGAAAATGTACATCACTCACACAGTTGTGAAAGTGAGGGCAGACGCACAACAAATTAAAGCAGCAACTTCAAAATTTCACCTCATGCACAAAAGAACATCGTGGAGGTACCACACACACACACACACACACACACACACACACACACACACACACACACACACACACACACACACACACACACACACACACACACACACACACACACACACACACACACACACACACACACACACACACACACACACACACACACACACACACACACACACACACACACACACACACACACACTAAAGAAAAGTGCCTCACCCAGTGACTAGCTATGATTTCCCCACAGTAGTTCATCAGTGTGGTGGCATCGAGCTCCTCAGCCGTTTGATAGAAGCGAATACAGTTCCTAACATTAACGGACGACATCACACCCTTCTCGCACCTGCCCCAAAGGAGAGACAATTTATTTGCACCACCCAATTACTTGCTAAATCAATCTGTAAAATAAAGGCATGGAGCTATAATAGCACAATTGCTGCTGCGGAAATCAGCAAGACTGTAAACTATACTTCTCAGTAGAAGCCGACTACGGTTTGCTTACCGCTCTCTGAGCAGATGTAGTTGGAAGCGGTTGGCCAGCTTCATCAAGTCAATAAGAAAGGCATCGTCCCCACTAAGCTCCAAGTCGTCAGTGTATGCCCAGTTCAACATCGCCACGGCAACTTCTGGCTTGGCATCTGGACAACCATCGGATGATAGAAGTTCAAAAGGACAGTGCTCAGCTATTGTCATGCTAGAAATCGACCAACCAACAATGAATTGTATGTGGAATAAACACTGGCCGGAAAATGTGTTACTGGCTACTTAACACAGTGCTGTTAGAGCTCGACTGCTCACCTGTTAGGTCCAGTTCTGAGGTGGCGGCCAGGTTAGCCAGACTCCAAACATCACTGCGAGCAGCCAACACAAACTTATGGGCACTGAACTCCTCCCCTGCAACTTTTACCTTCAGATCACTGCAAAAAAGTGGCCACAATATCACTGCAACGTGCAACCAGTAATATTTTAATATTATGATATATATATTTTTATATATTATTAATAGTATAATATTTGTTAACAGTAATATTATTAAGTCTTTACCTTTGGACAAATTACTTAACTCCAGAATACAAGTCAAACATTTGAGCACATAAGCAACAGTGAATGACATAGGCCAATGTCTAGTAGTGAAACAATGCATATGATGTCAAATTAAGATTAAAGTTTATTGATCCCTTCAGGAATATTCAGATGTTATATATGTGATTGTGTAAAGTGAACAAATGAAAAGAAGCTATCTTAAACATGACAATTCCATAAACAGAAATGCAGCTACAATGTGTCATCACAAATAAACCAACAATTTTAAAATGTTACATTTTTGTAGTGCAGAAAAACCTTCAGATGGCTCAGTCACAGTAGACAAGCTGCCACTTGTCTGATAAATGCCGTTTTGTTTGGAAGGGAAGGGATACTGTACCGTAGGACAGGGTACAGTTGCACATATGTGCACCTGTACCATGTGTCACAACATGTACCTGTGTCACTGTACCTGTACCACAACAAGGCCAAACCACACCAATACAACTAGTTGCACCTCCTTGCAACAAAACAGTTTTAATGTAGTTGACATTAAAAAACTGTTTTTGTACCAATGCAACTACCATTGGGGATAATGGTTGCAAAAATGCAAATAGTTGCATGGCAAATCATTGGTGTAGACTGTGGAGTGGGCTTTAAGGGTAAACAATCCATAGGCCTATTGTGGAAAAACAAGTAGTGGTGTGTTGCCCTGAGATTATAATGTAGGCCTTTTGACTCATGTCAAACACAAATGGTTCTAGTCTGCCACCACACTTTGTGTAAATGTTACATGAAAATGTCGGCTGAATGAAAGCTTCACGGTTGTACCTGTCCTTGTATTGAAACCAATTGGCTACCATAATGATCATCTCCCTCACCTGTACTGTTCCTGCTGATAGAGGTCGGCCACGATGTTCAGCAGTCGGCTGATGAAAGTGTCTCCAGCAGCAGTGCTGGGGGAACCCTGGCTGGAGGCTTGAGCGGCCAGCACTGCACAGCGTCTTTCTGTGTCGGCCAGCTTCTGCTGCATCTTCACATACTCTTGCCTAAGCAGGGCCAGATGCTTCTGAAGCTTGGCCACCTCCTCTGTCCCAGGTTATGGCACAGGAGCACAGTGAAAGGATGAGACAGAGGACACGGTGAGAAGAAACCAGGTTAGCGGAGAACTATTTATGTTGCTGCACTTATTTAGGCCTGCATTGTTTTTGCAGCAAGGCTAATACATCAATGTAGACTACTAGACGTATCAGTTATTTATAGCCAATGCAGTGATACAATTGTACAGGTCAAAAACCTGCTTTGGGACAATGTTTATTTTACCATACAATATCACTCCTAAGATTATTTGTTTAATGTGTCTGTAACTTGTCTATAGACAGCAAAATTGTAGAGCAACAATGAGGGATGAGTAGTGGCAGTGAGCTAGATTTGCACCCACAAGAATTTAAATGTTCATTGTATTTACTATTTGCCAATGCCAGCCTAGCCACCAAGGTGTTTTGTCTATTCTATTACGTGACCTCTTGTCTGCACAACACTTCAGGGTCACTTCAGCAGCAGCTGTCCAGAAACTTTAATTTCTCTATATGATCCTATGACAGAACTTTGTTCGAAAGCTGTCTGAAACAGAATACAATGAGGGTGGTTGTTTTTGAGTCATGTAATTTGCAGAAATTACTTCATTTCCTTTAGATTTTCTGCAGAGCGGGGGGTTACAAGTGTGATTCATGTTTAAGTCTGGTTTGTGCAGAATGTCACTGGGGCCCACTTCACTTCCTTCCATTTCAAACAGAGAAATTTTACTGGGGGCAGAATGCTGAGGAGGCACATTATTTCGCCTTCCCTCGTAAACTGTTGCTGGCATCATTACTGGTCATGAGGCGCAGAGTGGGAGTTTCTCAACACCACCTGACCACCCCAACACAGGAAGGGTTCTGTGCTGCACCAAGAGCTTAGGGCCAAAATTATTAGCAAAAGTACTAGAACAACTTTGACAAACAATATTTTACATGCTGTTGCAGAATAGTATTTAATACATGCCTATATAATGCAAAGTTGTATTTGATTTATTTGGGGGAAGCCAATTCAGGCGATTATTTATCAAGTGTTGGTACTTAAGGAAACTCCACCCCAAATTGTCACGTTACTCATGACATTTATAGCGTACTGTACTGGGCAGTTGAAATCAACAAGTCCAAAGAAAAGCACAATTTAATTTCAAATTAAATATTGCTCTATTCCCATAGCCATAGTAATCGCTCTTGGTGGTTGGACTATTTTGCTTTTGTGCATATTTTTATCTGAACAGGCACACAGCGTGCCTTGAGATCCTATGGCAGCATTAATATCACTCTATATAGCTGTGGAGATGATCATGACTCCTGACACGGAGTGACACCTGTCCAGTGGACACCCTGTCCTCCTGTTCTCTAATATTAACCAAATAGATTGAAATTTGTAATGCAGCACACGGTTATTAGGTTATGTTGACAGTCATAACCGCAGGACAGTACTACTGTAGCTAGAATGAGTAAGCTTCAAAGCAGTTAACATTCCACTACCTGGGCAAATCATCGTAAACATTAAATGTCAATTTGTACAAGTTAAAGTAATAGTCGTCCATTGCCAAGCTAAACTAAAACTCATCCCCACAGTCGAACCTGAACCACATATGTCATGACTTGCTTGACCACCTCCTCCGAATAGTAAATAAAATTGCGCTAGCAGCAACATCTACGCTAGCAAGCAAACAAGATCAGCCGAGAAGAGTGACGCCATGCATGATTTAAAGCTTTAGGTCAAAACAGACGTCAATATCACAGTTAAATGCGCATAGCAAAGGAAGGGGGGTAGGCTATACCATTAATTTGTAAAAAGAAAAAATTATATCTCATACCTTCCGCCATGTTTCTCAGTGCTGCTGCTGCTCAGCTCAGCTCAGCTCTGTCCGTGGCCTCGTCGCTCTGTATCGCGATATGACGATGGAACAGAGAAACAGCCCATCTGGTCCATCATCCATGTGCAGCATTGATCGTTGTAGGCAGACATAATGGTTGTTAGGAGGGGGGCCGGGGAGGACTCGTGTATTATTTTGTGTAAAAAAATAAAAATAGAATAAAAAAATAAATAAAGCTTTATAAATTATTATTAGACAAAATCATACAGCAGAGTGTGGGCACTTGCCACTTGACTTTCCGGAGAACTGCACTTCCCCCAGTTCCCACTTCATTTGTGTTTTAGTGCCCACTGTCCAGTAATTTTTCACCGTCTGCACATGGTTTGCAGTGCACATGCCTGATCTGTGGAATCCACAGGGCAAAGAAAAGTCAGGAGGCCAAAACAGACCTGGAGAAGATCAATGGAGAGTGAGGCAAAGACGACCGGACTATCGTGGGCCCAGCTGGGGGAAAAAACTGCTCAAAACATAGTGCTCCACCTAGGAGCCTACAGGAATAAGTCAAGTAAGTCATGCCTGATCTAGGCATAGGAGGCCTTTGCTATGTTTCAAGGGCCTCCACCCTCAGGAGGGCCTCCGAGCTCCGACTGACCGTCAGGCGTCATTCAACCCCCCGCCATCCTTGGCCCACTTGCTCACTCGCTGCCTTGCTCTCTCCCACGATGTTAAAGTTACTAACCTATACCCGTTAATAACCTAATAACCTAGGTAAAATGTGCAGCATTGGGAGGTAAATGGGAGACACTTTGTGAAAGGACGACAGGATGAGGAGGTGTTTCTGCGTAATTGTCCAGAGTAATGGCTGTGCACGATATTGAACAGTCAAAACTATGTGTCAATACGCCTGTATCAACAGAATAATTGTCAGGTATATATGGGGGCCTCATATTTGGCCTTGAAACAGGCCTCCAGATTCCTAAGGCCGCCCCTGTATCTAGGCCTGATCATGACAGAAACATATAGCTCCCAGGCTCTTAGCCTCCTATCTGGAAAAGCAGGCACCTGACGTGCCCGTGCCCTTTTGGCTCAAGTGCCCCCCAAATAAAATGGCAGGCTGTAAAAGAAATAAGGGCCACGGATGATCCGTGGCCCTTATCAATACTATATATTTTAATGTTTACATTGTAATGAGAACATATTTCTTATTTTACTGTCCAATGACATGGGCCAAGTTATTGTGGAACATCTTGCTCAATTAGCATAAGACATCCAATGTAGGCCGACTAAATTACTGATGTGAAATGGTACAAGGGACTGAACCCATAAAAAGACCACCCCCAAAAATGTTCTTGGGTTTGGGCCCCTTCCCCCTCAGTGCTCTCTGCACAGACCTGTGGAAAAGATCCCATAATAGAATATGGATTTATTATTTTATTAGACAATTACAAGCCTATACAGTAGTTGATGCTTTGCAAACCACCTGGAAATGTTTCTCATGAGTCATAAGCCTATTAGCCTACTAATTATAAGTTCATTCATTTTAGTAATTATTATGAACTTCCCCTCCAAGTTTTGTAACTATAGCCCTTACGGTCTCCAAGGAAAAAATACTTGAATGTTGAATGAGTTTTCGCATTTTCCCATTCATGTCAATGGGGAAATTTTATGCACGAATAAATTAATATCAATTACATTTCTCTTAGCAATGAGAAAGCACACTATTCCCGATTTGACATATGGCTCAAGTGCATACTGTCAAAACTGTGGGACAAGTAGTGCGTCAAAGTTTAGGGTTCTCTAGCATAATAAGAAGTGTTGCAATTACTATATAGTCCGGTTGCCCTGTTAGGGCATTGTGTTGCAGAATAAACCTTTTCATAGGTTTCATAGATAGCTTCATACTTATGTTGGATTCATGTTAATGTGTATTTTCAGACTAATTTAACCAATTTAACTGTAAATACTCACAATAAACTTTTCACTCTGTACTTATCCCTCTACACACCAAACCTCTTTGCTGAAAATAGCCGATAGATCTGAAGATCTATTTATTTACAGAAGTGTCTAACATTTCAAATGGCCATAACATGTGACCATTGCCATTTGGACTTGATTTGAAGGAGTCATAGCGGCCTGAAAATATACTATTAAAAAAAAAACAAGGTGGTGCAGTGCAAGTGATGTTGTGAAATGTGGGAGTCAGCACGTTTCATGACCGTTTGAGAAATGTGATGTACAAATGTATTTGTCGACTGAATTGTCTCATAATTCTATTATCATGCTGCCGTCAAACTCTGCCGTCAATATTCCCAGTATTTAAGATGCTGGAGCACACAGGCTTGCAAGATGCATAGGCATAGCCCCTTCTAAACCTAATATATTGACTGTCAGTGAACCATTCCAAAAGAAATCTGTATATTTTATTAATCTGTCATGTAAGCTCTGACAATATTTGGTCGTATGACTGTCTATGACTGTAAAATGCTATATTATAGCTTGTTTCTCTGAATTATTCTTGCTCGTTGTCATCAATTCCTGTATCATCCAAAATACCGGTCAATGAAATGCACAAGACATAATTATTGAAAAAGTCATATTTTAGAAGAGCTCACTACAGGTGACAATTTCATAACATGAAAAATATACATCAGTATTTTGTCTTTGTACATTAGGCAAAAACTGTAATAGTCCAAAATAGAATGAAAAGAAAATAATTGAGGATCAGGAGAGAAAGGGAGGAAAAAGAACATGGGCATACATACTGTATACACAAACACTCTTAACATTCGCAAACCAAATCCAAACATTCAGGGGAGAAAAGTAAACTAAGGTTAAAGCATGCACAACAATTCCTACCTAGGGCAACACAAAAAGGTAAGGATGCACAAGGTCAAGATTTTGGTCAATATCCCATAACTTCCATGGGCGAATCGACACAGATATCGTGGTCTTTCACCAGTGGCATTTGTCTAGTATATACTATGACAAATGTTCAGTACCAATCCTTATTTATAATTATCTGTGCGTTAAGAGTCTGCAATCACTGAAGAGATGCAGTTTACAGACACTGTTCTATGAATGTGTCTGTGTAGTCAGCCCATCGGGCAAAACTGTACATCCCAATTCCCAAAACGGATTATTGTGCAATAATTGGCCAAAACCGAAATATCATGCATCCCTTATAAAGGAAAAACAGATGATGATAAAATAGAACATTGGAGAAATAGACCCCAAATCAACCAAACCTTTATCACAATAAAAATGAAATTAAGACATGTACACTTCACACAAGGGGGAGTTATTGCTACACCAAAATATTACCAATATTCTAATTAAACATCATCCTCATGAACTGGACTGTTAAATAAATTCACACACACAATTTTCAAGGTGTTAAACAATTTCTCCAACTTTTCCGATATTTGTTTTTTTACTCTTGTTAAATGCAGGGTGGAGTTGCCAAGCATTTTTCAGGAGGCACTTTTGAAAAAAAGATGTGGAAAAACTTTCAAGCATGCATGAGCAATGATGGGCATGTTCCCTTTCCAAAGGCAACTGAAGAGTTAAGACCCATAATGAAGAAACATCCATGTACCCATATCCAATGTTAAGTGCTGAGACTGTGAGAACTCATAACAGAGACATGCTTTGTGTATTCCAATATACCTACCAGCATTCCACCAACTACCTTTCCACATTAATGTCATTCACAACTTCCTAGAACCAATCCTGCTCTGTAGAAGTGAGATTCTTCAACAGTTTCAGATTCTTCCCTGCCTTCCTGTTAAAACAATCTAAACAGAATTAATAATAACACTAGATGATAATGGGCAAATTTGACTAAAACCTCTCAAAACATTACCTAAACAAGCGCTACTCATTTGGTCTAAGTGTGTTGCTGGATGGAAAGTGAGTTTATATATTATCCGGTTGTCTGTGCTATATACAGATCTTTACAATATTTTCCTGAATGTTGAAGCAGTTCATAGACTTCCAAAATCATTTTACCATCTTTTGTTGTTATTGAGTTGGCACTTGCTTGGCGAGTTTCTGTCAGCCATTGTAGCCACTGTTATGTTCTATTGCAGCCTATTGTAGCCAACCTGTTCCTACCCAAGTCAGGGGAAGACCTGGCCAAAGAGTGGAAGAGTGCAGCAAAACAGTGCCATGTTGATTTTCAATTGAAGACCTGGTGAAGACAAAAAAATACAATTAACATTTCTATGAAAAGTAGTGAACCACATACAGTATCTTGATTTTGTTGTTTTCTTCTCAATTATAACACAATCAAATTGCAATTCACAATAAGTTGCTAACCCGAGGTGGCCATAGCTGCCCTGGTGTAGAATAGAGGCTGTCTGACTCAGACCCTTGAGCAAGACACTTTATCCCCAACAGCTCCCCCATGCATTCATCATGCCCAATCACAGGATCAATAAAAAGGTATGTTTTCCTTCTTAATAAAAGTGTACACAAAAAGCCATCTTATATTGTATCACAGCTTTGGGCTTTTAAGGCACTGAGCCGTGGCCTCTTGTAAACCCATTTAGACCTGATGCAACATCTGTGAGTACAGGATACGTGTTAGCTATAGTAAAGTTAAATCTCTATATGCCAATAATATTAACAGCTATAGCGTGTTTGTTCAGTAACAGGGTCTCTCCATCTCTCTTTAGTAAACAGATCAGGATAACAATTGTATCCAATCAGGAGAGGGAACCCCTCTCCTGATTGGAGAGCTTTAATTGTCGTTCTAATTCCAATTTTTCATTCACTTCCTCAGTATGAGATGAGTGATCAAATTGGTATCCCGAGTCCCGATGTATTTTGTAAGAGCCGGAGCGACCCCTGCTACTGAACAAACTATAGCATTAGCATAGCTAGAGTGGAATAATCAGAATATTTACACTTCTTTTAACAAAACCAATATCACTTACGCCCCTTAAATAACACATATAATGTACACCATTTCTTCTTTAACATTTCAGTTCTGAAACCAAAGACTGGGTTAACAAAGTCAAAGCCAGCCCATAAACATACCCTGAAAACGTGAAGCTAGAACTTTGCTAAATATCACTCAAAAGCAGTCTCTTGGCTCTTCCGTACACAACGGGCAACTTTCCTCTTGAATTCTCCATGTCTGTCTTCCCTCCACTCTTTCTGCAGAAGGAAATTTGAGAAATAGAGGTTGTGGGCATGATATGAAAGGTGGATAATGGATGTGTGTGTGTGTGTGTGTGTGTGTGTGTGTGTGTGTGTGTGTGTGTGTGTGTGTGTGTTATTACTTCATTAAGTTTTAGGGCTAGCTTTTTTGTGTAAATTATTGATGTGTGCTTTAAGTGTGTTGTTTTTCCCCTTGTAGTTCAATACACACAATTTACAGGAAATGTGAAAAGGTGAGTGAGGGCTATGGCAGTCTTGGCTATTCCAAGCAATCAGGCATTATGCCCGTTGGTAGCCTTTTCTTTCTTTTTCTCTGCAAAAGGAGCTGTGTACTTACTGCAGCATCCACGTTTGCTGGCGAGTCCCCATTTGGGTCTGCAAGCATAGAGATAACACTAATCATAATGGTTTCCACTGTATGGATGGGCAGCCAGCGTTCCTCTGGTTTCTCATAGCCGTACTTATCCTCCCCAGGCTCGTGCAAAATAGAAATACATACATCTCCATTCTTGTCAACTGGAAGAAAAAAAATATTATTTATTTTTTTAATCATGAAGCAGGATATGGTGTTCGAAAAAAATCTTCTGTCAGTGTATATTCAGACAAGTTTTATAATTAAATTATCCAGTACTAAGTATGCAACTGTGGATTGTGAGCCAATAAGCCAAATCGGTATCCATGTGAATACTGTATATCTAAGCCAAGGTCTATCCACTTGCCATTGATGTGATATCGTTGGAACCATTCGAATTTACCAAACAGTGAAAGTCAAACCAAATACAAATTCCTTGCTCAATATTGGGCATGCTGCTGGAACTAGTTTAAAGATAAACAGAATTTAAATAAAAAATTGAGTGTTTTGAAGGTTTTTTTGACTTGCCATAAAACAATCTTGACATTCACAATTTGTAATTGCACAAATTAATCCCCCAATTTAGTCATTATGCCAAGCACCCTTGAACAGTGTACTTCACTAAATATTGTCCCCGTTGCAGCTAACCCCCACTGTTGGTCTTGGGTGTAGATAGCCTACTAGTTACACTAGTACTCATAAAACACCTTTTTTCACCTGGCAGTGAGGAGTTTCACTCTGAGGTTGTAACATAACATACGCATAGGTAGACTATGCTATCCAACCCAGTTGACCTCCCTGTTGAATAGGCACACCGGTATAAGGCAAACAAGTTTAAATTATGACGATGATCAATGGATTCCAGAAAGTCTAAATAAAAACCATGCTAAACCCAAACATCATGATTTACGCTAGTAACTACATAATAATAATAATAATACTAGACTAGTGCCCGGCTGTAAAGCACCAAGTCAAGAACGATGGAAGTTGAAGATTAACATATATATATATATATATATATATATATATATATATATGGTGCGACCGACTGGGCACTGCACTCCCTGTGGGGGTGTGGAACACGTGTGTGTCGAATTTGGCTAACCGCGGGGCTAACGGTTCTCGAGTTACGTGCATTACAGCCATACACACGTACATACGTACAGACAGACGTACAGACTACAGAGACATGGTGCATTTATAGATAGATGTAATAACTTTGTCTCAGTAATAGAAAACCATCACCAGAGAACATAATAGTACCTGGGGGCACTTCAGGAGACTACCCAAATAAAATATATGTGACGTAACTGACGTTGTTGGACATCAAGGGGGAGGGCATATACAGTATATCCCCTCCTCTCTCCTGTTGAGACTCTGAGGAAGAGGCAAGTTGAAACCAGTCATCCTTGCAAAACAATAAACACGTGGAGAGTGAAGACCAGTCAAGTACTCCAGTATATTTTATTTGGGTAGTCTCTCCTGTAGTGCCCAGGTAATATTTTCGCTGATGTAAACCACACCTAGACCGGATCTCACATGGGCGATTTAGGAACACAGACCACGCATTCTTCAGAGGTGGAAAGTCTGCTGATGCGAGGTTAACCTTCTGCTACAGGCTGAAGCACACTGGACTTCTCTTTACCAAATAGAAAACTATGTTCTTCCTCATATCCTATAGACGGTTACAGGACCTGCAACAAACGGAAATGTATTTCATTCAGTGTACTATACTTGAACATACCATTGGGGTGCCATATATCTGTGATAAATTTCATTTTAGGTGGCCTGAGAGGGTAGTCTTTGGGAAAAGTCAGATGTGCTTTAAACACACCACCTTCACTGTGAATGGGGGAAAAAGCAAAGGGTTAAATTCAAGCAGCAGATGAGATGCAATTAGATGAAAACATAAATATATATAGATAACTGTCTCAAACCAAATTAGTTTCCACTTTGAGAAAAGACAAACATTGTAGACTTACAACAGTGTGTCTGGAGGGCCAATGATTAAAACTTCCCATCTGTAGAGGTCATTATCATCTATCAAGCCTGCTGAGAATCCCTCCACAGGGTTCTTGTTCAGCTCTGCAGAGAGAGAAATGTTTTACTCAAGGGAATTTTGATATGCCTCAAATACCCATGTTAAGTCATATCCAGTTATAAATGATCTGCTTGTAAGTGTATTATGGGCTATTAGATTTTAGGCTATCCATTGTCCCTTTTATGAAGGAGGTGAACGGTCCGAAAAAGGAAAGAAAAGGTATAGATAGGTCCCCTGATGACAGACTTTTAATACCTGAAATGGAAAAAAGACCATTACTTCAAAAGTAATCAAAACACTAAAAACTGGTCAAATATTGGCCAAATTGTCAATATAAGAAAGAGCCAATCTACAAGCTCACAACACCTCACAGGTGCTGTGAGCTTGTAAATCAGCCATTTTCACAACATTTATCTGTGGAACCAAGTCAAACAAAATTGAATGCCTCAACTCCTACATTCCAAGTGCTTGTCAGGACAGGGGTCCCCAGTTCAAATATGATTATTTTGGGCAATATAGAGCACCGAAGTCTGACGTCAATATCGGTAGAGGGCGCAAATCCACGGGTTCATGTACTTTTCATTTGCATTGTAATCCCCATAGGGGGATTTTACAGATCGCCTCATATAATAACTGTGTTTTAAAAATAAACATCCCGGCCGTTTCACTCATATGGATATGAAGAATCAACTGACAGAGAAAACGATATTGTTACTGCTACTGAATTAGTTAAATTTTCGCTAGAAAATGACAGTCAATCATATAGGAGTGACTGACTGTCGCAAACGATACAGCGACACCTCTCTGACAATAACGCAGACAGCTTGTTTATTTTTGGACCACAATGCTTATATGATGATTTTAAGATGACCCCATGTTATTCTCCATAGAGAAATTACTTCCATGAACCAGGCAGAACCAGGGGATGAGCGAGTGACGTCAGCGCTCTATAGTTGGGCTCGCCCCCCTAGTGGTCCGTTTGCAATGAATCCAATGTTAATAGGCAGTATATTTTACATTGGATTCATTGCAAACAGACCACTAGGGGGGCCATACCTAACACCATGCCAAAAATCTTGTCACCAAGTCACCAAGTGCACAATTCTAACAAATTCTGCCCCAGCTATCTTGAAACATTCCAAATGTGATGTTTTTGTATCCAGCAACGTGATGTTTTCCTTTTTTTATCCAGTAGCATGTGTTGTTAAATGTGTCCAACTGTCCACAGATTTCCACTACACATACATGCGTATGTGTAGTGGAACTATTCCATTGCATCAAACTGTAGACAGCAATTTGCATCAGCACCATGCACGTGACTAATTATCTACACAAATTGGATTGGATAAGGCTTAATGTTATTAGGTTATGACTACCACAGTCTCATATTCAACAATTAATTAATGGTGGCATGGCTGTTAGGGATGCCTGATCAAGGCTCTGAGTCACAGCCTTCATCCTGTCTTCTCCCTTTCCTAGGATTTCTCTAACATTTCACTCTACGGTTATCGATTGGATTTAACATTAATAGGATTTACTTTTCGGGCAAGTGAGCATGACCTTTGGGCAAGTAGAACTTGACCTGTACTTGCCCGACGGGCCGTGTTTTTACACTTGGCTCAAGTTGGCTGACTTATGGCCTATTCATACTCCAGTTTTAGGTAAAATGGTGGCAACTTAAATGGTTATTAGTAAAAACAGAGAGATGTTTTTGGGTGAGCGGTGAGTCACCACCACGGCGTGACGTCATGCAGTTTTCGTTTGTCACCTTATCACCTAAAACTAACTAGAACTGCACTCTGTCGAGTGCCAACTGAAGTTGAAATTAAATACTAAAACCTTTAAAGAAACGTATTATATAACTGGATGTTGATGGTGACGTAATTACGATATGTTTCAAAGTCAGGTTATAACTGGCTGTCGATGGTGACGTAATTACGATATGTTTCAATATTGGTTGGGTAACAGGTAACGTATGTATGTATACATGTATGTAAGGTGAAAGTACTATACTGTGGTCGGCTGGCGTATGTATGTACAGTATGCGAGGTAGGTATATATACTGGATGTTGATGGTGACGTAATTAAGATAAGGTAATGTCTGTATGTATACATGTATGTAATCTGAAACCTATCTTAATTACTTCACCATCAACATTCAGTATATAGACCTACCACGCATACCATACCATACGTACATACGTCCAGCCGACCACAATACTTGCGCGCTCTGCTTGCGCAAGTAATAATATTATTAATATATAAATTAATATCCAGATAGCAGATACAGATTAGCCCTACATTTTAAAAGCAAGGTGTAGTAGATCATGGGGTCTAACTGACTGACTAACTGAGTCCACTAGATGCTGCATGTTTGAATGATGTTCCAACATGCCTAGGACAGAGAATAGACGCCTTGCTTACACCTGCATTGAATGAAACTATGAGCATGAGCTGAAATGGACCCACTGTGGCTCAGTCAGAGTGAGCCGGCTAGAGCAGAGCTCTGTGGTCAGCGAGGTAGGAAGGGGTAGCTATGACACCTACTGTAAGGGGTGAGTAGGCACTAGGGCCTAGTGCACTGTACGTGTACATGGGTGTACTGCCTACTTGCCTAGTGACTAGGCAGTGGGTTAGTCTACACGTACACACAGTATACACATTGTCTACACTGAGAAAGTTCATAGATCTCCTGCAAAATGTTGTGTAGTGTACCCATGGGGAGGGGCCAGAGGGACCCACATTCACTATGGTTGCCAAAAAACTACCAGGGTTTGAAGGTGAAATCCAACGAATAGTGGATTGGAGGCAGCGCAGCACAAATTAACATTTGCAGAAACTAATATTGTAGGGTCTCACTCTCAGCATGTTTAGGCAAGTC
Organism: Electrona antarctica; assembly: GCF_951216825.1. Classification (NCBI taxonomy): domain Eukaryota; kingdom Metazoa; phylum Chordata; class Actinopteri; order Myctophiformes; family Myctophidae; genus Electrona; species Electrona antarctica. Next base: position 4,217,000 of record NC_136789.1, on the reverse strand, counting down.
AGATTTATTTCCTTTTACCACTTTTCCTCCCCAATTTAGTCGACGTTATGCCAATTGATTCCTCTCGGCACACATTTCTGTGTTGTCACTGCTGTTGTATCCTACTGACTCACCTACCAGTGAGGAGCCCCCATCGGCTTCGTCCTACTCCTCCTGCTGACAGGTGCCACCCCAGCCGGTAGTGTGGCTGTGACCATTATCGTCTTCCCATCTCTTCCCTTACTTAGCGGGGCTTTTCTTACCCCTCCCTTACTGTGTGAGGTTTTTCCTTTTTTTACATGAGTTGGGCATTGTTATAATCTACTAGAGTCTGGAAAAGCATTCCAGCAGCCAGCTCGTAGCATGGCTTGTTAGTCAATAGACTTTCCATAACTCCTGGGTTCGAATCCTGCTTACGCCACCATTTTAGTGCCAACCGCAAACAACTAAAGAATAAAGTAAAGTTTTAGGCCATGGCTGGTTAGTCCGATCACCCGTGGATTCCTGTGAAATTCCAGGAAAATCCTGCCTAGGGAACCAAATTGCTCAGGGCTGGCACTGCACTGTAGGGTCAGCGTTGCTGATGAGGATGGCGATCTTACTGCTGCTCGTGTGTTTTTCAGAGGAACTGTTTTTTGTGTTTAAGTTATTGAGAACTACGGTATGCGCAGCTGACACCATCTAAGAAACAGCCAATGGGACAGACAGTGTGATCTTGATAACGTTAGCCATGTAGCTTGAAAACAACGGTGAGTCACTTGGCTAGGCTACATCATTAGTTGGTTTAACAACGAAGCAGTCCAGTCCAGTTTACCTTTTAGCAGGAGCCAGAGGACATACATTTCTATCTAACTGTCTGGTGTACATAAGTTACAGCCCAGGTTAGCTGATATCTCTCAGCGGTTCAGTGTGCAGACACTGTGTAGTGCAGCATTAACAAACAACTTATCTCCCTACACAGACTGACAGACACAGCAAACGGGTCTAAGTTACAGTGTATATGACAACAAGACGACACGTCAGTAAAGTTGATTTACAATTATAATCAGTTTACAACACTTGCAATGTCATGAAACGTTACACAGTCACAGTAGGACCTTCTGGTTCACAGAAATAGTTTTTTGCGCCAGCCAGCGGCATCACTTGAATCAAAGCTAACGTTAGCATCACGCTAGCTGGTTGGCTATCTGTTAGCCGATATGCATTTGTCAATAACGTTTTTATATTACCAGCTAGCTGTCTTCTTAGTAACAACACCGCCTGGGGCTCCGTCATGTTTCAGCGACCTTTAACACATATGTTCAATGTGAATATTTCGACACGGAAGCGTTAACTTAACGTTCAATAAACAGTCTCCTCTCTTCAGTTTATGTTTAGCAACAAGCTCGTCATCCTTCTTCTACATGATGCGAATTTCACTACAGTTCTAAGTATATAGCGTGTAGCGCCCTCTACTGTGCCGGGTGTACAGTTTGCGAATGCGTGGCGTGCATCATCAAGACTGTCATGAACGATGATCAGTGGCCGGGGGACTTTTCTTTCTTTTTTAGCCATAGGTCCAGTTGCAAATTGCAGACAGACAGGTGTTGTTAATGGCGGTTGTAACGGAGGGTAGGCAGAATATGTCTCTGTTGTTGCATACATTGGCAAGTATTTAACATACGAGAGCCATATAACTCTTCCATAGACTTACGGTTGCGGCGGCACAACGGTGTGTGTGTGTGTGTGTGTGTGTGTGTGTGTGTGGGGGCACTGGCACTGCACTGCACTGTCTGGAGTATCATGAAAACCAGGCCCATTGCAAGTTGCTGTAGGTAAGCCAACAGGCTACTCTGTTCTCTGTCCTCTACGCTCCCTGAGCCATAGGTGAGTCCTATAGGTGAGGTCTATAGTAGTAGTCTGATTTAGTTTGTTTTGAGGTCTGTAGTTTAGATTTTAGTGCTGTTTATACCATGAGGTGTGTGCATGCACAGTCAAAATGACATTGGAGTGCTCCACCGTACCTGTCATTTTGTGAGCCTGACACACAGGTGGCAGTATAGCACTGCATAGATACTATAGGACGTCTAGGTCAGTAATAACCAAAATAACCCCAAAACTGTCCAAATATCAATCATCATACCCTTTGTTTAATCAGGCAAAAGTACGCATGAGATTATTTATTTTTATTTTCCCAAAAATGGCCTGGCACAATCATTGTTTGTGTTTGGGCAACTAAGTACTCCAATGGTCACCGCTCTAGTGTTTGTAATTTGGCAAAGTCATTTAATCCTCTTATGTTAAATAGACTTATATGTATGTCAATAGTCATATATTGTCATAAACTGTGAAATGATTAAGATATATCATATACCGGTATTTATTTGGTTAATTTTGTCTGTGACGATTTTGAAATCCCTTATCCATTACTGAATGTTGGTGGCTTGGTGTATGAATACTGAATGTATGATCCAACATACGTCAGCGTCCCAAGTTGACAGGCACATTGATCTTAATTTGATGTGTATAATTTCAGACACATGCCAACCAACACATTTATTTTCACACCCACGAAGTATGTCTGTATGAGTGAGAATATTGACATAATTTGATAGAGCACATATTATTCTTTGCATTTACTGCAAAACGATGACAAGTTATAGGCCTAGGTTATCTCAGGGAAGTGGTCATTTCAAAGACAATAAAAAATAAGTTATTGTACATATTTAGTAGCAGAACTATTACACACCAATAAGTATACTGTAGAAACAGTATTGATTGAAGGGCATACGCTAGTGGCCAGGGCAGGGACATTGCACAAAGAGTTAAAAGAACAAGAAGAAGACAGACGAAGTGTACAACATTACATCACATGGGTGATCTGTGTGAAAGCGCATGACCAGCCCAGAAGGGGGCTGGTCCCTTTGCTAACCTAATATGACACAGAGCATATTAGAGTCCCAGGGAGATACATCTCTGTTGGACCTCTTCAAGCCTGGTATATACAGTGTGAGTTACCTTAATCACTGAGAACTACTAATATGGGATGTGGTGAATAGGACATCACGTCAAGACTTCATTAACTTGTAGGTAAGGCTGGTTTTGACTTAAGTTTTATTTTGAGACAATACATATGTTATTAGATGTAGTGTTGATATTGAAACACTGCCAGAACCACAGAATATGATAGACAGTTTCAAACTCAATGTGTTTGTAAGACTCTACAGAGCCTGGTATATTTGCTTGCAAAGAAATTGAAAGTGAAACTAATAGCTGCATTTAAATTGCATTGGCAACAGGCAATGCAATGGACTCTCCAAACTGGGCTGAATGCATTGACTACACGCCATAAGAAGACATTCCAGAAACCATTCAATATACACAGAGCAAGGGGGCGTGTTTAAAATGAGGTATTCATTTGCTAAACATTGTTGTGAAAAAACATTTTGTGAAAACCCTATTTTTCATAGGGTTGAAGGATTCAAATGTCTTGTGCATACTGTAATAAAAAAATAGTTACTTTTGTTTTGGCTACTCTGGACATATGCAGCAGCATATATAGCAACATGATAACAAAACAATGATAGGGAAACAAAGAAAAGCAGACCTCTATAATAGTATACAGCATACACTTCATGTACACTCACTGTAGGTTATTGTTATTATAAATCATTCTCACAACGTTTCATGAAATCCACCCATTCAATCCCAGGATATTTTGTTCACAGATAGGACTGTTAGTCTGTTAATAATACCCAGGCTGCCACACATCACTGTGGGCAGCTGGGACTGTAACCAATTATGTAGGCCTACAGCATCTTACTGTAGACTGATTATACTGTAGCATAGAGCTTTTTCTTTCTTTCTCATTGATATTACTTGTGTACATCCAGTCCCAATACTCCTTATATATGGAGTCACAGTAGGCCTAGAACAGGATTTATCATTATTATTATGTATGTATGAATACAGTATGTAATGTATGTATTTACTGCATGTATGTCCCCTCGAAAGAAGATCACAGCCTATGAAAGCCTGAAACACGCACACAAGCAGGTGTGCAGGTTTTTCCCCTCACAAATTGCACACATAGTAACTTATAGATAAAAGATATTAGAGAGTGAGGCAGGTCAGTAAGGCCACACCATGATCTCGCTCAGCGACGCTCACACACACACACTCACACTCGACGTTCTCCACTTGTTTTCCTTGAATTTTGTCACCCGTCTGTATATTCATGTATTTATTTGTTATTAATTAATGTATTTGTTTGTTTGTTTGTTTGTTTATTGTATGGGCAGTGTTTGCTGTATTTAGATTTAGATAGATGTACTCTAGCATTGTAACAAGACAAGGAATTGAGGGCAGAGAGGTGGAAGGCTATGCAGCACTGATCTCCAGCTGGAAAAACAGAGATGTAGCAATTATGTGGTCAACACACTCTCCGGTTAACTACTGGGGTGACCTGTAGCTTGCCCTTTTTCACTGTGGCTCAAAACCTTCACCACAACAAATCTTTAAATACAAACTCTGAGTGATATCGTTTTTGTGGGTGTCAAAACATCCCATGGTCAAGTTGCAAAACAGCCAACAATGTTTCAACTTGAGAGCTGTATACTATATACATGATTATTGAGTTCAAAGTGACAGGTCTAGCTGTCCGCAACTGTCCGCAACTGTGTGTGTGTGTGTGTGTGTGTGTGTGTGTGTGTGTGTGTGTGTGTGTGTGTGTGTGTGTGTGTGTGTGTGTGTGTGTGTGTGTGTGCGTGTGCGTGTGCGTGTGCATGTGAGCGTGTGCGTGCGTGTGTGCATGTACTTCCCCAGAATACCCACTCTATGGTATTCCTAAATAACTCAATCAAAATGTCATGTTTAGGCCTGGGCCGTGGCTCAGCGGTCCAGGCACCTTGGCCGGTAGTCCGAGTCTGGCAGTGTGCCACAGATTCGACTCCCGATCCCGACGGCCTTTACTGCATGTCACTCCCCCATCTCTCTCCCCCATTTCCTGCCAGCCTACTGTCTGTCCCTCTATAAAAAATATTAAATAAAGAGGAAAGCCGCAAAAAAAACATTAAATAAAGAAAGGGGAAAAAAAGTAATGTTTAGCAGGTTAGGGTTAGACTTGTTTACAACACACAGGTCACAATCAAATCCCAGCTCTGAGGTTAGAAAAATGATAGCCTACATCTAAAGTAATATATAATATATATAGTTTAGTGGGTAGAAATCAGATGGTCACCAGTTCACCCCCCAATCCATCCCGCAATTATGTTGGGGTGTCCCTAACTGCTCCCTTCCCAAGCACCTGAGCAGCCATCAGCTAGCTTGGTGTAGATTAAACTGAAATTCAGACCGAATTGATAAAGGTCTACCTTCTATGCATAACCAACCACTGTTCAACATATTCTGCTTGCAGGTGAATAAAAGCCTGGTACAATGGAGTCGAATGGACCAGTGATGCTGCAGCAGGATGGAGGGACAGCCCATCTGAGTAACAGTCACAGCCCTACTCCACGCTATGGTTCCATTGTTAATAGCCATTCCTCACTTCTACCAGCCACAGTATCACCTGTGCGCTCGTATATAGCAGTGGCTGTGCTCTGTTATGTCAACTTGCTCAACTACATGGATCGATACACAATAGCAGGTTGAATGATCCCCTCTTCTTTACAGTCATCCACAGTGTTCTGTATGCATAATAACCTCGTTTGATGGTGATTTATACTTGTAAGTTATTGCGCACCAGCGTTGCTCAGACTTAACATGATTTTTTGAATCTTTATTTTCATGAAGGAGTCCTTCTCAACATACAGAAATTCTTTGATATAAATGACAGCACATCTGGACTTCTACAGACAGGTATAATAATGCAGTCAAATGCAAAACTACATTCTCAAGCACGCTTTTACTGTTTCCACTCGTGCATTGCTTGAATGATAATAGAATGTAAACGTTACATTTGTATGGCAATGGTTATGGTTTATCGGTCCAACACCTACAAGCCATCTTAGAGGCTAATAGTATTTGAATGTCAAATAAATTCTATGACCATCTGTTATTTAAATTATTTTTTGTATTGAAACTTTACCTCTACTCTTGCTAAGCCAAAATGTGAAGTTAGGTGGTATGGGGTGCATGTCTTCTGATACATACTGTAGGCCGATAGCTTTAATCAATGTTAGTTTGGAGTGTGTGCTTGGTTGCAATCAATCTGTGGCAACATGTTGCAAGTGAATGATTCTGCATGTAAAATTATGAGATAGACATATCTCAGAGATAGTTTGCATAAAATATTAACATACTTACAGTTTTCATCTGCAGTTTCATTTTTTTGGCTCCTCTGTTTGGCTACCTTGGGGACCGCTACAACCGGAAGGTTATCATGATTGTTGGCCTGTGTGTGTGGCTTGTGACTACCTTGAGCAGCTCCTTTGTCAGCGAGTCGGTAATTGAAACCTCAAGAATTTAGTGCGTACACATGCACTGTTCAAGAACAGAAGCACCATTCATCTGCCATTTGTTTGATCTTTCCATTTAAATGACATTCTAATCTAGGGTAACACTGCTGCTTCTGCTTAGAATTATGTTATGCTTTCAGCCCAAACCGCACCAATGCAACTAGTCGCAACTCCTTGCAACAAAACAGTTTTAAGGTCAACCGCACCAATGCAACTCCTTGCAACGGCCATTGGGGATAATGGTTGCAAGTAGTTGTATGTGGAATTGGTGCGGTTTCGGCTTTACTCAGAAAATGAGAGCAGTTCAGTTCATATGAGTAAACATTCATTATGGTGGCCCATAGCTACAGAAGACCAAATATTAACTTGGGAAAATGTAGTATACATACAGGTTCAAAACGGAAGGATGGAATACATTTAAATATACCTAGATGGTGTGTAGCGTACTAGTACAACATGACAGATCAAAGCCTTTCTCTGATTTCTACCTAGTAGTGCTCATTATTTACACACTAATCAGTCTGTTCTTGGCATAACCATTGATGATTTAAAAATAATCTAATTCATTTGAGTCCTTTTTGTATATCGTATATATGTTTTTGCAATGGGTCAGTTGGACCACGTATGTGCCATCCTCTAACTTCCATGTTGTGTTCTTTTCAGTATTTCTGGTTCTTGGTGTTGATGAGAGCTCTGGTCGGGACAGGAGAAGCCAGCTACTCCACTATTGCTCCCACCATCATTGGAGACCTCTTTACTGGAGGTCAGAGGACCATCATGATCGCTGCCTTCTACATCTTCATTCCTGTCGGCAGGTTAGACACCTTCAGATATGGCCAGTATAATTTGTATTAATTAATGCCTTTGGAGTGTTTAGGACTTGGAAGGGGTTATTATACAACTGTGCGTTTTGTTTTTCTTAGTGGTCTTGGATATATAACGGGATCATCCATAGCCACTCTCACAGGGGACTGGCGTTGGGCTCTTAGGGTAAACAGATTCATAACATCATATTAAATAATAGTAGACTGTTTCAGATCTAAAAATGATCTGTTTCTATATAAACTGGTTGGGCAATATGTGATACTATTCTTTGTGTCATAAGGTCAATCCCATTTTAGGTGTAGTGGGTGTTGTCCTGCTCATCTTCTTATGCCCCAACCCGCCAAGAGGGGCAGCAGAAACCAATGGAGAGGGAATCATAGAACAGAGCTCATACCTAGAAGACATCAAATACCTTCTGAAGAAGTAAGCAGTTCACTACTGCTTTCACTACATAAAATGGACACTGATTTGCCTTCACATCCTCTGTACGTATTACTTGTCCCTCTGATGCTCCAGCAAGAGTTTTGTGTGGTCGACGATGGGAGTGACAGCCATGGCCTTCTTAACCGGAGCCCTAGCTTTCTGGACGCCCACCTTCCTGTCCAGAGCTCAGGTCACACAGGGAATCCGACCGCCCTGCACCCAGGAGCCCTGCGACATCTCAGACAGGTACGAGCAGGGCGTTCCTTGATCCACCTCTCCCATCTTTACATCAATTAGTTCAAATGTGAGGGATTTTAATGGTCCAATCCACTTCATCTCCCCCGAACAGTTACATCTTTGGTGGCGTCACAGTGGTGACAGGCATTTTAGGAGTGTGTCTTGGAACCACATTGTCCAGGTGCCTGAGGGACAAAGTGCCCAATGTTGATCCAGTCATCTGTGCTGTGGGCATGCTGGGATCAGCCCCTTGTTTCTTTTTTGCCATCTTTTTGGCATCAATCAACATCCCTGGCACTTATGTAAGAAATTCACCCTTTTTCCATTTGCAGTATTCTATAACAGCCATTGAGGGTAACATTTAGTGCTGGAGGAAATAAGATAGATTAATGTCATAATCACATCTGTTTTTATAGGTGTTCGTTTTCATTGGAGAGACACTGCTATCATTGAACTGGCCCATACTGGCCGACATATTGCTGGTGAGTTTGAGTTTTGCATTGATGGCTAGAATCAGCAGTCTGCTTGAACATATAGAGTGACTGTATCATTCTGTAATGCCTGTGTTCTTCAGTATGTTGTTGTGCCAACCAGAAGGGCCACGGCCGAGGCGCTCCAGATTATGGTGTTGCATCTCTTGGGTGATGCAGGGAGTCCCTACCTAATAGGAATGGTGAGAAATCATCAATATTCTTTGGTCAGCTTCAAATTCCTTCTTTAGCTTATATGCATATTAGTCTGACCCCTTTATATTGTGTTCCGTATTTCAACAGAATGCTAACAGTAACAGTGGATATGTTGCGACAATGTACTGTCTCTTTGGTAAACCAAGTGTTGCCGTATCTACAATATATATCACTGACCACTACCTCTTTCGTTTCACGCTGTTCTCTAGATATCTGATGCTATAAGTACGTACAACCCTGAAACGTATGAGTGGAAGTTCCGCAGTCTACAGTACAGCTTCCTTCTCTGTCCCTTTGTTGGAGTCCTGGGTGGTTTGTTCTTCCTCATGACTTCCCTATACATTACCCAAGACAGGAAAGCAGCTGATTCATTGGCCAAAGGTAATTGGACAATGTTTCCAGTCTTCCCAAGACAGAATATTGTTGCGACCGTAGGTCGTATTTACTATGAAAACCTGCATTTCCCGTTTGTTTATTGCGTCACCCATGCCACGCCTCCATATATGGTCACGCCTCATGAGATCACGCTTCCGTATATGGTCACGCCTCGTGACATCATGCACCCATATATGGTCACGCCTTGTGACATCATGTGACATCATGGAGACCCTTAGATCTCCATATATGGTTGTCAGTCCAACCACTGTGGTTGCCGTGACGCGACTCGCAAATGAACCAAGCTGGTACAACACATGGATCTCCATATGTGGAGCTGACTACCTGGATCTCCATATATGAAGATCACAACACTGACCTCATTTCAGTTCAGTTAAGTGTATTCATTTTGGTCATTAAAATAAGAAAAACAGATAAATACAGTGCCTGCATTTGCTATCTTTTTTTCTTTTTTTAAGAAAAGAAACATTGACCAAAAAAGTGTAGGCTGAAGCCTTAGCTTATTGTGCTTACGGCTTCTAGCATATGAATGGCGTGCATAACCGTGAGATAATACAACAAATCAAACAACAGGAAAAAAATAAAAATAAATAACAGACAGACAAGACAAGACGAAACAGTTAACAAGAACAAAACAGAACAGAAAAGAAAAGAATCAAAACAACAAAAACAAAACAACAAAGAACAAAGAAAACAAAAGAAACAAAACTTAAAATGTACTAAAAACTAACCTTCTCGTTGTTTGGTATATAATATTGGTCAAATATACTTAATATCATGACATCATTTCATAGTATTGAATATATATGGATATATGAAGTATATTTCATATCATATCAATGTTCTATATTTATATACTATTTTTGATCTATACAATCAAACCCTGGATAGCCATACATGGTTTGACATACTGGATCTGAATATATGGAGTCGCCCACCAACTCTACTGACACCAGATTCATATTTTAACTCCTGCTTCTGTACTGTGCCGTATTAAGAAGCTCTGTTGTTTCAGCGCTCGCCCTTTAGGGCAGGGTCGCTTCTTGCCCTCAGGGGGTCTTACTGGTTAAATTGCTATGGCTTAAGTTGCGTAGTTCTTTCCAAAACAACTGCTTTTGGTTTTTGGGCAATGTAGAAACAATTCTAAGAATGCATAATGTTGTGTGAATGTTTGTGTGCATGGCAGCTTGTGTATGTTCAGTATGAGAGACTGGCATGGGACTGAGAGTCTGCAATTGTGTTGTGTTAGCGCAAATGACGCAGTCATTGCTTGGGAGTCCACACATCGTGATACTTTCTCAAGGACAACCCCTGACAATGCCCTCTTTGTGCCCTTCCTCTCTGCTAAGCCACTGCAACTCACTTCCTATACTGCTCCCTTTCACACAGAAGACAACAAATTCCACTTCCAGTGAATCAGAGGCAAAGAGGCCACACATGATAGAGAACGAGAAATTTGTTTTCCTAGTTGGCATTTGAGGTGGCCATATTCTCACCATTCTGTTGGGTTTGTCACTGTGTTTATCAGTTTGCCAGCTACACAAACATGGCTGTAACAGGGCTCGGTAGGCCTGCACTGGACAGACAACAGCAGGGGTTATGGATCAAACTTCTCTTTTATTTCCAGACTCTCAAATTAAGCTGATTGCTATGCATGCCACAGTATATTTAATCACAAAGTAGATATTACGATTAGGAAATTCAGTTATTTACGGAAAGTCCCAAACATCATGTTCTTTCAGCATAATTCTGGTATCCAAGGAAAGTCCCGAACAAACCTAATGCTCTTTCAGAGTAATTCTAGTTTCAGGTCATTGAAGAGAGAGGCAAGATGGTTCATGTTGTTATGACAGAGACTCTCTCCCCTCAGTGGGTGAGGGAATGGTCAATTTATCCTTTGTGCATCGATTAGGATTACGTCAATGCCCAACAATGTGCTGTCACACTCAGCCCAGTGTCTGGTGCTTCTACATTACATTGTATAGACTGCTGTACAGCCTCTACTCTACTCTGCTAGACTAGTTTGACTAAGGCCAGGCACCACTAAGCTTGATTCTCAAATGGTCTGCTGAGGCACACTGGACTGTACCAGGTGTGCCTTGGGATAAGCACACGGTAATATTATTGCAATGAATACAACTACCGGTATGCAAAAAGACAACTTGTGAATTATTTTTTAATTGACTGTATCAGTAGCCTACTTTGTGCTCACTTATTTCCCAATACAGATATTATACCCTAAAATCTTCAATATGAATACAGATGTGCCTTGAGATTTAGATGACCAGTGATGAGGTCGAGTCTTTGCAGTCCGCCTAGGTCTCTGATCTTGTACCCTCTGTAACAACTTTGTTTCCTAGTTGGTTTCTTTGGTGCTGAGTCGACTCATGTGTTTATTTTCATGTTCCAGGACATCCTCCACCACAGAGGGTTGAGTCCACCATGGAGTCCAATACTGGGGTAAAGCTTGAATGTCTTAATAATAATATACACTAGAATCATTTACATAATGTTAATGACATCTGAAGGAGCAATGTTTATGGCAAGTACGTTCATGTTCCAAATATGAGTGATGAGCTGTGCACAGTCATTTGAGAAGTGCCCTAATAAGCCACACACGCACGCACGCACGCACACACACACACGCACACACACAAAACTTCAACTTAGAAGTAAAATGCCTTTTCATTACTGGAAAACAGTAGAAAATGTATACATCATTACAATTAAACGAACAAGTATACAGACGTTTTACATCAATTAGTTCATCCATCCCCATGTCCCTTCCCCTCAAATCCAGTGATGCCGGCCAGGCCGGCCTCCTGGTGATCCCCAGGACCAAGCTCCAAACCTGGGGTGACAGGGCTGCCACAGTAAAGCCCTGTCATCCCAGGTAATCAGATACAAATGGGTGCTGATAACTTAATTTGCTTTCTTTTGAGTTGAGCAATGACCATGCAAGTTCCCTTTTTGTCTTGTTACTGTCACTGTAACCATTTCACAACAGGAAAACAGGTGAAGCAACTCAGTGCAAAGTGCACAGCAATGTAACACTGTTGAATCCTCCCATTGGGTGGTGCTGTTTGTCTTCACTGGATACTGAAACATTAAACAATCTAGTTTTCGTGAACACAGGGCTTCTTGATCCTGACATTTCGAAGATCTTTACGTCTGTCTTGCCCATTCTGAGGCTTTACTACTTTACTTTATGTACTGTACATGCACAATGAGCAGTATAAATTGTCCCAGTGAGAATTTGTTCACTGAGCTAATTGGCCTCTCTACAGGCGTTCTTAACAAAAAAGGTGTCTGTCATTAATAGTTTCATTCTTTATACTGTCCTGTTTTTTTTTTTTTAAGTCGTAATAATAATCTGCTTGTCTCTGTCTGTCTGTCTGTCTGTCTGTCTGTCTGTCTGTCTGTCTGTCTGTCTGTCTGTCTGTCTAGGAAGCAGTGGTAACCTAATGACTTATTGTTACCAGAACATCGTTGGTTCACATCCTGAGGTTGACTATGGCGTCCCCTATTGTTGAGGTGCAGCAGAACATCTGCAACATAATACTGTATATCTTCTCAGTGGACAAAAGTTGAACACTGTGAAATAGTGTGAAATAGTGTGTGTGTGTGTGTGTGTGTGTGTGTGTGTGTGTGTGTGTGTGTGTGTGTGTGTGTGTGTGTGTGTGTGTGTGTGTGTGTGTGTGTGTGTGTGTGTGTGTGTGTGTGTGGTTTTTTTTACTCGTGTGCATGTGCTGGTGTGTACAATCAACAATACATGGGTGTCTCTCAATGCATTGTTATGAAAATGCAATTCAATCATTTTTAGCAAGGAACATTCCATCCCCAAAACAGATTTCACATTCTCAAAATTTGCAAAAGGGGCACATTCATAACATTTACCTGCCTCTTGTGATGTTATTGCTGACACCTGCTCATGCACAAGCAACCGTTTTGACTTGCAGATACCCATATGGCCCAAAATCAATCTAGGCAGGAATTATGCTGAATTTGCCATGGCAGCTACGTTGGGCATCATCGGACTGACCTTTCCCTCAATGAATGTCCCAGCCAACATGCAGCTGCTGCCTGCTAATGAGGACCAGAGTGAGCCTGGGGCCGGAAACATGTATGCACCTGATGTAGTTCAAATAGGAGATTCAGCATCCTCCATATTACATTTGCTTTGAGACATCCAAATATCTCCCCCACTCTCCTTGTCAGTGTGGGTATGGTTCAGATTCGTTGTATGTTGGCCATGATGTGTTTTTATACAAATAAACGACAAGCATATTCCTAATTCTCCCCAGTGGGTATTTATTCAAAATATTACCGTTTTTTCTCCACTAGATGGCAGTAGTCCATCATAAACATTGGTATTGAAAGCCAAAACATCCATGCTGCAACAACAATAGAAGAGAATGGAATTTAAGAGGAATTGTAGGAAATATGCACCAGACTCAAGATGTAAAACATCAGGGAGGTACAGTAGAGTTGACAAGAAAATGTTCACAAATCCCACATGTCAAGGCACTATTGCAAACGTAATGGTCTTTTGTACCTCCTCAAGCACAATTACCAACCAGCTGAATAATAAACACCATTAGAGGTAATGTCACATTATAACCAATTATGGTGATACCATTGATGGACCAGCATTCTTGGATTTCATAGCATCATAATCATTATAATAGCTAATATTGCAATTTGCAATGCACATGTTTTCCACCCATGAGTGTGTACTTTAGCTCATTGAACTCTGCAGCTGAGATGTCGGTAGAGCTTTGTGACCGGTTACAATTTACAACAAACAATATGGTAAATAGTCAAGTAAATAGAGTGCCAAGAAACCGGTTATGTGCTATAAAGCAACTAGAATACCAGGTAAACCTACGTAATAACAGATGCATAGTGTTGTGGATGTTGGTTACAAAATTCTTAGGGGCAAAACACTGATTGGATTTTAGACCATAAATTATTCTTGAAATTTAGTTAAAAAATAGAGCTATTCTCCCAACATTGAAGACAAAATAACTACAAGATAGGTTCTTGTAAAAAAAGAATTACATAGTCATATTTGTCAGGTGTCTCTGTTGTACATCTTTCCTGCTCTTCAGTTAATAACATTAGCCAGTGTTATCACGCGCTCCACTGCAGTGTTTATATATGTCTATGGTTGAGAGTGTGGTCTGGGCATTGCAGACCTCCGCCTTGCCTGTGTCATATAGCTTAGGAGGCAGCCAATCATGACTAGGTCACTACTACGCAATTGGCTGATGGCGTTTAGGCAGCTCCCATTGGCTTAAGCAGCGTTTAGGCTTAGGCACCCATTGGCTTAGGCGACATGGGGGCGACTCCCATTGATGACTAGGTCGCTTACATTTCATGAAGTGGCCGCGGTGCGCTACTATTGTATTAGTAGGAAACGCTTTCCCAGGGAGCGCTCACTTCTGCGGTGCGGGGCAGGGTTTGAGGTCAGATGTAGAGTTGCTGGCTGGCTCCATATATGCAGATCTAGGTGATGATCCAGTCTTCCCCATGTATGGCTATTGGCTATAGTTATATGGATGGAGACGGCCATATATGGAGCGTCAACCATACAGTATATGGAGATATATATGACGCGTTTACCATATATGGTGGTGTGACATGTCACGAGGCGTGATGGCTGACAACCATATATGGAGGCGTGACCTGACTGACGGACGGACAGACGGCTTTTGCAGGTTTTCATAGTAATCTGCGACCCTATGAAAAAATCCCACTCGTGTGAAGTGAGGGGCGCTCTTATCATCATATTCCGTGCTAATCAAAGCCAATCAAATCATCACAAGTCATTCCGGCCAATCAGTTTTGGCGTCTTCACTTTTCTGCCCTCACTTTTATCTAATAATATATGTGTATGTTCCCCAGCCAATCAAATCATCGCTATGGGGTAGATCAGCCAATCACAAGCCAATGTTTGTGTTCACACAGACCCGGAAAGCTGGGCATAGGAGCTCCTAAAAAAAATGTGTTTTGCAAAAATCTGCCTCCTGGAGCTAGGAGGTAGCCTGGCACGGCCAGACTCATAGCGAGGGTTCACTGATGTTTCCTAGCTAGGAGGCTGATGGATGAGCTATGGCTGGACGGACAGACAGCCAGACTCATGGACGGACGGACAGACAGGGTGCAAAACATAGTCTTGGACTCTCGGCCACGCCTTCAGCCTGGGGTAGCCTTTGAGGTAGTCAAACTTGCAGCTTGGTAGACAATCCCAGTCGCGGAATTCCCATTTCATTTGATTTCAAATGAAATGGGAAAATGTGAATTCTGCACCCAGGATGGTCTACCAGGCTAGAAAGCTTGTAGATCTGAAAAAACAAGGGGAAAAAAAGCCAAATATGATTATATTAATTTGGTTGTCCTTTTGAGAATTTGAGAATAACTGGCCTACAGGTTCAAATGATCACTGCCTAGAAGGAAAGCTGTCCAGGACAACTCCCAGATTCTTGGCAGTTGGAACAGGAACCACCAGGCTGTTGTTGTTGGAAATGGAAAGATCCTGCACGGGCAGGACTTTCCAGGGAAGAAGAGAAGCTTAGTCCTGTCTGCATTAAGCTTGAAGTGGTGAGAAAACATCCACTATGTGAGATGTCTGCAGCCAGGCATGCAGCGATGTGTTCTTCAGAGGCAAGGAGGGAAGGAGAAAAACAGGTGAGCATCATCAGCAACAGTGATTTGAAAGCTTGTGAACAGAGATGACGCAGCCATGTCAAGTACAGTCCCCTGGGGAACTATAGTCAAGAGAGGGTACAGGTGAACGCAAACCTTTCAATTAAATTTGGTCCAACCAGTCAGGAAGAAGGAGAAACTATTATATATATATACTGTATATATAAAACATGAAACACGCTGCTGTTTGGACCAGAAGGAGAAACTATTGAGTGCCGTCTCAGTAATACCAAGGTCAGAAGGTGTCCAGGGGAAGCTGGTTGTTGACAGTGTAAAATACAGATTCGAGTCAAGAAGGATGAGGAATAATGAGTGGGGTCAGGGCAGTGTGGAGTATGTCTGTGTCTCAGCGAACTGCAGGTTAAAATCCAGACTGATGCAAAGGGTTTTCTGTGAGAGATGAAAAGAGAACTTGTTCGAAACAACAGCACCCAGGGGGCTATGTACATGCTTGGACAGGGGTCGAAGACATGCAAGCCATGTTTGCATACCCTGATATGACAACAGTTGGTCAATCAACTTGCAAACTGCCAGACATCTGCAAAAGAGGTGTCTAATGTCCATCTGCCAACTCTGACGCCAGCATGTCATCACATGTCATAACATTCCCTATGGCATGCCTATGATGTTGGAGTGGGTTGGTGGAAGGTGTTTTAACCAAACCCAAACCAAATATAGACAGTGTAGGCCCATTCCATTATAGAATAAATGCTTTGATGATGACATGGAATATTGAATAACGTTAGGACCTCTTACAGGAAATGTTCTCCAATGATGGAATTACACATACAGGCTTTCTCCAAAGAAATTAGATATGAACTCCTCTTGACAATATCAAGAGGATGGAAGCTGAAGGTGAGGAAACTAGTAAATGTCACCCTACATTTTTCAAATCGGCCTCATGGTGGTGCTATTACAGGCTATTCACGTTCTTTGTTTCCCCTTTTTTTTCTTTTTTTTAAACAATAAATAATAACAATTATTTTTATATTCTACAGATTTTGTCCAATCACGAAAAATTGGTACACATTACTAGTTATGTAATCAAGACGGATGTGTTGGATTTTTCATACCGGTATTCCATTCCATCCTGATTGGCATCTAAAGTTTACAGCAGAGGCATGTTTTGAACAAAATGCCTCAAATCACTTTGCATGCACATTTTGTCAAGAGAAGGGTTCTATTTTACACTTAAATACTTCATCGTAATACCATGTCGCTTGCCGAAAATAACAGATCTTCAAGTGAAAAAAAACACAACAAAGTTGAAATTTAGGGCTTTAGGTCATATGGGTACATTCTATGTAGCATAGCAACCAAGCACACACGTATCCTAAATGGTATGTAAAAACAGTTCAACCTGTAATTAAAACACAATAGGTATTGTGTGCACCATATTTCAGAACACTTTATCTACATACTTCCCTGCTTCCCCTGTTGATCCTGACTGTTCAGGAAACTGTCACAATGGCTAATAAATTGTGGGGGCCGATCAATGAGGGGGCCAGAGGCAGAGCGGATGTGGTCAATGTTTACTCTGGGATAGGTCACATTCCACAGCCATGCATATGGCCAAACTGACGTATTCACATGAAATAACACACTAAAACACACGTACAGTGGTACATTATATGGAAATGGAAGGATTTTACAAATGGCGCAGTGAAGAATACTTAGATGGAATGTACAGTATATTCACCATGTACGGTATTTACTGCAGGATAAATATTCGTTATCTAATGTGTTTGCCCTCTCACCCATCAAGGGTCAGCTATTTATTTCCTTAAGCCAAGCAGTTGCCTCTAGATCTGCTGCATGGAGGGCGACTAGTCCAGTTTGTGGCAGCGGTGGCCGAACGGATTGCGGAGCGGTCTTGATACCGGAAGGTCGCCAGTTCGAATCAGCGGTCCGACACGTTAAAATGACCACCGCTGAAGTGCCCTTGAGCAAGGCATTGAACCACTACCATGAAATGTTCTATGAGCAGGGCCTGGCTGGAAACAAGTTCTTGAGCTTAGCCCAGATACCCTTTGCTTCACCTTTAGGATCAGAAAAATAAAGGAGAATAAAACCACATTTGTGGATGTGCACTCGCTCCTTATCACTCAACAACTGGTGACATCAACCTGCCCTTTATTTTACCAGTGACATCATGCTTTCCTTTTTCTACAATTCTGGACATCTTCACAAGTTTAGGCCTCAGGCAGTGTGGGAAATTTGTTTATGAATAAATAAATAAATATTCAATTTCTATGAATACAGGATTATATTTATCTTCAAAACTAAATAGTGTATACAAATTAATATAGAGAAATAAAATAAAAATTACATAACATATGAGTAACATTACAGTAGCTCATTTAACATTGCAGTTAACATTGCCTACAGGAAACACATGACACATTTAAAGAGTTGCGTGTTGGAAAGTGTTATACAGCCTTTGGTGTTATTCTTTGTGGTAGAAAATGCACAGCTCCAAATATATATTTTTCAGCTGCGTGAAAGTGTTGATTAGACAATTCAATTGTGGGTGATAATTAAGGCAGACATTCTGTCACATGCAGTAAATGCATGGAAAAGTACACAAGAGTATAAGATATGAACAATATAACAGAATTATAATATCGTTGCTGTCCGGAGGAAACCACTTAACCCCATTTTTGAGTTTTTTTGTTTTTGCTATTGTACACTCTTTACATCTGTGTGTTGGTTAAAAAAATAGTGAACCAATGGAAAGTAGTAAAAAGTGCTTTGGACAAAACCTCTTAACTCCATTGGACCCTCAAACTGTCTGCTAAAGCAACTAACTTTTGATTATTTTATTAGACAATAGAAAATGCAAACAGTACATGATACAGTCAAAGCACATTGGTCCAAAAGGACAGCACCGAAAAAAGGCCTTGCGGTCTTGTTTCCATTCGGGTCCCATGCATTCATTCACAAACGCAACAATGACAATAATCAAGATATTTCAAAGACATGATAACTATGAAATACAAATAAATCTAAATACATAAATATCAATCGGAGGGGGGGTATAAGGAGGTTGGGCCATCACCTTCTCTCCTTTTGGCCCGCTGACAATGATAGGTGAATTTTCAGCTCCACCACCTCTCTCCCTCTCATGCAAGTAATTGACAATATATAAAGTCACAACGCCAACTTTGATGGGGCAGTATTGATTTGTTTTCCAAATATAAAGTTTTCATTTCCTGAAAAATGAACATTTTGGAGTTAGGTGGTTTCTTCCCGACAGCAGAGATATAATATAAATGTATTTATTCTTCATAATATTGCAATGTTGGACAAATTACTTAGTAATTAGTCTTAAAAGGGTTTTTTAGGATAGTCGATGAGCTTTATTGGAAAAACAATACTATATTCCTTCCTGTTCATCCATGCTTTTGATAAAAGTCCAAAGAAGCATTTATCACTGTCATGCAAGCACCTATACAGTAGTGTATGTGTGGAGCAGTGATTGCAATGCGGACTGCAATGGTAGTGTGGCCAAGACTGAGGTTTGTGCTATAATGGCATGTGTGCTTTCTGCTCCTATGTATTTAGCATTCCTGTTCCGGAGGTCTGTTGGCCAATGGGATCAAGAAGACGGCTGCTGGTTCACTGAGACAGGCATGGCAAACAGAATAATTACAAAGATCTATTCAGTCTATAAATACGAGCCACAACACCACAGTGATCTGGCTTCTCTGGAACTCAACCTCAGTCCTGTACAACCAGCACAATAGCCATCCCATCCTAGTATAGACCTTACGCTGTGCTTCTTAACCCATATAGAGCGTAGCAGTGGGCGTGGTTTTCTGGACCCACTGAAAAATCTGCCATTCATTTTTCCCATAGAGATTATTATTAAAATATTTATATAAATTATTTTAAGCCAAGAATCAATAATTTTAAAATAGAAAGGTCGCACAACTTGTAGTCACGATGCCAGAGATCCTGACCCACAGGAACGCACCCAGGGTGCCGGCCCGATTCCGGCGAGCAGCCCCGCGTCCGAACCGGTTGAGAAATGACAGAGTTACCGTGTGGGGCTCCCTCTACTGTACTGTACTGTCACTGTACTGTACTGGCACACCCGAAATCACCATATATACAGTTAATATGTGCGTGTGTGTTTATGTGTGTGTTAGGTTGCGCACAGGTGGTGAAAAACAACCATGCTGTTTTCGTGCTCAGACGCACCCCCCCACCCACCCAGCCACCCACCCACACACATAGCTCCGTAAGGGAGTGGTTGCACCACTCAAAAAATCAACTCAATTTCATTGTATTCAATAGAAATTCATAATGGCATTTTTAATGCCAGATTTAGCCACTACGACAGCAAATGTCCCATGCAAACTGCTAGCCTAGCCACTCAGCTGATAGCCAGCTCTGCGAGACTCAGCACAGCTGATTTTTCCTCCTATATACAGCTTTTGTCCCCACACCGTCCACACGTTTCATATTTGCCATCGATAATGAAAGGAGTGCCAATCACATAAATTCAGTTGTTCACAAGATGATGTATATAAGAGCGCCCCTCACTTCACACAGATGTGATTTAGGTTTTGATTAGGTGTTCCATCATGCTGGTTGAAGCAGGTAGTTTCAATCAATCAGATTGCTTCCTCAACACTACATGTTGTATAATATGTGATCATTTAGGCACCCGGGTGAGCAGTATGGGTTAGCGCCCCAGCCTGTGTCCTCCGTGAGGAGGAAGCCCCAAAAACCTATGTGAGGCCTTTTGGAGGGCCATTCAAACCACCACCGTTTCCCTGCAGGTGGAGCCTGCAGAATCCACCACTCCCGAATGAAGTGTCTGGTGCTGGGAATCTGGTGCACAGGTCCTGGCTGCACCTGGTGAGAGCAGGAGTGGACCTGGTGAGGCATAGGAGGTGCCCGGCCAGTCAACCCACAGAGCCTAGTCCCTCCACGCGCCGGATGGTTCTACCTCCCAGTACCGGCAGAGTAGTTCTGGAGCAGCGGATTGTGTGGCCCTGTTTTTTCCCTAATGGGACTGATCGAGGGTAGCTACTGGGACTTAAGTCGGGACTTGATCACCCCGGCTGGGTCACCTAAGTGAGGGGTATGATGTTGCAAGACCCGAAACCCTGAGGACCTTGGGATGCATCACTGAGGATACGTCCCAGGTGCATCCATGCAAAAACATTTTTCGTTTAGGGGAAGAAACCAGGGAAACTTCGCTTTGGTCACAGACAGACACAGACTGGCCAGGGGCCATGAGGTCAAGGGAGAAACAGAAGGGGTCAGAATGGCAGAGCCCACACCTCAAGCCTGACTACAGCCTAGACACACTGGACATACATTTGAAGTCTTTTATGACACACAAAGAAACATTCTGAATGTATTCTAGAATTTGTCTTCTGAAGAGAGTCAACCCTACTGCCAGTTTAAACTCCCATATATGATGCAAGCTCTTCCCAGGTCTCTGCTCACTGGTCCGTAAGAATCGAGTCAGGCTAGCTGGTTCACTCATTGCCCAGCGAGTTAGCACCCGTATTTTTATGAATGAATTAGGACCAATATAGAAATGGGACATGTACATTCCCATAATACCATTCCAAGAATAGAATTCATTGCAGAAGAATGGGATATATTCAACTCAACTGGTTGAACTCAACAGGGGCTCAAGGGCAGAGTATGTGATATAATCTTAAATGTAACATGGTTTAATCTAAGTACTGTACCAACTTCATTACAGTCCATCGCATAGGAGGCATACATGAGATAGGCTTGCTTGAATGATTGGAGGCTAGCTCACACCTTGTTCTGTCTGAATTAAGGAAAATGGTGAAAATATCGAAATATGATCAGACAAAAACTGGTTTAAAAACCTGTGAAACCATTGCTCTGGTCAGCTACAAACTTAGCGATGTCTTCCCTTTAATTATTATAATATAAGGGATTGGGCGCTGAGAAAAAATAAAAGACCCTCTGGTTATCAGAGGTCTGACCAAGCTTTTAGACAGAGGTTTACTCTCTGTGTATAAACCTCTTTGTTAAAGCTTGGTTTTATCCATGATAGCGATACCTGTACATTCCAACAGGAAGGAACCTGTGATCCAGGCAGCACCGTAACCAGTTTTTATGTACTCGGCAGTCGGCACAAGATAAGTCTGACCTCAGGCTGGAATGTCTACAAAACCAAGCAATGTGACCGCTCCAACTCACTGGTTTCAATATAGTTACATTTGACAGAAAGTGTGATACAGGATCTTTACTGTATACACAGAGCTCAGACACAATGGAACGCTGGTTCTCTGCCCTTTCTAGGTTACAGTTCCATAGAATGGAGCGGAAAATGTTGTGTGTGTATATTTGACTGGAGATAAACATAAAAAAACAATGGATGAGGCACACGCTTTTACTTTCCTTGCTTTTACAACTTTCCTTAAAAAAACTAATGTTTATGTACAAATAAGAATAATTCCACAATATGGCTAAAAGGGAAATAAAACTATCCTTATTCTTAATACTATTATACACTATAAAAAAAACAATGCCATAAGTATATAGACTGCCATAAATGGGGGTGGAGTGAATTTTTATCACTGTCACAGCTGATAGACACGTGTCAAAGGGCATTTAAACTTTATTGGCAGCCTTACGTCAGAATTTCGAGGGAGTCTCTCTTATCGTCCTGCAGGCACTGAGCCCAGCGATTAGGGGTTATCTCTCCCATCCTGCACTGGAGGCTCGGCCCTGAGTTGAAACAGGAAGGAAGGCTGGGGCTGTGACTCCATGGCTCCAGGCACACAGCACAATACAGCAAGAGACAGGCCCAGGTCCATCAACCCACTCTGCAGTGTAGAAAAACACAGGATCCCCAAGACATGACCAGCATATCAAGCACGTCAGAGAGAATAAGAGATGGGGTGCAACAGCAAGAGAGAGAGAAAACAAGTTTGCTGGGGCACCCTCAAAGTCTTTAGCATAATACTCGTTGTTTTGGGCTTGTTTTCTATTCGTTTTCTGTTAGTTTATGTTTATGTTTATGTTTATTGAAGGATCCCCATTAGAGACACATGACTGAGCCTCTAGTCTTCCTGGGGTCCTTAGTATGTTGCAAACACCTTTCTAGCAAAGATCGATTGGAAATAATTGAGCCTGCCAAGCAGCATTGTTTCAGCTAGTTACATCAAACATCTGAAATTTGCAGTCTTCACCTTTTATCAGAATGAAACATTTTGGCGGACTGCATGCAATAAGAATGCTTGTCTTGTTACCCAATGAAAGCTACAAGCATAATTTAGCCACAAGACCCACATCTACTTTTTAAATGAAAGTTGAGTCAGAATGCATTCATCCCTTTGATATCCATGTGGTGCCAAAGTCCCGCAGAGCACAGCCAAACAGGATCCCAGCCTTCAGGCTCTCATCAGCTTTCCTCCTCCTGCATCCTTATCCTTTGCATGATTTACATTTACATACAGTACACATCTTACGAAACAGGTTTTATTCCATGTGCATATTGTAGCCTGTTTTTTTCTGTCTCTGTGGTGAGGAATATAACAGCATAAAATTGGGTGTATTTCAGTCATAAAAAAGTTCTCTAACGCTTTTAACCATTTAAGCCCTGTTTGACCAGTGTTCCCGGGGGGCACTCTCATTTTCCCCCTCTACACCAAATCTTTACCAAAAATAGCTGAGCTTGTAGATCTGCAATTTTTAAAACATTTTGAAAATGGCTATGACGACCAAAATAGGGACACCAAAATACCAAAATAGGGACACCAGGGTTAATATGCCTAACAATAAGTGGAGTGTTGTTGAGATGGATGCTGTGGCTGAAGGAAAACAGAGCTGATGGCATAGAAACCCTCAGGCCTAGTTCACACCTACACAACAAATGTTCGGTCCGTGTGTGATGCCTGATTGCTTTTTGATTGCTGCTCCAATTCATTTTCAATGGGAGTCACATGGTTTGACCAAACATTTTTGTTTGATGAGGGGGGAGCATTCAGCAATCAGCGATCAAACACAAATGTTTGATCAAACCACGTGACTCCCATTGGAAAAGCATTGTGGTGGCCCAAAAAAACAAAAAAACGACCAAACATTGCTTGATTGGTGTTTGGTACGTGTGAATGAGGCCTCATCTACTGTATATGCATGACTGATTGTTTGTTTGTTTGATTGATTGATTGATTGATTGATTGATTGATTGATTGATTGATTGATTGATTGTTTGACTGACTGACTGACTGACTGACTGATTGAGATCTGTTAGGAACCTTTGTCTGTCAGGTGGCATCAGATTACATGCAACAATACAACACAGAAACAAACTAGAAATGCACTCTGTCGAGGTGCCAACTTGCGCCTTGCACACAAGTAGGCCATACATGGCCTACTTGTGCGCAAGCAGAGCGTGCAAGTACTGCTACTAACTAATGTCTATAATTTAAAACTGCTGTTTTAATAGCAGTTGTAATCCTTTAGACCCGTTATTAACCTTATACCAACCTTGAAACGTACCTTAGTTACGTCACCATCAACAGCCAATAACACCCACCCAACATATAAAATACGATATGACTTAACACCCAACATTGAAACATATCTTAATTACGTCACCATCAACAGCCAATTAGGGACCATGTATGGTATGATATATATACCATACATACAGTACCATACATACGCAGCCGATCACAGTACGTGCACGCTCTGCTTGCACAAGTAATCAAGACAACAAATCAGAATTAGAATCAACTTTATTGTCACAACACAAGTGTAAAACAGTGGGTGAAGTTTGTTTTGGGTCAAGCGCCATCATTTTTGTTAAAAGCAGAATGGGAAGCATAAATGGGGGCAGCAAGGGGAAAAGAGAGAAAGATCAATAAAAAAACAAATGTGAATCTACATTTACACATAGTATCTATAGGCCTATATATGTGTGCTTGGTATATACTGTACAAGTGTACATGATATGATATGGACGTTAGTTAAGGAGCAAGAAAATAAAAACCAGTGTGTTGTACATGGGATACATATAGCATCACATACACAACACACATTCAGTATAGGCCTACAACACATAGCATTATACACAAGACAGCACACACCATTACACACACATACACACACACACACACACACACACTCGTGCACAACACATACTGTATAGCATCACATGACTTAAGGAAGTAACAGCAAAGCGAGGGATATACACACTGAAAAATAGCTCCCAATAATATTTTCACATTTCAAATGTGCACAGATGAGATGACACTGTGGAGCTTGCAGTTGACAGTCCCATTTTCCTGACTGTTCTTCTTATATGATCAAGTGTCTGCATATTTCCACAGCTTTCCTTGTCTTCAGATAGCAAGCATTTTAATTTATTCACATGTTTCTTGTTAATCGATTGACTATCTGCGGCACCAATAATGCTTGACTGATTGCAATGGTGTGTAACATAACAACACTGGCACATGATCAGCAGCTGATAAAGAAATAAACACAACACAACATAATGTTGTGGGCGGCTCCTGCTTGCAGGCAATCCTCCTGGCCACTGTGTTCTGTAATAAACATGCTTGGTTGCATAGGAATTAGGAAATAAATGGCTATCGTATCCACTATCCAGTGACTCCTGTAGGAACAGAAGCCTACAGTTACTACTCTGAACATTAAATTAACAGTCCCCCCTTCAAACCTGAAAACCAAAGGTGATCGGGCTTTCTCTGTAGCCGGTCCCACACTTTGGAATAATCTCCCAATCCACATCAAGGTTAGCCCCACCCTGGAGATTTTTAAATCTAACCTGAAAACACATCTTTTCAGTCTGGCTTTTAATACAGTGTGAATTTTAGCGTTTATTGTTGTTCATTGTTTTTGTTTTCTTGATTATTTTGTTTGCTTGTATTACATGTTCTGTTATTGCACTGTGATAGACTACGGTCTACCTATTCTGGAAAGCACTTTGGGTCAACTGCTGTTGTTTTTAAATGTGCTATATAAATAAAATTGACTTGACTTGACATGTGTACATATTCTACCACAAATCATACGTCATAGAATATTACATTCAAATGATTAATATTTTAGAACTTGTTAATGCAGAAAATCACAAATAAGACAGAAACACATGCCATTGCATATCATGCAATTATGCTGTGAGGGCCTGGAAGGTTTATTCAGTGCACATATAATTGCACGAATTTTATATAGGCAATATGCAATAAGCACATCAAGGCTAAAAGCACTGTCAGTTAACTTTTTCCTGTCATTTCTATCTTGAACAGGTTCCACTCCATTCCATTCTCGCTGTCACTATAAACTTTCGAAACGCCTAGTGAATCCCTTCCATTCTCTCCTGTCATACTGTACTGCCCCTTCCCCATTGTTGTCCCCTTAAAAATAACAATGACACTAGAAAGAGCTGTCGCGCATGATCACGACGTTCGACTGTCAGCAGCAACATAATTTGTGACCGCACAGGCTACATGGAGCAGCAGCAGCACTGCTCTCACATTGCAATTCCCCGCATTCTGTACTGAACATCAGGTGCCAGCTCCATCATTCGTCGCAGGACTCCAGGGGGCGGGGTTCTTGACAGCCACTCAGCCAGGTCACACCCCCTGCACTAGCACTTCATGGCTCTTAGAAAAAACTAAGGAGCGCAAAGACAGTCACAGTCTCATAATATCATCCAGGCCAGGGCGAGCGGCGGGCGCATAGACACTTATGACAACATTATACACGCGATTAATTATTTTTAAAACCATTCATCACCGCTGGGCATTTTCTTCCGATTTCCCAGTTTTCTTCCACGGGTGTCTCATTCTCGTTTGAGCTGGATCTTTCGTGCCAGAAGATGTGTGTGGAGAGCGATGGATGCGAGATTGAGGACTGCAGCAGTTCGGATGTGGTCCAGACACTGTCGGGCAGCATGAGTCCCGCACTGAAATCCAACCCGGACCTTCACCCATGCAAGCCCGGCCAGAAATTCCGTGCCGCGCTGCTCAGATGCCGTACTCCCACTGCTGCAGCCGGGATCCTCAGCTTTGGGAATGTGCTCAATTACATGGATAGATACACTGTAGCCGGTAAGACACCACTCGTTTCCTTTATCTATAGGCAATCATTTGATGGCTCTTTAGTCTTTATTTCTAGGGCCACTTCAGGGAACATAATCTGGATTTACAGGTGCGGGTTAAAGATATTTTGAAGTGAACTCATATATCATATCCCATTCCCAAGCCGACATATCCTGATATTTTAGATCCTGTCAGTCACTCACAACCACACCATGCGCACCTCAACTGTGAGACAAATCAAACAATGGGTTTTGCCCACGCGCATGGACTTGAGCAGTGGAATGATCGTTTTATCTTTTTTTCCCTTGACATGATACCATGCTATTGTTTGGAACAATAGCCTAAAGTGATTAGATCAATATCCGACTTCCTCAGTAGCTATAGCCTATCATAGGGAAATAATGAGCAGTCACCTATAGGCTAATTGTAAATCAATCAGGCTACTCTATGGAGGTGTCACTGAACCTGACCGCTTTGTGTAGCCTATTGTATATTATGTGATGATATTGTCTTCAGTTCGAATGTCATATTCTGATCGTTCCAATTGCTTCAAAGATTGACATTTTGAATGAGAGTATTGGCTTGATATCCGATGCTGTTCTGTTGCGATGCAGATTTGAATGCAATATCCACAATTCAGTGCGTTATGCAGGTGTCTGTGCCACTGCCATTCTAGTGAAATGTGTTGTAGCGAACGAGTGGTTACAGTATTTTTTGTTTCCTCACGAGCGAAAATAGCCTACACTATATGTTCATGTTAATTTACCACAATTTCAAGGAAATCCAATCCATATTTTAAATTTTTAACAAAAGATTTGTTAGGGTTATAGCTAACCTACTTAATTTGAAGAAGGCCCATGTATAGCCTAACTTGGAATTGTAATATAGGATACATACATACATAGCCTATAGTAATTATATGCAATAATGAAATTATAATCCAATATAAATCAATTAATTTATTTGAGTAGGCCTATAGGGCTATAGACCCACATGTCTTCTAGCTTTGCATGTTATTTATTCATTTTTTTATCCAATAGTAGATTGGTAGTAGCTAAATGTATGCATCATTCCTTATACAGGGATTATGTAAACCTTTATAAAAACAGTTGTTTACTCAAAATCTGATTATCACCATTCAATTCCCCTATTAGACTACTTTTTGGCATTGCTACAGTATATTGTGGTAAGATTAGCGCTATCATGATCCAGACTTTGGACTGGCAAGAAATGGGTTAAACATACTGCCGCAGCATCCAGATCAGAGCTAGAGGAGTGTGTTTGGCGAGAGCATGCTGTATAAGGAAAGGGATGCTGAAGTGTATGGTGACATTCTATCATCTCCTACAGCTGGCTTTGTACACTTTGCCTATAATTATAAACCTAAGATGACATATAAACTTGGACCATAATCTGGCATCTCAATAAATGGATTAATTCTTGTCATAATTCCACACCATTGCAAGTGAAAGAATGCATGCGCATGGCTTAATTGATGCCTCCCAGGCTTCGGGTCCTGTTTGTCAGCAGTCCTAGAGTTCAGCAGCTACACAGCTTCAGGCATTTGACTGATGTTCTCTTGGGATGACTGAGGGTTTCAGCTGCTGAAACAAAATCCATTCGGAGTATGTGTTGATGTACAGTAGCATATCTTATCTCACCATCTTCAAGTGCCACTTAGTCACACATCAAATATCTTGAAATGCCACATTCTTACATCATGGATCCAACAGACGAACCAACCAGACTGGCTCACATTCCCAACACCTTCCTTCCTTCCTATCCCTTTAACAGAGAAAACCCCTCATTAGTGGGCGGAAAACCTTCTCTATTTGGCTCTGAGGCTCATTCCCCTAATAACGCGTAGTAGTGTCTGCTGTTATTGAGCAGATTAATTTCGAGTGAGCACATCTGTCTTTTACTCTGAGTGTGTGTGTGTGTGTGTGTGTGTGTGTGTGTGTGTGTGTGTGTGTGTGTGTGTGTGTGTGTGTGTGTGTGTGTGTGTGTGTGTGTGTGTGTGTGTGTGTGTGTGTAGAGTGAGGGGAGGAAGAAGGGGCAGATTGATGGGGCAGATTGCAGCAGTCTTGGGTTAAACCCTCATAGGGAGAGTGCATGCATGTGATGGGGGTTACCTCCACGGCACCTGCATGCTCAACTTATGCATTATGTATGGGCACCATGTGCAGCTGACCCTCACGCAGAATGACAGGCAAAAAAACAACAGACACACAGCCCACATAGTAAAACAACACAACTAATACATTATCTCTCTCTCTCTCTCCTTGCCTTCGGCATGTACTATATTGGGATAGTCATTTAGTGCTGGTGCAGCACATCTGTGTTCATAGTGGGAAGTGTTTTTGTGGGGGCGGGTGAGGGTGGAGTGGGGTGGGGGGTGTTATAATGAATGGGTCACTGCCGGGCTTCGTAGTGCCTCTTCCACGACCACCATATAGCCTCTGTTGTATCCACGTGGTCTCTCCCTGACCTGTCTCTGTAAGAACAAGCATGATGGATTTGTACAGAACACAAAGGGGCGGATGAAGCATGTGTGATAGGGCCAATTTGTCACTTTTGTGGTCCCTCCCTTCCTCTTCATCCACTCTGCTTTGTTTTTTCTCTTACAACCATCTCAAATGGCATGTACTCAAAGCACATTTCAACTGATAGATCCTAATTGTGAGCATGAGCACGCACGCACGCACGCACAAACATACACACACACACACACAAAAGAAGAGGTGAGAGGGAGTTGGGAGGGGCTGATTGCTGCAGTGGCAGGCAGGAAAGTGGACACAGAACAGAATGCACGTTCCGTTGAGCCATAGCGTTACCGTGGCGCTCCATCAAAAGGTCCTTGTACCAGCAGCTATTATTGTAGTGTGTGGATCACTAAAGCATTGTTGTCGCACAGACAGAGGGCCATGCCGTTCCACACACCAGGGCTATTCTGTTCTGCAACAATGATGGGAAAATTGCACACAGTGTGCGCATGCGCTCACACACTCTCTCTCTCTCACACACACACACACACACACACACACACACACACACACACACACACACACACACACACACACACACACACACACACACACACACACACACACACACACTGACACACACAACACACACACACACACACACACACACACACACACACACATATTCTTTCTTACACAACCACACAAGCAGGCAGGCACACACACACGCACCCACGCACGTGCACACACACACACACACACACACACACACACACACACACACACACACACACACACACACAGACACACACAACACACACACACACACACACACACACACACACACACACACACATATTCTTTCTTACACAACCACACAAGCAGGCAGGCACACACACACGCACCCACGCACGTGCACACACACACACACACACACACACACACACACACACACACACACACACACACACACACACACACACACGCACACACACACACACAGATAAAAAGAAGCAGATTGCATTTTATAAACCACTGCTTGCCTTATCCAAGATGATGGTTAGAACCACAAAAGTCTCAGTGCCTTTTGTTGAAGGTTGTTTGTGTCTGGATTTGATACATTTACAGCCAATATACTTTATACAAGACTTAAATATCTGAGTGGTGTGGCCACTATTTGAGGAGTTGAAACAAAGGAATAAAATTTGATTGTTTACAGACCTTACCATATTGAAGCGTTAGCATGAGCAAAACTGAAGTCATTATTCATTCATTTAAAATCATAAAAAAGAAATATAGTTGGCTCTAATGGCCGCAAATTATAATACATGTATCAAACTTTTCCATATGTTACATATTCATGGCCAAAAATGAGCTTTCTGTTTTCTGTTCAGCCCTGTCCTCCTAATGCTGGTAAGTTTATGTGGCTTCTGTTGCCCAGAGCAGTGGTCCACAAACAGTCATAAGTTCTGCAACCACCACTTTCCACACTGTGGACTTGGTAAACAGACGTGGTGGGCTGTCTTTTTTTAGTCACACATGCAGCGGCCTAACCCAGGTGTGGACAAGCACAAAGGACACTACTGTTGCATTTTTGGTACTGTAGGTGCTGAAAAAATGGTTCCAAGTGACAGAGGTTAATGTTAAACATGGTGGAGGGAGATTTTAGACTCAGCTGTTTATGCAGTGGGTGGGCTTCATGAAGCCTATAGTTGTTTTACGACCATCTATGAAACTGTAAAGGGAGAAAGGAGGAGGGTCTGGACTCTAGGTGGAATGATGCTGCATGATGTTCTGCCTGCTCTGTGCTCTCTTTTTTATGCCATTTAAATGTATTTATGTAGGGGGAGAGAGAATTGGTGAGAACCACACTGCAAAATCCTGAGCATCAATTTAACTCTGAGAGCAAATATGGACCTGAGCTGCTCTTTAGAGCCTGGATGATTGGAGTGGAAGTGTGAGCGATCTGATGAGTTACGATTCTCAGCCCGGGTCACTGTCTGGCTTTTATGTCCACAGATGCATTCGTTTAAACCTGCAGTCACTTACTGTGACGAAGACAATAAGATTTAAAGGGATTGGGGCAAAGCGACACCAGCTTTAATTTAATTTGCGGTAGCTTGGAAACCGACTATAAAATGCTCTACCAGTTGTCCCACTGCAGACAGTCCAAGCCTCCCAACAGCTTATGATAAGGACGGGATTAAGTGTTTCAAGGGAATATGAGGGTACGCTGGACAGACAGTCAGCACTTAAAGTTATGTGTGTGTGTTAGGGTCCACACTGATCTGTATCGACCCCAGTCAGTCACCCCACCTTGTGGACCCCCATCCCCCGGACACCCCCCATCCTGTAAGGGGTACATTGGCGGGGTACTTACTCCAGCCTAATCTTTCTTGCTGGGCAATCTAAAGCTTCCAAGGACTTCATGTCTCAGTCAAGCTGTTAATTATGGACCTGTGGCGTGCTGGTGACTAATCCAGACATTTACAGGAACACCCCTAAAATATGCCATGTCCCCTCTGGACAAGTGGAGTTCCCTCATGTGTGAGCACAGGCTGTTTTGCACAGACCCAGATGACGTGCGTGCCGTAATAATCCTCTTAAAAGGCAGAACTCTTTATGGTGCTGGAAGAAAGATGTATCTATTGTATATTCTGCTGATCCATCCAGTCTGACTGGCTGTGTTTGATTTTTACCTCCATTTCCTTGCGGCTATAATCATTATTATTTCCTGGGGCTTTGCACAACACTGTTTGCAGACTTGTATTGAATTTAAGATAAGATAATAGCACAATTCTTAACCTCAGCTTTTGTTTTACATTTCAACATATAGAGCAACAGATAAGGGATAACTTTAGACATTTATATATTAGTAGTTAATATCTACACAACTATATGAGATGCTTTAAAAGTTATCCTTAACTGCTGAAAAAGCAGTTATCCTGGTATAAAGAATCATGACAGTGTGAGTGTAGTTGGTACAAGGCCTATAAATCCAGTAATCCACAAAACCAGTTATACTTGCAATGCTCTGGAATCCTTTCTACTGCTAACTGTGAAATTAAATATGTATATTGTATTATTGATGATTAACTATGCTTGCATTTCGGAGCTTGGGTGGAATTCTTTCAGTCCTGACATTAAAAAATGTAATCTACTGGATGATGTCTGAATGTGGGGGCAAGTGGATTTATCTGTTCAAACACCAATGTGCTAAATGTATATGAATATAACATGCATTGTGAGCAATTTCTTTTACCATTTTCTGTTGGTCTTTCAGTACACAGCTCATTATTCTCACAACACAGTAAAGCCAACCTTCTTATATCCCTAGAGAGTTTAGGAAGGGGGAGGATGGAAAATGGTAGGGAGGTGACTGTCAGGAACATTAAGGGGTATGGTTCAAATCCTATACATACAGATACGAAAGTAAATAATGAAGTCAGAGCATGACAACTGGTTGTTGAAACCGTTGTCTGTGAAGCTTGACATTTTTGGGTGGAAATGAGCTGGTGCATATTTTCCCCTGAGTAACAGAGAAGCCTACTGTACATAAGGTGTTAAATGGAAGTAAGGATAATTTAAGCAGGAATTGTCTTGCCACTCATTGAGTAACATGTGAGAAAGGCTTCAGTCTCTTAGGGGTTGACTGTTGGTTATTTTACTGTTGGTTATTTCACACTTCTGTCTGTTCTGAATCTGTATCCTGTTTTATGG